>NC_084751.1:37900799-38033299 GCF_033978785.1 Entelurus aequoreus
CACACACACACACACACACACACACACACACACACACACACACACACACACACACACACACACACACACACACACACACACACACACACACACACACACACACACACACACACACACACACACACACACCCAGCTGTCAGTGTGTTTTGATTAGATACTCGCATAAATAGAGCTCCATAATCACACAAACACATATAATTGTAGGTGAAAAAAATGTGGGTGTTATTTTATTATTATACACCACTGTCGGCCTGTTTGACCACTTAAAGCTCGTCACATAATTTCCGCTTATGTGGTGGCTGCACGGCATCTATACACTTTGCATGTACTGTGTTCCATGAATAAATTACACCGCAGATGCAAAAAGCAAGTAAAAACATAAACATCAAAACAAATATGTTCAGATCTATGAATGTACCTGTTACTACATTGCACACATACTTAGAGCATGTACAAAACCCAAAACCAGTGAAGTTGCCACGTTGTGTAAATCGTAAATAAAAACAGAATGCAATAATTTGCAAATCCATTTCAACTTATATTCAATTGAATAAACTGCAAAGACAAGATACTTAACCTTCGAACTGAGAAACTTTTTTTTTTTTTGTGCAAATAATCATTAACTTATAATTTAATGGCAGCAACACATTGTAAAAAAGTTGGCACAGGGGCATTTTTACCACTGTGTTACATGGCCTTTCCTTTTAACAACACTCAGTAAACGTTTGTGAACTGAGGAAACCAATTTATTAAGCTTTTTAGGTGGAATTCTTTCCCATTCTTGCTTGATGTACAGCTTAAGTTGTTCAACAGGTCTGTTGTGGTATTTTAGGCTTCATAATGCGCCACACATTTTCAATGGGAGACAGGTCTGGACTACAGGCAGGCCAGTCTAGTACCCGCACTCTTTTACTACGAAGCCATGCTGTTGTAACACGTGCAGAATGTGGCTTGGCATTGTCTCGCTGAAATAAGCAGGGGCGTACATGAAAAAGACGTTGCTTGGATGGCAACATATGTTGCTCCAAAACCTGTATGTACCTTTCAGCATTAATGGTGCCTTCACAGATGTGTAAGTTACCCATGTCTTGGACACTAATACACCCCCATACCATCACAGATGCTGGCTTTTGAACTTTGCGCCTATAACAGTCTGGATGGTTCTTTTCGTCTTTGGTCCGGAGGACACGACGTCCACAGTTTCCAAAAACAATTTGAAATGTGGACTCGTCAGACCACAGAACACCTTTCCACTTTGCATCAGTCCATCTTAGATGAGCTTGGGCCCAAGCGAAGCCGGCATCGTTTCTGGGTGTTGTTGATAAATGGCTTTTGCTTTGCATAGTAGAGTTTTAACTTGCACTTACAGATGTAGCGACCAACTGTAATTACTGACAGTGGTTTTCTGAAGTGTTCCTGAGCCCATGTGGTGATATCCTTTACACACTGATGTCACATTTTGATGCAGTACCACCTGAGGGAGTTAAGGTCACGGATATTCAATGTTGGTTTTCGGCCTTGCCGCTTTCTCCAGATTCTCTGAACCTTTTGATATTACGGACCGTAGATGGTAAAATCCCTAAATTCCCTGCAATAGCTCGTTGAGAAATGTAAAACTATGAATGAACACACGTGGAGTTATGTACTTAACAAAAAAATTTGAAATAACTGAAAACATGTTTTATATTCTAGTTTCTTCAAAATAGCCACCCTTTGCTCTGATTACTGCTTTGCACACTCTTGGCATTCTCTCCATGAGCTTCAAACACACCTGTGAAGTGAAAATCATTTCAGGCTCATCGAGAAAATGCCAAGAGTGTGCAAGCAGTAATCAGAGCAAAGGGTGGCTATTTTGAAGAAAGGTGTGTCCAAACCTTTGGCCTGTACCGTATATCTCTGGCTTATAGTACGGTGCGGCTAATATATGGAAACACATATTTTTTTCTTCTAAAATTTAGTGGGTGCGGCTTATATCTGTGGAGGATGCATATATGTTTAAGAGTTCTTTCTTTTTACATAGCCATGTTTAGAGTAGCCAGTACTTTTCCTTTGTATATTCTACCAGTCTCTCTTTGTCTTCAGATTGTCTGTTTAGTGTCTTAAACCATCAGGAATGTGAAACCAAACCCCCAAATATTCCTTATCAGTGTTGCGAGGGGGGGAATTGTGGGGTTGGGGGGTGGGGGGGGGGCTTTCTTTGTGTGAAAAGAGTGGGCTTTTCTGTTTGAATGTCAGATCAACTAGAGTAGCCGATATGAATGTATTGGTTAAACTGATCTCCTAAAGCTTTAGTAAAACTTTAAAATATTCCTATTCTGTCTTGATGGTCCATCTTACTCAGCATATATGTCATCGAAATAATTTGGGATTGACCAGTAATTTAGATTCCCTGGGAGGAAGAACTGGTCTGACGCAACATATCCTAGTCTGGAAAATACAGTACATCCGTGCATGTAATACAGACGTCTCATTCAATTAACGAGATTGCTCCTCGTGCAAACAAGTAATCAAAGCCGCCAACTCGCACAAAATAACAAAATATCAGGACCGGAAAATGATCCACCAAGTCATGTAAACTGCAGTGTATAAGTGAAATTCCTTATCCTGCAAGACATTTAAACCAGAATTGCTTTTGTCATTGAAATTCAAAGCCAACAAAACTCCTGGAAAATAACTGCAGCATGACATCGTCACCCTACAAACCAGTTGTTCAGTGAAGGGTGCAGATCCTGCTGAGGGTGCGGCATCACGATGGCTAGAGTATCCTACGAACAGCTACGAACTTGTCTTTGATCTGAAAGTGTGATGTAAGCATATTTGTTTCGGCACCAAAATTTCAGGGACATTTCCAGGAAGTGTGTCAGAAGACAGTGTGTGGGCAGACAACCATTTGGTTGGAACGCTTCAGGTCCCGAGATGTGTTTAAGCTTGCAGGACTCATTATTGTGTCAGTCTGCCGAAGGACCTGTCATAGCAGGAGTACAGACAGACGGAGCAAACAGGGTGAGGCGGATATCACCCGCTAATATCAGATGATTTCCTTTTCATACAAAAGCGCCGGCGAAAAGGTTTAATTAAACCTGCACGACAGTTCACTGGCACACCAGGATGTCATTATAGCAGTAGGCAACATTTTTAAGTCGAAGATCCCCAGACTCTGCAAAGAACCAAGGCAACATCTTGTTGTTTTTTAGTTGTGGTTTTGTGTTATTTCTGCTGCAGAGTTTGGACACCCCAACTTTTACTGCTTTTCCTCATCAACTCTTCCCGATGCGATGGTAATCAAAGTGAGGAAATTGCCATTGCAGCAAGAGTCAGCCTGAAAAACCCATATGAGCTAAATTATACTAAGGTATAATAAAGGTATAATGAAGAGGGTCGCAGTTTCAAGAGTCCAAGGGCTCAGGGGCCGGACATCGGAATGTGGATGTTTCGTCTGAAAGTGCCTCCGCAGGTTATATTTCTTTACCGTATTTTTCGGACTATAGGGCACACCGGATTATAAAGCGGGTGATGAGAGGGTTTAGTAAAACAATGTTTTCCATACAAAAGGCGCAACGGATTATAAGGAGCATTAAGAACCTCTAAAGCAGTGGTTCTTAACCTTGTTGGAGGCACGGAACCCCGCCAGTTTCATATGCGCATTAACCGAACCCTTGTGTAGTAAAAAATAAAAAAAATTTTTTTTTTCAAATTCAAGACAAAGTTATATGTTTTTTACTGGTGCACAAAATGAACTGTGCATGAACCACAACAAATTACACACCTGTAAATCAGATGGAAAATTAGACGGTACATTGTTTGGGGGTATCCATAATACGCCGATAGGGAGAAGTGTGTATTCAAACGATGAGTCAGGTGTGTCTTGACCTCCGCGGCGGAAGCTCTGCCGAATCCCTGAGGCCGACCCGCCGAAACCCCTAGGGTTCGATCGAACCCAGGTTAAGAACCACTGCTCTAAAGGCTTAGTGGCCACATGCGTGGACAGCACCTTTTAGCTCTCATTTCCAAAATTCTGTACACTACTGAATTGGGGTCTTATGGCCGCTTATGTGGACACTTACACTGCCATCTGGTGGTGTCAGAAGAGTATAACATATAATGGAATTTGGAAAAAAAAAGTGTAAAAATAAGAATTAGCATGTCACTAAACATGAAGTACACATTTGTGTACTTATGGACTTAAGTACATCATATCAAAAGATGATTCTTAGTTTTTATTTTAATTAGGGTCCAATAAGCCCAAATAGCAAAGAGAAATGTAAACAAACAGCTTGGGCCTTAAAGGCCTACTGAAATGAATTTTTTTTATTTAAACAGGGATAGCAGATCCATTCTATGTGTCATACTTGATCATTTTGCGATATTGCCATATTTTTGCTGAAAGGATTTAGTATAGAACAACGTCGATAAAGTTCGCAACTTTTGGTCTCTGATAAAAAAAAACCTTGCCCCTACCGGAAGTAGCGTGACGTTGTCAGTTGTTCACTCCCTCATATTTTCCTATTGTTTTCAACGCAGCTAGAACTATTCGGACCATTACCCTATTAATTTGAGCGAGGATGAAAGATTCGTGGACGAGGAACGTTAGAGTGACGGACTAGAATGCAGTGAAATACATATTTTTTTCGCTCTGACCGTAACTTAGGTACAAGCTGGCTCATTGGATTCCACACTCTCTCCTTTTTCTCTTGTGGATCACGGATTTGTATTTTAAACCACCTCGGATACTATATCCTCTTGAAAATGAGAGTCGAGAACGCAAAATGGACATTCAGTGCCTTTTATCTCCATGACAATACATCGACGAAGCTCATGCTAATTAGCATGAGCTAACGTGATAGCATCTGTCTCAAATGCAGATAGAAACAAAATAAATAAATCCCTGACTGGAAGGATAGACAGAAGATCAACAATACTATTAAACCATGTACATGTAACTACACGGTTAATAGATCTCAGCCTGGCAAAGCTTAACAATGCTGTTGCTAACGACGCTAAGGCTGACTTAGCAACTTAGCAACCGGACCTCACAGAGTTATGATAAAAACATTAGCGCTCCACCTACGCCAGTCAGCCATCATCTGCCCAGCTCATCAACACCCATGCTCACCTGCGTTCCAGCGATCGACGGCGCGACGAAGGACTTCACCCGATCATCCGGTTAGCATCGGCTAGCGCGTCTGCTATCCAAGTGAGTAATCCTTGTTGTGTTGCTACAGCCAACCGCTATACACCGACCCACCTACAACGTTCTTATTTGCAGCCTCCATTGTTCATTAAACAAATTGCAAAAGATTCACCAACACAGATGTCCAGAATACTGTGGAATTATGAAATGAAAACAGAGCTTTTTTGTATTGGATTCAATGGGGAAGGCATACCTCAGTTCCCCGGGCTACGTCACGCGCATACGTCATCCTCCGCGGGAAATTTAAAATTGCACTTTATAAGTTAACCCGGCCGTATTGGCATGTGTTGCAATGTTAAGATTTCATCATTGATATATAAACTATCAGACTGCGTGGTCGGTAGTAGTGGGTTTCAGTAGGGGGTCATATTATTATTTTTTTCTAAATGGAAAACACTTCCTTGTGGTCTACATAACATGTAATGGTGGTTCTTTGGTCAAAATGTTGCATGGATTATGTTTTACAGATCATCTTCAAATCGCTTTCTGACAGTAGCTTCAGGATGCGCCGTTTTGTGGGCGGTCTTATTTACATGCCTCACCTTAGACAGTGTCTTCTCTTTGTTGTAGCGGTGTAGCGTGCAAGGACGGGAGTGGAAGAAGTGTCAAAAGATGGAGCTAACTGTTTTCAGACTTTACTTAAATCAATAACGGAGCAGCATCTTCTCATCCGACGACGGAAACGTGTGCCGTGAAAAACCGTCCAACCGCAACTCTAATAACTAAAGTTCCGTGGGTGAATACTGTTTCACATTATTGAACATAAAATTGCTTTGAGGTCAGTAAGCACATCCAGAATTATTCTGTACTATAGGCGCACCGGGTTATAAGGCGCACTGTCGATTTTTGAGAAAATTAAAGGATTTTAAGTGAGCCTTATAGTCCGAAAAATATGGTACTTAATTACAAAGTAAACACATTGGCTTTCACACTGCATTGTCAATAAATTCATTATTTTGCCCTTGCTACTCATTTCCAGCATGCGCAGCTAGTTAAAAGCATGAAGAAACAGAAGCTCCATAAGTTTTGTTGGGGATTGATGTTCCTTCTTTTGCATTCTTTTCCTTCCATTAGGTTTAAAATATAAACATAAAATAAATTCCATTGTGTATTTTACACAAATAAAATAGAAGGTTTAGTGTTAATATATTCACACAATAAACTGCAAATGTTTACACATAGAAATTACACAACATTCACACATACTGTATGTGACTTATCACAGTTAAACCTAAGGTGTAGCATTGTCGCCCTCTTGTGGTCAACTTTAGAGCTACATGTATTAAACGATGTCTGATCAGCATAGTTACTCTCAAGCAAAAAACAACATGACCACAAATCCCAAAAAAAAAACAGACGTCAGCAATTTCAATATAAAAACTATACATATGCTGGGGGGTGTACTTTTCAAACAGAGTATAGTACCGAACATGATTCATTAGTATCACGGTACTATGCTGATACCGGTATACCGTACAAGCTTAGATCAATGTGTTCGCCGATTAAAAGGTCCGACAGGAAACAATGACTCGAGCACTTGCTCGGGGAAGAAGATTCATTATTTTTTGTCCAAGCTTTAACAGTCCGTTTTTCACAATTTATTTACCGTATTTTTTGGACTCTAAGTCGCTCCGGCCGAAAATGCATAATAAAGAAGATAAAAAAAACATATATAAGTCGCACTGGAGTATAAGTCGCATTTTTTGGGGAAATGTATTTGATAAAACCCAACACCAAGAATAGACATTTGAAAGGCAATTTAAAATAAATAAAGAATAGTGAACAACAGGCTGAATTAGTTATATGAGGCATAAATAACCAACTGAGAACGTGCCTGGTATGTTAACGTAACATATTATGGTAAGAGTCATTCAAATAACTATAACATATAGAACATGCTATACGTTTACCAAACAATCTGTCACTCCTAATCGCTAAATCCCATGAAATCTTATACGTCTAGTCTTTTACGTGAATGAGCTAAATAATATTATTTGATATTTTACGGTAATGTGTTAATAATTTCACACATAAGTCGCTCCTGAGTATAAGTCGCACCCCCGGCCAAACTATGAAAAAAACTGCGACTTATAGTCCGAAAAATACGGTAGATTTATTTTCAGGGTTGAATAAGGAGTCTTCTTCTACTCACCCACGCTGCTTCATTGTGACACATATGCCTCGCTGTAGCCCCCTGCAGGGTGGCGGGAGTACTGCATACATGAGAAACCCTCGTTTGAATGGTTTCATCAAGCCTATTTGGGCGATGTTTGGCGGGCCAAATGGTTCTGGCCCGCGGCCCGGCCGTTGAATAGTAATGGTGTAGTGCTACTTTGGGACCAACGACAAAAGCCTACCTAATGAACCATCTAACTCAATGGAATTGTATTACTATTTGTGTCTGACCACACGTTACCAGTAGTCCCACTTTGCAAAACACCTGTGGTAATTACCGGGAACTGTGAAAGACAGTTTACGGCGCAAATAAGGTTAACAACAAACAAGTACGAACAGTCTCTCCCCTCCAAGGCATTTAGTAAGCTGCTCTACATTCTAGAAAAGAAACAAAGAGAGAATCACTTTCCTTTTCACCGTTGCACACATGGCTGCTGAATTTGTGATTGTTAGATTTTTGTTAGACACATGAAGCCTTATTCTGAAACTACACAGGTGTAGGATCATTTAAAACAATATGATCTGATATGACATACAGTACAGGCCAAAAGGTTGGACACCTTCTCCTCATTCAATGTGTTTTCTTTATTTTCATGACTACATTGTAGATTGTCACTGGAGGCATCAAAACTATGAATTAACACATGGAGTTATGTACTTAACAAAAAAAAAAGGGGGAAGTAACTGAAAACATGTTTTAAATTCGAGTTTCTTCAAAATAGCCACCCTTTGCTAAGATTACTGTTTTGCACACTCTTGGCATTCTCTCAATGAGCTTCAAGCACACCTTTGAAGTGAAAACAATTTCAGGTGACTACCTCTTGAAGCTCATCGAGAGAATGCCAAGAGTGTGCAAAGCAGTAATCTGAGCAAAGGGTGGCTATTTTGAAGAAACTAGAATATAAAACATGTTTTCAGTTATTTCACATTTGTTTGCGAAGTGCAAAACTCCACATGTGTTCATTCATAGTTTTGATGCCTTCAGTGACAATCTACAATGTAAATAGTCATGAAAATAAAGAAAACACATTGAATGAGAAGGCGTGTCCCAACTTTTGGCCTGTACTGTACGTATGTAATACGATTCAAAGATTTTACTGTAAGACAACTGGAGAGTGTACATCAATTTCATTGATTTCATGCCATTTCTGGGTACAAGTAGTCGCAAACGAAAAGTGCGTACATACAAATACTAAAGACCTGATCTACTAAATGTTTGTGTGTACTAAAACACGTGCAAACTTGATAGTGCACACAGAGTTGATCTACTAAGATAGTGGGCAGAGGATTGTTTGCAATCTTTACGCGGATGCCTTTTGAAGCATTTAATGTCATATACAGTACAGGCCAAAGGTTTGGACACACCTTCTCATTCAATGTGTTTTCTTTATTTTGATGACTATTTACATTGTAGATTGTCACTGAAGGCATCAAAACTATGAATGAACACATGTGGAATTATGTAGTTAACAAAAAATAGGTGAAATAACTGAAAACATGTTTTATATTCTCGTTCAGGGTGCCCCAAACTACAGCCCGCAGGCCGGATCCGGCTCGCCAGCGTCCAAAATCTATATGTCAAAAAGTTTGGGGACCCTTGTTCTAGTTTCTTCCAATTAGCCACCTTTTGCTCTGATTACTTTGTTGCACACTCTTGGCATTCTCTCAATGAACTTCAAGCACACCTGTGCAGTGAAAACCATTTTAGGTGACTACCTCTTGAAGCTCATCGAGAGAATGCCAAGAGTGTGCAAAAAAGTAATCAGAGTAAAGGGTGGCTATTTTGAAGAAACTGGAATATACAACATGTTTTCAGTTATTTCACTTTTTTTTTGTTAAGTACATAACTCCACATGTGTTCATTCATAGTTTTGATGCCTTCAGTGACAATCTACAATGTAAATAGTCATGAAAATAAAGAAAACACATTGAATGAGAAGGTGTGTCCAAACTTTTGGCCTGTACTGTATGTGGAGGGAAATGAGTGTTTCCCTGGGCACAGCAGGTAAATTACACACTAAATCCTCATTCCACCATGTTTGCACTTGTTATCAATTGTACACACAGTCTTAGTAGATCACCTGCAACATGGCCAGTAATAGTACTCACAATTGTTATTTTGCACATGCTATTTAACCCTTGTTATTTGGAACTTGGATCAGGCACTAGCTACATTAACAATATTTCGGTGTCTGGAAAAAAATAAATAAAAAGGAGAAAGTAGGGCTGGGCGATATGGCCTTTTATTAATATCTCAATATTGTTAAGCCATGTCACGATACACGATATATATCTCGATTTTGCCTTAGCCTTGAATTAACACCTGGTGCATATAATCACAGCAGTATGATGATTCTATGTGTCTACACTAAACATTCTTCTTCATACTGCATTAATATATGCTCATTTTAAACTTTCATGCAGAGAGGGAAATCACAACTAAGTCAATTGACCAAAACTGTATTTATTAAACAGTTATTAAGCAGTGGCACAAACATTCATGTCAATTCAAAACAGAAAGTGCAAAATTGTCACAGACATTTTAAAACAAGCTATTAGTGCACTTTTGTGCATGATGTCACTAAGATGACTTATCAAAACAACACTAAATTAAAGTGCACTTTTTGTACAGAACGCCACTACAATAGTTTAAAACAAAGTGCACTTTTGTGCATGATGTCACACAAGATATTTCAATAACTGTCAAATAAAAATGAGCTGCATAATAGGAAATCAAATAGTTTATGTCCTTCGCTATGTGGTAGGTTCCTGCGGACGTTATCTCCTTCTGTTGTTGACTATTCTTTTCATATGGTGTTGATCTGGAAATGGTTGCTTCGGCATTTTGTGGGTATGGCACCGAACGGAGATGTTGACAAGCGGAGTAAGCACTCTTCATTCTCTAGCGGGTGACTTTTCAAATGATGCTACAAATTAGCAGTAGGTGCTACTTTTTGTATTGATTGATTGATTGATTGATTGATTGATTGATTGATTGAAACGTTTATCAGTAGATTGCACAGTACAGTACATATTCTGTACAATTGACCACTAAATGGTAACACCCGAATAAGTTTTTCAACTTGTTTAAGTCGAGGTCCATGTAAATCAATTCATGGTAGCAACGCTTTTGCCGCATACTTGTTCGACATATTCCCGCTTGAAGCCAAACCACTGCCAGACGATGGACCCCGTGCAGTTTTTCTTGAGGAATTAATTCAAACCAGATTCGCACCTTCTTTCTCTCATATTACCACTCGCACCACTCTGCTAGCATCACAGCTAATGTTACCCATGGCGCTACCTCTCTGCTCAGTGAGGGTGTATGACGCGACAGTATGTGATGTATGTAAGAAGGTGCGCTTGTTTTAAGTCTCTGTGAGAAGGAGACACAGGAAAGAGCGAGGAGAGCCTGTAGTGTAATCCCCGCAGCTAAAAGCAACTGCGTGAGAACGTATACTCGAATATCACGATATAGTCATTTTCTATATTGCACAGAGACAAACCCGCGATATATCGAGTATATCGATATATCGCCCAGCCCTAGGAGAAAGCAAAGTCTCTCAAAATGGTGACAGTTTTTGTGACGGTTCCATGACTTCCAAGCATTCCAATGTGCTAACTGTGTGATTTGGGGTAGGGAGAAGTTTGTTAAAAAGGGACAATCCAGACATGTACATCCCCGTTGAATTACTCATGTGGGAATTGACTTTCAAATAAAGCTCTTCATGCCGAGCCTGTCTATAATCACCTTTTGTGTGGAAACCAAGCTCAGGGCTCTCACTCATTGTGAGTCAGTATGGTGATTGTGATCAGCATGCTGTCAGCCCCTAGTGTGCCATTTAAACATTCTAGAGCAATGGTCACCGATATTTTTGAGCCCAAGATCCCTGATCTCAGCCATGACCCAAGAGATTTTAGTAAAATTATCAAAAAATGAACCACTAGTCGCAAATGGTAAATGGGTTATACCTGTATAGTACTTTTGCCCCGTGTTATACCTTGTACACGCCATTGTGACCACAACTCTTATCATCTATTTAGTTTTTTAGCTTCTTGTACTGAACAATCGCTCCAGGGTATAAGTCGCGAATGTAGAGTTATTGCAGCAGGAACTAATCAACGTGTTACGAGAGTCAGTCTTAACGATCCCCATTGCTGTCAGCTCGAGGATTTTTGCATGGTTCACCTCCAACAAAATCTTTGATCTGTTGCAGCATAAGCCGGCACCTGGGCACTGGGGTATTATCCAGGTTTCACTAACTAAAGTTAAAAATTAAACCAGTAAAATGCAACAAAAACAGTAAAGCAGATAAGCTTATTCAAGAGTCAAATAAGTGCATGTAGACAGCTCTGTTGGTCTCCAATGATAAGTGTATTATTGCATTTATTTTTTCAAAATATTTTCATGATCTTTCGGTTAAGTCCCAACGATTGACAGGTCGATCTCGATAGACAGTTTGATAGACTCTTCTTCTGGAGCAGACCTGGGCAAATTAAGGCCCAGGGGCCACATGCGGCCCGTTAAGCTTTTTAATCTGGCACGCCGGACATTCCCAAATATTTTTTTTAGATCTTTAAGATGGAAACTGTAGCTGCCATTATGATGTGCAGTGATGTTTTCAAATGACCGTAAGTCTTGAACTATACAAAGTATTTCAATGGTTGGAATCTGCGCTTTTGCATGATTTACTAGTTACTATAGTAATCTAAGTCACAGCAGCTCAAACCAGGCACCAAGCACTGTGGGTGGGGAGCGTTTCCACAGAGTGTTTCCAGAGCGGCCAGCCTGAAATGGGACAGACGTGGAAGGAGATTTTTACAGCGAAGTTCTAAAGTTTAGTGATATATCAGATGGTAGGTGGTTTTTTTCCCCCCTTCCCGTTCATATTTAGCTGTGTTTGTTGCAATTTTGTTGCGTTTCGCTTGATTGTAAAATATGTCGATCGAGAGGGGTTGTGGAATTCATATGTTGTCAATATTCTACTCAGTGGCCTAGTGGTTAGAGTGTCCGCCCTGAGATCGGTAGGTTGTGAGTTCAAACCCCGGCCGAGTCATACCAAAGACTATAAAAATGGGACCCATTACCTCCCTGCTTGGCACTCAGCATCAAAGGTTAGAATTGGGGGTTAAATCACCAAAAATTATTCCCGGGCGCGGCCACCGCTGCTGCCCACTGCTCCCCTCACCTCCCAGGGGGTGATCAAGGGT
Source organism: Entelurus aequoreus (assembly GCF_033978785.1). Classification (NCBI taxonomy): domain Eukaryota; kingdom Metazoa; phylum Chordata; class Actinopteri; order Syngnathiformes; family Syngnathidae; genus Entelurus; species Entelurus aequoreus. Next base: position 37,913,377 of record NC_084751.1, read on the forward strand.
GATGGGTCAAATGCAGAGAATAACTTTGCCAGACCTAGTGTGTGTGTGACAATCATTGGTACTTTAACTTTAATTTTAATATTCAGTGTTTTATCGTTCATAGTTAATATTGTAAATCCCACATTCTTTATTTTCATGTACATTCTGGGTGTCTCATTCAGTAAAAAAAAACATAACATTCCATTCCGATAATTATAGCTGTCTGTCATAACGTATTTAGCATTCAATCAGACATTATTGTGAGGTTTTGTATTAGTGTTCCTAAAAATCAGATATACCGGCCCCTAGACAAATGTTTTTCTCTAAATTTGGCCCCCCCGAGTCAAAATAATTTCCCAGGCCTTTTCTAGAGTGTGTTACTAGTACTGTATACACCTTTTTTCATGGATCTGCATAGTCTACATGCAACAAGAGGCAATGCAAACATTGATAGTAGATCGTTTCAATTTAATTTAATTCGTAAGGTTTCACAATTAAATTGTTCATATTTATGTTGTTTGTGCGATTCATACAATAGCATAGGATACAAGTACCGTACTGTAGTTTAGCTATATATATAAATGTTTGTGTTGTTTACTTGAGTCAAAGTGCAGTCTACACATATCTCTTATGTTTGACTGCCATCTACTGGTCACACTTATCATTTCACTACGTACCAAATAAAATAGCTTCGAGGTCGGTAAGCAAAACCAATCAATCAATCAATCAATGTTTATTTATATAGCCCTAAATCACAAGTGTCTCAAAGGGCTGTACAAGCCACAACGACATCCTCGGTACAGAGCCCACATACGGGCAAGGAAAAACTCACCCCAGTGGGACGTCGGTGAATGACTATGAGAAACCTTGGAGAGGACCGCATATGTGGGTAACCCCCCCCCCCCCCCCCCCCCCCTCTAGGGGAGACCGAAAGCAATGGATGTCGAGTGGGTCTGACATAACATTGTGAAAGTCCAGTCCAGAATTATTCTGTACATTAGGCGCACCAGGTTATAAGGTGCACTGTCAAGTTTTGAGGAAAAAAAAAAGATTTTAAGTGCGCCTTATAGTCCGAAAAATACGGTATATGGAAACAGTTTTTTTTTTTTTTTAAGACAGCAGGAGTTCTTATTCTATGCTGGCTCAGAGCTCACATACCGAGAATTGACACGATTTGCCGAGGGAAAAAGTGTTTGGTGCTGACGATACTGAAAAAATGTAAGGTATGAAGCCTTTAAGCCATTAAGTGTTCATTTGGCATTGAAATGTACCTCCACAAACCCAAAAAGTGTGCCTTAAAGCGGGCAAAAAAGCGAGGCATTCGGCATGGATGCAGAGGTCTGGGCAGACAAAAACAGCCTTTAGCTGGCAGGAGTCATGGCTAACAATAGTGCACCGTAGTGTCGTAATGATACTAATATTTTGGTACCGGTACTAAAATTATTTTGATACTTTTCGGTACTTTTCCAAAAAATAATAATAATAATAACACCTGGGATTTATATAGCGCTTTTCTAAGTACCCAAAGTCGCTTTACATGTTTTTCTGAACCCATCAATCATTCACACCTGGTGAATAAAGGGGACCACAAAAAAATTGCATTATTGGCTTTATTTTAACAAAAATTCTTAGAGTGCATTAAACATATGTTTCTTATTGCAGTTAAGTCCTTAAATAAAATAGTGAACATACAAGACAACTTGTCTTTTAGTAGTAAGTAAACACACAAAGGATACTAATTAGTCTGCTGACGTATGCAGTAACATATTGTGTCATTTTCCATTCTATTATTTTGTCAACATTATTAAGGACAAGTGGTAGAAAATTAATTATTAATCTACTTGTTCATTTACTGTTAATATGTGCTTACTTTCTCCTTTAACATGTTCTATCTACACTTCTGTTAAAATGTAATAATCACTTATTCTTTTGTTTGATACTTTACATTAGTTTTGGATGATACCACAAATTTGGGTAGCAATCCGATACCAAGTAGTTAGAGGATCATACATTGGTCATATTCAAAGTCCTCATGTGTCCAGGGACATATTTCCTGAGTTCATAGACATAATATAATTTTTTTTTAAACGAAAGAAGATGTGATTCCAAAAAATATCGACATAATCATAGTAGCATCGACTAAATACGTGCCTGTACTTGGTATCATTACAGTGGATGTCAGGTGTAGATCCATCAATGGCGTTTGTTTACATTTTGACGCCGGTGAGCTACGGTGTGTAGTGAAGCATGTTTAGCTATTCCTCATCCTGCAGGGATGATACTTGTAAGAAACTTACTTTATTTGTCGCCATGGAGGCGAGGATTAGAAGTAGCTAAAACACTGCAGATGGCTGCTGGAAGTTAGCCGCTAGCTAGCTAGCCATGTCCTAAAGCACCTCTTCCTGAGGGCGTTTCAGTGTTATAACTTCACCTTTATCGTTGGTTTTTAAGCCAAAATGCGTCCGTTCTCCCTTTTCTGTCTACATACTGTGTCTGCTTGTAAGTACTCCGTGATTGTGCGCTGCCGAACATGCTCGTCTGCTTGTAAACCAGCAATGTCACAACGTGACTTTGACGCGGGCGCGGTACGTTTCAGAGATGGCATCGTACCGAAGATGATTCATTAGTATCGCGGTATACCGTACAACCCTAGTGCACCGTTACACCTTTTGTATGTAATGGAACTGCAAAGGTCTAAATGAGGAATGAGAATGCAAAACACTAAACGCAGATGCAAAACGAAACCACTGGAACTGGTACACAAAATGTACTTAAACCAGAGGCAGGACCCTAATTGATCCTGTAGAAGCGAAACCTGCTGCTGTTCTGAGATACCTTAAAACTTTCCCAGGCGTGTTTACTCTGTGAAAAACTTTACAAAGCCAGACTGAGCTGCCTCCTGCTCACATGTTCAAACACAACACAGCAGTAATTCATCTCAAAAGGAAACAGTCAGGGGTTTAACTGAAACAGAAAGTTAATTTTCAAGGTAACTCTTACTTGTAAGTGTTCCTTCTACGTTTTGGCCCTGTTTACACTGACTGCACATCAAATCTCAAATCTCTTACAACAACAATGTCGCTACAGTTGTTATTGTACAGGTTACGGAGATGCATTTTTAAAGTGATTTTGAGGTAGAATTGATTGCTCCCATTAGCTGCATTGCGAGCCACCCAGAACGAGCCAATTTTTACATGATAGAAAGCGGAAAAAAACAAAAACCTTTTGTCTTCTTGTCCCTTATAATGATTGTTAACGACAGGGAAAAGTCCAAAAAAAAGTGCAGTTCCTCTTTAAATTTAAACAGATTAGGTCTGTTAGAATAATTGTTTAAAAAGTTAAAGTTAAAGTTAACTTTAACTTTTTAAGTTAAAGTACCAATGATTGTCACACACACTAGGTGTGGTGAAATGTGTCCTCTGTATTTGACCCATCCCCTTGTTCACCCCCTGGGAGGTGAGGGGAGCAGTGGGCAGCAGCGGTGCCGCGCCCGGGAATCATTTTGGTGATTTAACCCCCAATTCCAACCCTTGATGCTGAGTGCCAAGCAGGGAGGTAATGGGTCCCATTTTTATAGTCTTTGGTATGACTCGGCCGGGGTTTGAACTCACAACCTACCGATCTCAGGGCGGACACTCTAACCACTAGGCCACTGAGTAGATGTATCACAAAAACTTTTAGTTACATTGAGTGCCTGGTGAGAAGCAAAAGCTGTCTTTGGAACCTACCGAGAGTAAGGCTCGCAAAACTCCACTGTGTAGGGGGGAAGCAACATGAAGGAGTTCTGTTTTCTTTCATGTATTGTAATCAAACAGAAAGATATTGTCTGACCCAAGAACGACAAAAGCGAAGAGGAAGCAGGACCAGACTCCCCTCCAGGCGACCTCTTTTTGAACCTCCTTTTTCCAACTGTTTTACGAACGTCTTTTTGAACGGTTTTACGAACCTCTTTTTGAACTCGTTTACGACCTTTTCTGTGAAGTGTTTACGCCCTTTTCTTTTGAACTGTTCTGTAACCAAAGGCAACGCAGTTTACGACCCACTTCCCTTTTGGAAGCAGCTGTGGTCATGTGGTCAGGGAAAGTCAAATAAAGGAGAAGGCGTACAATCTTTCACCAGAGCGTGCTGGAGGCTGAACAAGAGTACAGTGTCCCGGCGTCTCTCCTCAATTGAGCCACATTGAATTCTGTCTCTGTTTATTTCCTTGCTTCTTGTCTTGTTTAATAGATGTCATCAGTGTTTGAACCTGACAAGGTCCTTATTCAAATTCACTCTTTATATTGCAAATATATATATTTCACAGTGTGCATTTAATAGTTTTTGCACAACAAATCATTTACCTGGACTGAGTAAAACTAGAATTACAGTGGAATAACAAAATATGGTGGGACTGAGATAACGTTCAAAACAGATGAATGTGCCTGTTCTTGTGTTGGTAGGAAAACACTTTTAAACTTGCTTGTGTAAAACAATATACTGTCACTAAAATGACTTTTAGTGGGGGACCACGGATGTCTGGAAACTGGCTGCTCATCAATAAATCAAAAAAGAATGCCATAAGTTATGTGTTTGAAATTATTTTGAAAAATTATAGAGTTGGCCATTTCTATGCTATTAATTAGAGGTGACAATCTTTGGCTATGATTCGATTAAAAATAAATTATTGATGCATCCTTAATTCATGAATATTGATGCAATTTTATAGAGATAAATGCTTTAAAATGTAATATCGGAAATTATCGGTATCGTTTTTTTTTATTATCGGTATCGTTTTTTTTGTTTTTTTTTAATTAAATCAACATAAAAAACACAAGATACACTTACAATTAGTGCACCAACCCGAAAAACCTCCCTCCCCCATTTACACTCATTCACACAAAACGGTTGTTTCTTTCTGTTATTAATATTCTGGTTCCTACATTATATATCAATATATATCAATACAGTCTGCAAGGGATACAGTCCGTAAGCACACATGATTGTGTGTGCTGCTGGTCCACTAATAGTACTAACCTTTAACAGTTAATTTTACTCATTTTCATTAATTACTAGTTTCTATGTAACTGTTTTTATATTTTTTTACTTTCTTTTTTATTCAAGAAAATGTTTTAAATGTATTTATCTTATTTTATTTAATACATTTTTTTAAAAAGGACCTTATCTTCACCATACCTGGTTGTCCAAATTAGGCATAATAATGTGTTGATTCCACGACTGTATATATCGGTATCGGTTATTAAGAGTTGGACAACATCGGAATATCGGATATCGGCAAAAAAGCCATTATCGGACATCCCTACAATTTTACATTTCTTTTCGTTTCACTAAATAAGCGTGTGGAGGGAGAGTGTGATCAGCGCGCCTGCAGGAGCAAAGGTCACCGCCTCTGTCGATGGTGTTGAGGGCGGAGCACCATCGGATAGGGGCGGGGCATGTGCTGACGGCGACACACAGCTGGCAGGTGATTAGATTTCACAGGTGGTACGTGGTAATCTAATCATCTGTTGTCTTTAACAGTGAGCAGCCGGAAGCAGAGAGGGAGAGAGGATACGGACGTGACTGAAAGGTCACGTTCTGCGAAACAAAAAGACTTTGATAAAAACCTATGTGCATTAAAACTTTGTTGAAACGGCACGCTTGGCTCCTGTGAAGTGTCTGTCAGTGGGACCGATAGGAAGCTACTTCCACAAAGCGTTTATCACTTGTAACTTTTAAAAACAGCACATTTGTAATAAGAAATTCCCGCCACATGGGAATGTGTGCAAAACTGGAACATAAGTGCTCTATAATAAAGGAGCTGGCCTGATCTCTCGATGATGTGGCAAGCTCCAGTCAGCCAAATTTTAGAACTGTTTGCATTACTTTATTTATAATAAATAAATCGATAATCGTATATTGACTTTTGCTAATCGATTTTATAATCCTCCATGTCCGAATTGTGATGCATCTAAAAATCTATTATTCATCCCACCTCTACTATTAATTGTAAATGACTGTTGTAGAGCCAATCTTCTTTGGAAGCTACATTCACTATTAACGGTTCTTTGTACATGCACATAGTAAATATTAAAGTGTTTGGACGTATTTTATTAAATCAATGTATTTTTGATCGCCAGAAAGGGATTCAAAGTAATATTTTCATGTTGACACATCTCATCTGTGCATACATTCTTAGACTACCCTTAGGAAATGTACAGATGACGTGCTAATATTTAAATATTTTAAATCACAAAGATGTGGTTTGGGGTTGATTTAAGCTTTTTAAAGGGTATTTCAACACATTAAAAATGTTTTATTCTCTTGAAGGAATATTTATTATGTGCAAGAACAAATAACAGTTATTATTGTATGTAGCTTCTAAACAAGAAAGAGCTTTTAGCATATCAACATCAGATCAACAACAGTCCTTTACAATCTCATTAATAGCAGAAAAATGGCCAACTCTGTCATTTATCGAACACGATAAAGGCTTAAGTAATTTCAAACATATATTCTCTTAATGACAAATATAATGCACACCCTGAACTCCATTGTAAAAATGTGTTTCTACCTTTGTTGTTAGTTCTATTTCATTTTATGCTTAAATCTACCATGCTCACGTTGGTTAAGTTTGTAGTTATGTTACCTTGATTTCCGCTATGGTGTCATTTTGATAATTGTTTTGTGTGTTTTATGATTTTAATCTTTGAATGGCAATAAATGAATGTTTTGTAAGTTGTGGCAGTTGTGGATGTCAGCAATGCGGCGTTTGGAGGAAACCCTTGGTTGCTTTTCCAAACACGTCTTTAATGATCTGCCAACATGAAAATGCGAAACAGAAAGTGCTTTGAGTTTAATGGCTTTGTAAATAAACAGAGACAAAGTCTAAGTTGGTTGTGTTCTTCCTGGTGTTTAAACAACAAAATGTTTCCAAAGTGCTGCACAACAATATTAAAAACACTATTCAAATATTATCCTTAGCTCCACCAATGACTGAATAAAAACAAAAAATAAATACATATAAAACAATATAAAAACAATATAAAATAAATGTGATAAAAAACGATTTTAAAGGGTGAAACCAATTAAAACAGTAAAGAGAAATGAAAACTTTAAATACACAGAGGACAACAAATAAACCAATTGTGAAGTTGCCTTTATTTTTAAGTTATTATGCCATGATTATACCAGTCTGGCCCACGTGGCTATAGATTTTCCTCAATGCAGCCCCAAAGCTAAAATGGAGTTTGACACCCCTGGTCTAAACGGAAATGCTACTTTTTTGTCATGTTTGGGCGAGCGACGTCATTCGCGTGTGCGGGGGAAAGACGCAGCCCGCCACTGGAAGTGGACACGTCATTGCAACCCTGGTGTCGGTGAGCACTGTGAGCAAAGTCTTTTCGGTGCATAATTAGTCAATAGTGCGCAAATAATAGGCTAATTGTAATACATAACTGTACATTTTGATTCCAAAGAAATAGCGATAGTTGAAGGACTGGAAGTGATGCTGTGGCGTATTTGCTCACATCTTACGTACATTACATAGGTTGTTTATGTACGTCAGGATAAAATAAAATCTAACATGGATCCACTGCCTCTACTTAGCAGCCAGAAAAAGATTAGAACCCTCACAATGTTGGTTGGGGGGCGCATAATAAATGAAAATAACAAAACAAATATATTACACTATATATAGACTTTCATACATTATATATTAATATATTAATTTATTTTCACGTATATTATATTAATTATTATTAAAGTATATTCATTTATTTTCACGTAAAAAAAAAAACCCTCATTAAAGGTGTGGCGACCATATCTACGGTGGCGACTTTTATTTTATTTTGTAGTAGCAGTAGCGACTTCCTTGTTCATTTATGGAATCCGGTCAAGTACCGTATTTTTCAGACTATAAGACGTACTTAAAATCCTTTTTTTCCCTCAAAACTCGACAGTGCGCTTTATAACCCGGTAGTAGAATAGTTCTGGTTTTGCTTACCGACCCTGAAGCAATTTTATTTGGTACATGGTGTCTTGATAAGTGTGGCCAGTAGATGGCAGTCAAACATAAGAGATACGTGTAGACTGCACTATGATGGCAATATGACTCAAGTAAACAACACCAACATTTTATATGTTCCATTGGAAACATAGAACATTACACACGGCGCTCAAAAATCTATCAAAATGGTTTATTACAACTTTGGTAAGCTATGAAGCCGCACCGCTTGATGGATTGTACTGTGCTTCAACATACAAGTATTATTATGGTGTGTGTATAAGGTAAGACATTATCTGGCGTTTTGTTTTGCAATATTATGCAAAAGCAACTTTTCTTGCCTTCCGGTACCTGCTGATCTGTATTTGGGATCTGCATAAGTCCTGAAAAAGTGCACGCTTTCGCCTTTGTAGTCCGTGCCGACCGTGTAAGTCGATAAGCTTCTTCTTTTTCTCTATCTTCTTGTTATGGGACATTCATCCTCCGCTTTTGCCATTTCTAATATAAAGTAGTGTAATGAATATGATAATAGACTTTTTTCTGTAGGTTGAAAAACTCCTATAGGCAGACTTTATTAATAATAAAACATTGGTTACTTGATCTATTCAACACTATAATTGGATGAAATCATTGCTCTTTCAGCCTTGTGTTTGGTTTGAAATGTTAGTATAATTGAGATAAACCTCGCAAAACAACATCTTAAGTATTCATTTTAAACCTTTTACCTTTGCTCGCTATCACATCGAAAAGTGGCGCAATACGTTACTGCATACGGCAGAGCCTTTTATACCGTATTTTCTGGACTATAAGGCGCACTTAAAATCCTTTTTGTCCCCTCAAAACTCGACAGTGCGCCTTAAAACCCGGTGTGCCTAATGTATGGAATAATTCTGGTTTTGCTTACCGACTTTGAAGCAATTTTATTTTGTACATGGTGTAATGATAAGTGTGGCCAGTAGATGGCAGTCAAACATAAGAGATACGTGTAGACTGCACTATGATGGCAATATAACTCAAGTAAACAACACCAACATTTTATATGTTCCATTGGAAACATAGAACATTACAAACGGCGCTAAAAAATCTATCAAAATGTTTTATTACGACTTTGGTAAACTATGAAGCCGCACCGCTTGATGGATTGTCGGTGCATTAAATATACAAGTATTATTATGGTGTGTGTATAAGGTAAGACATTATCTGGCGTTTTGTTTTGCAATATTATGCTAAATTAAATTTTCTTACCTTCTGGTACTTGCTGATTTGTATTTGAGATCTGCATAAATCCTGAAAAATGCACGCGTTCGCTTTTGTAGTCCGTGGCAACACCGTAATCGATAAGCTTCTTCTTTTTCTCTATCTTCTTGTTATGGGACATTCATCCTCCGCTGTTGCCATTTCTAATATAAAATAGTGTAAAGTTCTTACTTATATCTGTCAGTAAACTCGCCATGAAAGCGCTAAAACATACCGGTGTAGTGAGTTTACATTATTCACCCAAGGAACTTTAGTTGTTAGAGAGTTCCGGTCGGACCGTTTTTCACGGGACACATTTCCGGCCTTGTTGTTGTTTCCGGATGAGAAGATGCTGCTCCGTTTATTGATTTAAGTAAAGTCTGAATGTCATTAAAACAGTTAGAAGACACTGCCGATGGTGAGCCACGTAAATAAGACCGCCCACAAAAAGGCGCGTCCTGAAGAGACTGTTAGAAAGCAGCTTGAAGATGATCAGTAAAACATAATCTATGCAACATTTTGACCAAAGAACCACCATTACATGTTATGTAGACCACAAGGAAGTGTTTTTTTACAAAAAAAATAAAAATAATATGACTCCTTTAATGTGCCCTATAATCCGGTGCCTTATATATGAAAAAGATAGAAAATAGACCATTCATCGGCAGTGCGCCGAGTAATCCGGTGCGCCCTATGGTCCGGAAATGAAGGTACTTTGTTTTCACTTTATTGAACTGCCCATACAAGTATTATATTGTGGCCACATTGGGGCCTGTGCGCATTTATACTGGAGTCTAATAAAGATCACATTTTACTTGCAGTAACAGTAACAGTCAGCTGGAAAAAAATAAAAGTTTCGGAAAAATCCGATTTGCAGTGGAAACGTAGTCTGTGAGAGCATAAATACAAAAATAACAATGGATCAAATGTAAAATATTAAAAGATTGTCATTGAATAGTTGGGATTTGCTAAGCATGTGCATTACACAACACAGCGTACCGTCAGCGCAGTTCACATAAATGATGTACTCACTTCTTCTGTAAGTTGCTGAGCTCGTGCTCAGTCTCTGTCTGGAGCTGCTGGAGGTGAAAGGTCAACCATTCACTCAAGACAGCAAACCTCTGCAGTCCTCCTCCTGTGTCGTCCTCACACAATAAACCCTGTAACACAGCATTTATATGATTTGATACTGTGCAGGCATTTTTCATGATTTAACTTTAACACCACACCTCTGCAGTTTGTCGATACGACTTTACTTGTACATTGCACCATAGGCGCCGATCTACATTTCTGCCAGTGGGTGCTCAATGTGTGTGTATTAGTGTTGTCCCGGTACCAAAAGTATTTTGGTACTTTTCGGTACTTGTCTAAATAAAGGGGACCACAAAAAAATTTCATTATTGGCTTTATTTTCACAAAAAAATCTTAGGGTACATTAAACATATGTTTCTTATTGCAAGTTTGTCCTTAAATAAACTAGTGAACATACAAGACAACTTGTCTTTTAGTAGTAAGTAAACAAACAAAGGCTCCTAATTAGTCTGTTGACATATGCAGTAACATATTGTGTCATTTATCATTCTATTATTTTGTCAACATTATTAAGGACAAGTGGTAGAAAATGAATTATTAATCTACTTGTTCATTAACTGTTAATATCTGGTTATTTTCTGTTTCAACATGTTCTATCTACAGTTCTGTTAAAATGTAATAATCACTTATTCTTCTGTCGTTTGGATACTTTACATTAGTTTTGGATGATACCACAAATTTGGATATCAATCCGATATCAATTAGTTACAGGATCATACATTGGTCATATTCAAAGTCCTCATGTGTCCAGGGTAGGGTTGTACGGTATACCGGTATTAGTATAGTACCGTGATACTAATGAATTATTATCGGTACTATACCGCCTCTGAAAAGTACCGGTCCCGCATCCCCCGATGCCCGCGTCGAAGTCACGTTGTGTCATTGCTGATTTTACGAGTAGACGAGCATGTTCGGCGGCACACAATCACGGAGTACTTACAAGCAGACACAGTGTGTAGACAGAAAAGGGAGAACGGACGCATTTTGGCTTAAAAACTAAAGATAAAGGTGAAGTTATAACACTGAAACGCCCTCAGGAAGAGGTGGTTTAAGACATGGCTAGCTAGCTAGCGGCTAACGTCCATCCGCCGTCTGCAGTGTTTTAGCTACTTCTAAATCACTAATCCTTGTCTCCATGGCGACAAATAAAGTATGTTTCTTACAAGTATCATCCCTGCAGGATGAGGAATAGCTAAACATGCTTCACTACACACTGTAGCTCACCGGCGTCAAAATGTAAACAAACACCATTGGTGGATCGATACCTAAAATCCACAGTAATGATATCAAGTACAAGCACGTATCGAGTCGATACTACTATGGTTACGTTGATATTTTTTGGCATCACACCATCTTCTTTTGTTTTTTAAAATGTATATTATGTTTATAAACTCAGGAAATATGTCCCTGGACACATGAGGACTTTGAATATGACCAATGTATGATCCTGGAACTACTTGGTATCGGATTGATACCCAAATTTGTGGTATCATCCAAAACTACTGTTGAGTATCAAACAACAGAAGAATAAGTGATTATTACATTTTAACAAACGTGTAGAAAGAACATGTTAAAAGTTAAAGACAGCAGATATTAACAGTAAATGAACAAGTAGATTAATAATTCATTTTCTACCACTTGTCCTTAATAATGTTGACAAAATAATAGAATGATAAATGACACAATATGTTACTGCATACGTCAGCAGACTATTTAGGAGCCTTTGTTTGTTTACTTACTACTAAAAGACAGGTTGTCTCGTATGTTCACTATTTTATTTAAGGACTTAACTGCAATAAGAAACATATGTTTGAAGTACCCTAAGATTTTTTGTTAAAATAAAGCCAATAATGCAATTTTTTTGTGGTCTCCTTTATTTAGAAAAGTACCGAAACATACCGAAATAATTTTAGTACAGGTACCAAAATATTGGTATCGTTACAACACTAGTCCAGGTACATATTTCCTGAGTTTATAAACATAATATAAATTAAAATGTAATCATAATAGTATCAACGCAATACGCTATTGTACGTGGTATCATTACAGTGGATGTTAGGTGTTGATCCACCAATGGCGTTTGTTTATATTGTAGCGTCCCGGAAGAGTTGGTGCTGCAGGGAATTCTGGGAATTTGTTTTGTAGTGTTTATGTTGTGTTGCAAATATTCTTCCAAAGTGTGATTGTCGTTGTTGTTTAGTGTGGTTTCACTATATGGCACCTGTTTATGACAGTGTTGGCATTGTTCATACTGCCACCCTTAGTGTGACATGTATGGCTGTTAAAGTTAAAGTACCAATGATTGTCACACACACACTAAGTGTGGTGAAATTTGTCCTCTGCATTTGACCCATCCCCTTGTTCACCCCCTGGGAGGTGAGGGGAGCAGTGAGCAGCGGGAATCATTTTGGTGATTTAACCCCCAATTCCAACCCTTGATGCTGAGTGCCAAGCAGGGAGGTAATGGGTCCCATTTTTATATTGAGTAAGTTAATTCGCTCGTTTACAGTGTGTTCAAAGTCAAGATGAATGTGTCATTAGTTCAATATCAGGCACAATGAAATCTCAGTTAGGCTTTATTAATTATAGAGTATTTGATTTGTGACTTTTTTATTATGTAAAACGGACCAAACTCGCCGCAAAACTAACAACAAGATTGACTTTCCAAAAAATTATTTGAAAGATTGAAAGTTGTCATCAATCCAACGTGGGTGCTCTGCAATAGGGATCGGCGCCTATGTATTGCACAATATTATAAGGTCAGTCTGTAGGTTTTGCAGCATTATTATTGCTAACATCATGCATCATGTTGATTTATTCTGGACAGTAAAATGATGGGCAAAAGTAGCATTGCAGCATTTTAGCAGGCGACTGTGTCAGTTTGTCAGAAATTAGGCAACGTCAAAGCCGAGCTTGCCATGAATCACCAGCTGAGGGAGGCCAGAGGAAAGGGGCACACAGACTGAGAAGGCAGGAGGAAGTGAACACCGAGAGCAGAGGAGACAAGCGAGGACATGAGGAGAGAAGATTCTGGTTTGCGGAGGTGAAAAGAAGCGTGGGCGTGTCCAGGCCCGTCGTGGTGACGGAGGCCTTCGGTGGCGGCTGTCGACTGATCGACAGCAGACTGGATGAGTCATCCTGGCAGGACACGCTGATCGCACTCAACTGAGTAATGTGCTCATATTGAAACTGATAAAGTATATTCATTATCTTGTCTTGATAGTAAAGTGGTTGTCATTAGTATTCTATTACAAAAAGGTCCGCCGGAAATCGTATAATACAAAAACAGAATCAATTTTCCCCATTAGAAAATATTTAATCTAATAAATCTGTTTGAGACACTTCAAATTTTCAAAACAAAACACATTTTGTTGCGAATAATTCTAGTTTCACATGCAGCTAACAATTAAAAATGACAAATGAACCCAAAACCAGTGAAGTTGGCACGTTGTGTAAATCGTAAATAAAAATAGATTACAATGATTTGCAAATCCTTTTCAACTTATATTCAATTGAATAGACGGCAAAGACAAGATATTTAATGTTCGAACTGAGAAACTTATTTTTTTGTTGTTGCAAATAATCATTAACATAGAATATAATGGCAGCAACACATTTTAAAAAATTTGGCACAGGGGCATTTTTACCACTGTGTTACATGGCCTTTCCTTTTAACAACACTCAGTAAACTTTTAGGAACTGAGGAAACCAAATTTTGAAGCTTTTCAGGTGGAATTCTTTCCCATTCTTGCTTGATGTACAGCTTAAGTTGTTCAACAGTCCTGGGGTCTCTGTTGTGGTATTTTAGGCTTCATAATGTGCCACACATTTTCAATGGGAGACAGGTCTGGACTACAGGCAGGCCAGTCTAGTACCCGCACTTTTTTTCTATAAGCCACGCTGTTGTAACACGTGGCTTGGCATTGTCTTGTTGAAATAAGCAGGGGCGTCCATGAAAAAGATGTTGCTCCAAAACCTGTATGTACCTTTCAGCATTAATGGTGCCTTCACAGATGTGTAAGATACCCATGCTTTGGGCACTAATACACCCCCATACCATCACAGATGCTGGCTTTTGAACTTTGCGCCTATAACAATTTGGATGTTTTTTTTCCTCTTTGGTCCGGAGGAGACGACGTCCACAGTTTCCAAAAACAATTTGAAATGTGGACTCGTCAGACCACAGAACACTTTTACACTTTGCATCAGTCCATTTTAACTGAGCTCGGGCCCAGCGAAGACGGCTGCGTTTCCGGGTGTTGTTGATAAATGGCTTTTGCTTTGATAGTGACCAAAGGGAAAAGGTTTAAAATGAATACTTAAAATGTTGGTTGGTTGGTTGGAGGTTTATATCAACACAGGGCTAGAAGAGCAATGATTTAATCTAATTATAGTGTTGAATAGATCAAGTAACCAATGTCTTATTATTAATAAAGTCTGCCTATAGGAGTTTTTCAACCTACAGAAGAAAGTAAATTATCATGTTCATGTATAAAAAGCATATATGGCAATTAATTCCCCACTAGGTATATGAGTGATTGCATTTATAACATGAGTGGGCTGGATGGTCATGACACACTGAGATAATGATGTCTGATAAAATGTAGTTAATGCCATTGTTATTGTGATGCAAACACAACTGAAGCAGCACAGGTCCTCCACATATGTTATATACGCACGTCCTTCAACAAAATAATAGGATTGTCATTGTGAAGACATGCACTATATTGCCAAAAGTATTTGGCCACCTGCCTTGACTCACATATGAACTTGAAGTGCCATCCCATTCCTAACCCATTGGGTTCAATATGATGTTGGTCCAAATTGTGCAGCTTTTACAGCTTCAACTTTTCTGGGAAGGCTGTCCCACAAGGTTGCGGAGTGAGTTCATAGGAATTTTCGACCAGTCACACACTGATGTTGGTCGAGAAGGCCTGGCTCTCAGTCTCCGTTCTAATTCATCCCAAAGGTGTTCTATCGGGTTCAGGTCAGGACTCTGTGCAGGCCAGTCAAGTTGCTGTTGCCCTTGTTCCCAAACTCTTCCATTTTCTTATAATAAAGCCGACAGTTGACTTTGGAATATTGAGGAGTGAGGAAATTTCACGACTGGATTTGTTGCGCAGGTGGCATCCGATGACAGTTCCACGCTGGAAATCACTGAGCTCCTGAGAGCGGCCCATTTTTTCCACAAATGTTTGTAGAAACAGTCTCTATGCCTAAGTGCTTGATTTTATACACCGGGCCAAGTGATTAGGACACACCTGATTCTGATCATTTGGATGGGTGGCCAAATACTTTTGTCAATATGGTGTATTACTAGTAAAAACAGCTACAGTTGGCACATAACTTAATACCACTGGCAGTGTTTCTCATAAACTGCCAAGATACCTGTGACTGTGGGGGCGTGGCCATGGGCGTGGTCAGCATGACATCATCGAGTAATTTGCATAATTTACTACAATGATATGATTTTCTCTAAAAAGGCTCAAAAAATGTATACTTACTAATTAATAATAACAGTTTTGTTTTAAACGTCCATCCATCCATCCATTTTACAATATAATTACAACACTTTATGTACATATTTATATACAGATTTGAACAATAAGTTATTCACTGAAATATATTTATTAATTGTGGTTCTTACAAAAAATATATCTTATAAAATATAAAAGCTAAAATGTCTCTTAAAGCTCTGCCCCTTTAATTATCCATCCATCCATCCATTTTCTACCCTTTAATTAGTGCATACTAAATAATTTAACTTTAGCCTACTACTACAACCATATTATTTACCAGCAACATAAAGTGAAACAGAGGCAGCGGTGTCCTGCCACAGTCAGTAACAAATAAACAGAAAACAGTAGTGGTGGTAGATAGACACAGAGCTTCATCAAACATCTGATCCACTGAACAAAGAGCTCCAAAAATCTTGAACTTTAGACTGTCATCAGTTTTACTCCCTACACTTAACCATGTGTTTCCTACTGCCTGCAGACTTTGCACCCTTTGTTATATACACATGTTGTGTTTCTAATATAAATACATTTAATAAAGTCAAATACAAATAAGGCAACAAGAGAAGTATCCGACACTTCTCTTTTGTAAAGTAAATCTGAACAGCCGATATGGGCATCTACATCAACTATATGATTTGCCTGAGAAGCTGGAGAGGACAAAAAAAAAAATTTTTTTTTTTTTTTTAATACTTTTTATTTTATTTTATTTGTGGCGAACGTAATTCTTTCGTGGCGGGCCGCCACAAATAAATGAATGTGTGGGAAGCACTGACTGGACAATAACAACATTTAAAATACCAGCAGTGGACACTGTTGTCATATCAACATTACTGCATTTCAAGCCATGCAGAAACATTGGCTGAACCTAAAAAAACTAAAGTTAAGCTTTAACCATTATACTGTAGTCAATGAACAACATCTAACCAAGCATGTACCAAATAACTGCACATAATGCCATCTTCAGTACAAAAGCAACCCCCGGTAACGACCCAAATACGAGAACACGTTTGTAAAATCTCTTCATTCTAATATTAAATGGAGCACCTGTAAATGTTTTATGAAATAATACTCACAACAGGAACCTGAGAGTGCGAAGAATTCATGATAGCAGGACAACTTAGGTCCAATTCCTGACTGATCTCAGACCACAGGGGGTTGTTTCTGTGTGTGTGTGTGTAAGAGGGAGAGTGGGTGGGCTGCGCTACTGTGTACATGGAGATGACCCTAACTACAACCCCCCACTGACCAGACTAGGCAAGCAATGAGGTAATACTTGGTGAGAGTTTGTTAGGGACTTTTGTCTGGATTCATAATGTTTTTTGTAGAGATGTCCAATAATATCGGACTGACGATATTATCGGCCGATAAATGCTTTAAAATGTAATATCGGAAATGATCGGTATCTGTTTCAAAAAGTAAAATGTATGACTTTTTAAAACGCCGCTGTGTACACGGACGCCAATAAACCTTAAAAGGCACTGCCTTCGCGTGCCGGCCCAGTCACATAATATCTACGGCTTTTTACACACACAAGTGAATGCAAATGCATACTTGGTCAACAGCCATACAGGTCACACTGAGGGTAGCCGTATAAACAACTTTAACACTGTTACAAATATGCGCCACACTGTGAATGCACACCAAACAAGAATGACAAACACATTTCGGGAGAACATCCGCATTGTAACACAACATAAACACAACAGAACAAATACCCAGAACCCCTTGCAGCACTAACTCTTCCGGGACCCTACAATATACACAACTACCGCTATCCCCTACATGTTCTATATGTTATAGTTATTTGAATGACTCTTACCATAATATGTTACGTTAACATACCAGGCACGTTCTCAGTTGGTTATTTATGCGTCATATAACGTACACTTATTCAGCCTGTTGTTCACTATTCTTTATTTATTTTAAATTACCTTTCAAATGTCTATTCTTGGTGTTGGGTTTTATCAAATCAATTTCCCCAAAAAATGCGATTTATACTCCAGTGCGACTTATATGTTTTTTTCTTTCTTTGTTATGCATTTTCGGCCGGTGCGACTTATACTCCGGAGCTATTTATACTCCGAAAAATACATTATATACATGTATATTCATGTATTACTCATTGTTAAAAGCGGCCCTCTGAGGGCAACCATAACTGCAATGTGGCCCTCAGAGAAAACCAGTTTGACACCCCTGGTTTAAAGGGTTCTAAAAACCAGGTCCAGTCCAGATTATGTCCAGGTCGGGCAACAGCAACACACACCTTCATTTATGTACACTCAAATTAGACAACAATAGATTGCATGTAATCTATAAACAAAATTACATTTTCAAAATAAGCATTTGAGAACTTCCTATCTATTTTTATGTTTTTTGGCATCATTATCGGTTTCAACCATATAAAGTTAAAAAATGCTGAATACACGTTTTAAAGAAAGTAATACTAAGTGAATATCTATTTTTGGCCTTAAAAATAAACCTTTCACCGAGTTCTATAATTAAATTGACTAAATCATGACTGTCAATGAACTCTCCTAAAGTAACAGAAACCACATCAAGCTTCATAAACAAACCAATCCCCAAACACATTTTTTCAACTTTCACCGAAAAACGAAGGAATCAGCATTAATATGAAGAACATCGGTGGAAGAATTGAAGACTAAATGCCATTGTTCTGTGCAACACTGTAATTGTCACAACATTTGAATCCCAATTGTTAAAGGCCTACTGAAAGCCACTACTACGGACCACGCAGTCTGATAGTTTATATATCAATGATGAAATCTTAACATTGCAACACATGCCAATACGGCCGGGTTAACTTATAAAGTGCAATTTTAAATTTCCCGCGAAACTTCCGGTTGAAAACGTCTATGTATGATGACGTATGCGCATGATGTCAATGGTTGAAGCGGAAGTATTCGGACACCATTGTATCAAATACAAAAAGCTCTGTTTTCATCGCAAAATTCCACAGTATTCTGGACATCTGTGTTGGTGAATCTTTTACAATTTGTTTAATGAACAATGGAGACTGCAACGAAGAAAGCTGTAGGTGGGATCGGTGTATTAGCGGCTGGCTGCAGCAACACATCAAGGAGGACTTTGACTTGGATAGCAGACGCGCTATCCGACGCTAGCCGCCGACCGCATCGATGATCGGGTGAAGTCCTTCGTCGCGCCGTCGAACGCTGGAACGCAGGTGAGCACAGGTGTTGATGAGCAGATGAGGGCTGCCGTAGGTGGATAGCTAATGTTTTTAGCATAGCTCTGTGAGGTCCCGTAGCTAAGTTAGCTTCAATGGCGTCGTTAGCAACAGCATTGTTAAGCTTCGCCAGGCTGGAAAGCATTAACCGTGTAGTTACAGGTCCATGGTTTAATAGTATTGTTGATTTTCTGTCTATCCTTCCAGTCAGGGGTTTATTTCTTTTGTTTCTATCTGCAGTTAAGCCCGATGCTAGCACGTTAGCTCCGTAGCTAAAGTGCTTCGCCGATGTATTGTCGTGGAGATAAAAGTCACTGTGAATGTCCATTTCGCGTTCTCGACTCTCATTTTCAAGAGGATATAGTATCCGAGGTGGTTTAAAATACAAATCCGTGATCCACAATAGAAAAAGGAGAAAGTGTGGAATCCAATGAGTCCTTGTACCTAAGTTATGGTCAGAGCGAAAAAAGATACATCCTGCACCTCACTCTAGTCCTTCACTCTCACGTTCCTCATCCACGAATCTTTCATCCTTGCTCAAATTAATTGGGTAATCGTCACTTTCTCGGTCCGAATCGCTGTCGCTGCTGGTGTAAACAATGGGGAAATGTGAGGAGCCTTTCAACCTGCGACGTCACGCTACTTCCGGTACAGGCAAGGCTTTTTTATCAGCGACCAAAAGTTGCGAACTTTATCGTCGATGTTCTCTACTAAATCCTTTCAGCAAAAATATGGCAATATCGCGAAATGATCAAGTATGACACATAAAATGGATCTGCTATCCCCGTTTAAATAAAAAAATGGCATTTCAGTAGGCCTTTAATATGGCTATCTCCAGTTACTGTACAAGACTAAACATATAGTGGTGTTGTTTAACATCACTTTGCAATCCAGTGCATTGTCCTTTCGACATTTTCTCAACTCGTGTTTGTCTTATAAGCGAGTTGGGATTAAACAAACCATGACTAAACTCAAACATTTCCTGTCAGCTACCTCTGGCCGTTTCTCGAAGTTCCGATCTCCACCCAAGGGCGTGTCTCGGTGAAGCCTGGATGACTCTGGCAGGAAGCCAAGTCAGACACACCTTAGTAGGCAGGTAGTGATAAGTGGGGCGGAGCTTCGCTGTTTTTTTCTCTTCTATATCCATTTACTTATTAAAAAAGGATTCTGTTTATTTTTTTTACTGTGGGTAGACAAGATAGTGGTTTATTCTCTGCAGCATCTGCACTAAGTAAACTGGAATAATTCTGCTGTGGTTGACATGACACTGGACCTCAATTGGTCCTCATTTAGAAGCAGCAAGCAATTTTTTTTTGCAGCTGTAAGAAAAGGTGAACCGCATTACTTCTACACAGTCTTTCAGTGTTTCAGATTAAGCCCATTTTTGGTCAGTTTGACTAAAGTAAGATGCATGAAGCATAGTCAGACTGTGGAACAGGACCTATATTAGACTATACAAACTCTGTGGGCCATGCATTAGACTACATTAGCTATTATGTTAAAGAATTTTGTCCCTAAACAGCCAATAAAGGAGGTAAATAAGAGTAAATTATTGGAAACAGTACAATCAATTGCTGTATGTGAAGCTTTCTTAAACAAATATTACATTACCAGGTGAGGTTGTTTCTCAGCCAACATGGATATATGACTCACCTGTGATACAATACAGTAGGCATGTGCAGATTGGTTAGCAAAACGAGGATTATGTACAATTACGTTAGAATGATGTTTGTAGGGCAAATGTTTTTGTCTTTCTTAATGCAGTAGTTCTCAGTTTTTTTCTGTCATGTCCCCTAGGAAAGAGACTTTTTTTTCACGCCCCCCTTAAATTAAATACAATTGAGAAACTAATACCAGTATTTTTTCATGTGTCAAAAACTTTTTCTAAGCACACACTTCAAAAAAACGTTTTTTTTTACATGTTATACATCCTCAAACCCAATGGCTCCTGTTTTTTTTTTAATACATTTTAGTTTGTATGTATATTTGATCATTATCCCCTCAACTCCCCCCAAAAGGGATTAACTCGCTGGAATAAAAAAGACAATATAACATACAATCCATAAACGTGGATGCATGTGAAAAAGTGCAATACATTTATCTGTACAGTAACCTATTTATTTATTTATACATGCACCTTATTGCTTTTTTATCCTGCACTACCATGAGCTAATGTAACGACATGTCGTTCTTATCTGTACTGTAAAGTTCAAATTTGAATGACAATAAAAAGGAAGTCTAAAAAAACAAAGTCTAAAAAAAGTCTAAATAGGTGGCACCCCTATTGAAATGATAAATACAACATTTTATAGGAACAGGATAGTTTGAGTCTATATACAGGGACTAGTGTTATCCTGATGCCAATATGTCGGTGCCGGTACTAAAATTATTTTGATACTTTTCGGTACTTTGATACTTTTCTAAATAAAGGGGACCACAAAAGTTAAGTTAAAGTTAAGTTAAAGTACCAATGATTGTCACACACACACTGGGTGTGGTGAAATTTGTACTCTGCATTTGACCCATCCCCTTGTTCACCCCCCTGGGAGGTGAGGGGAGCAGTGAGCAGCAGCAGTGGACGCAGGCTTTATTTCAACAAAAAATCTTAGGGTACATTGAACATATGTTTCTTATTGCAAGTTTGTCCTTAAATAAAATAGTGAACATACTGTATTTTTCAGACTATAAGTCGCTCCGGAGTATAAGTCGCACCGGTCGAAAATTCATAATAAAGAAGGAAAAAAACATATATAAGTCGCACTGGAGTATAAGTCGCATTTTTGGGGGAAATTTATTTGATAAAACCCAACACCAAGAATATACATTTGAAAGGCAATTTAAAATAAATAAAGAATAGTGAACAACAGGCTGAATAAGTGTACGTTATATCAGTGGTCCCCAACCTTTTTGTAGCTGCGGACCGGTCAACGCTTGAAAATTTGTCCCACGGACCTGTGGGGGGGGGGGGGGGGGGGGGGGGGGGGCGGGGGGGGCGACACATAAGTCGCTCCTGAGTATAAGTCGCACCCCCGGCCAAACTATGAAAAAAACTGCGACTTATAGTCTGAAAAATACGGTCTATTTGATCATTTTGGGGAAAGGGGGCACCCCATTTGAAATGATAAATACAAAATTTTATAGGAACGGGATAGTTTGAGTCTATATACAGGGACTAGTGTTATCCTGATACCAATATGTTGGTATCAGTACTACAATTAGTTCGATACTTTTCGATACTTTTCTAAATAAAGGGGACCACAAAAGTTAAGTTAAAGTATCACTGATTTTCACACACACACTGGGTGTGCTGAAATTTGTCCTCTGCATTTGACCCATCCCCTTGTTCACCCCTCTGGGAGGTGAGGGGAGCAGTGGGCAGCAGGCTTTATTTTAACAAAAAATCTTAGGTTACATTAAACATATGTTTCTTATTGCAAGTTTGTCTTTAAATAAAATAGTGAACATACAAGACAACTTGTCTTTTAGTAGTAAGCAAACAAAGGCTCCTAATTTAGCTGCTGACATATGCAGTAACATATTGTGTCATTTTCCATTCTAATATTTTGTCAAAATTATTAAGGACAAGTGGTAGAAAATTTATTATTAATCTATAGTAATACACGGAAAAATCAGACCGGTACTTTTCAGAGGCGGTATAGTACAGAATATGATTAATTAGTATCGCGGTACTATACTAATACCAGTATACCGTACAACCCTAACAGGGACATTGGTATCAAGTGCATTTGTTACTCCAATAAAAAGGTAAAACGCCAGATCCTGTGCATCATTTTCTTTCTCCTCCTCCTCTCCTCCAGTATGCAGTGCACATGACTCACATCTTCGGCATGTCACCTTGTGAGCTAGTGCACTATGAACCACTAAGCTCTTTAAACTGGGAGGGACTGGAAGGAGACACCCTGCAAGTTCATTGACTGTCCACTAATGAAAACAACTCTGCACGTTTCATTGAGTTCATATAAATGCATCAGGAGTTTCCACCGCCAGTCACTTACATGCACTTGTTTTGTTTTGTTTTTTTAAATGTAATTAACAAACTAAAGACCAGTTTCTTTGCTTCCACAATTTTCCAAAATAAATTACACATGATTGGATTAATTATTTATCAATACATTAATAAAAGTTACTCTCGAACAGCCAATATGGATACAAAACAAATGTTATAAATAAATATAAATGATAAATGGGTTGTACTTGTATAGCGCTTTTCTACCTTCAAGGTACTCAAAGCGCTTTGACAGTATTTCCACATTCACCCATTCACACACACATTCACACACTGATGGCGGGAGCTGCCATGCAAGGCGCTAACCAGCAGCCATCAGAGGCAAAGGGTGAAGTGTCTTGCCCAAGGACACAACGGACGTGACTAGGAAGGTAGAAGGTGGGAATTGAACCCCAGTAACCAGCAACACTCCGATTGCTGGCACAGCCACTCTACCAACTTCGCCACGCCGTCCCTGTTCATAATCACAAGCATCCATCGCTGCTGGATAGAATTGCCGGAGCATAGCCTGAAATAGACTGCTTATATAAGATGCCAATATCGAAATTTGTGATGCATGCAGGAATTTTCAGGTTTTTTTTTATTTACTTATATTGCAAGTTTTTTTTGGTTGATATCCAAGCGATATCAATATTGAATAGGTGTACAGCTCCACTAATGGACATTGGAGTGTTACTTTCAAAGGCAAAATTAAAGTATTGCTAGAAACATCATTTTATATGGGACTTCATTGTATTGTATGTATAGTACATGTTCCAAAAAGAAAAAAGCATAAAACACCACCAGAATTAGAGATATTACAAGTCAAAGTGGTGTAACTAAACATTACCCTATAAGATGAAGGCAATTGCATTTTATTGATATTTGAAATGTATTCAATGTTTATAAATGAATATTTAAATATACTAAATGTAAAAAAGGGAATAAATATTCAAAATAAGATCATTAAATGAAATCTAGTTTGGTTACGCCATCATGAGCGCAACACAAGGTTGTAAAAGTTTCAACTACAATTGTAAATAAGATGTCAAAAGCAAACTGAAATCAAATACACACAGCTTAAAGATTGATCAATACCTATTTAAATTTAGTAATACATAAATATGATGATTTATCAAAAATATAAAAGAAATATACCTGAACAGAACGCTCATGATGGTTACACCAAAAAGTAACGCTATGAATCGCGTTTTTCCAAGTTTTTGGGGCATTTCTATGCTATTTCCAAGCATCTCCTTTTTATTATCGTTGATTTTAAATGGTCAAACTAATGCATATTATATATGCATGCCCTAGTAAACAAAAAAAAAAGTTGTATTTATTTTGATCGTTACATTTTGAAGTACATTTGTGCAGGTGGGTGCGAATGTACCCATTACCAGAGCTGTACACCTAGGGAAAACTTAGTACACTTCAACATAAATGTAACTGGCACTTCTTTACAGCAGTGAGTAACCAGCTATGAAGAAAAAATGAGCAATTACATGAATAAATATAAAGAAGGTGTAATGTGTACAGTGTGAGACAATATTGTGTGTTGATATGACACACCTCTTTCAGCTATGTGCTTGCGATGACCGGAGACAAAGTGTCAAGGCATTCGTGGTATTAGACGGCACGTTAATTAAAACAACAAGGACGCTTACTCTCCACGTAGGCATGTCTGCTACAGTCGTCACTTATCTAGTCTTCTATGTATGACATCTGTGAGGTCTCAAAAAACCCAGAAGTCAATATTATTTGCGGTCAATGCTACTGACATTTTGTTCAGAGGGAAAGGTGCGGGATCTGAAGAAAACAATCACAGTGGAAATCAACACATTTAAAATGTGGTTTGATAAAAACAGACAATCATTGAAGTTTGCAGCCCTTTGAGACACTTGTGATTAAGGGCTATATGAATAAACCTTGATTGATTGAAGTTAAATAAAACCAAAATAATATTATTTGGAAAATGCAGATAAAAAACTGAAAGACAGAGATTCATGGTGTACACATTGACGTAGTGTAAGTATGTAACAAATACAGATAATAATTAGAGATGTCCGATAATGGCTTTTTTGCCGATATCCGATATTTCGATATTGTCCAACTCTTAATTACCGATTCCGATATCAACCGATACCAATATAGCTTGGAATTTGGGACATGCTCTCCCTGAGAGAACATGAGGAGATTAAGGTGGGCGTGGTTGAGGTGTGTGTGTGTGTAGGGGGGTAGTGGGTAGCGGGGGGTGTATTTTGTAGCGTCCCGGAAGAGTTAGTGCTGCAAGGGGTTCTGGGTATTTGTTCTGTTGTGTTTATGTTGTGTTACGGTGCGGATGTTCTCCCGAAATGTGTTTGTCATTCTTGTTTGGTGTGGGTTCACAGTGTGGCGCATATTTGTAACAGTGTTAAAGTTGTTTATACGGCCACCCTCAGTGTGACCTGTATGGCTGTTGAGCAAGTATGGCTTGCATTCACTTGTGTGTGTGAAAAGCCGTAGATATTATGTGATTGGGCCGGTTATTGCCGCTCTGTACTTCTCCCTACGTCCGTATACACAGCGGTCAGTGTTTCCCACACATTCATTTATTTGTGGCGGCCCGCCACGAAAGAATTACGTCCGCCACAAATAAAATAAAAAATAAATAAATACATTTTTTTTTTTTTTTTTTTTTGTCCTCTCCAGCTTCTCAGGCAAATCATATAGTTGATGTAGATGCCCATATCGGCTGTTCAGATTTACTTTACAAAAGAGAAGTGTAGGATACTTCTCTTGTTGCCTTATTTGTATTTGACTTTATTAAATGTATTTATATTAGAAACACAACATGTGTATATAACAAAGGGTGCAAAGTCTGCAGGCAGTAGGTTAACACATGGTTAAGTGTAGGGAGTAAAACTGATGGGAGTCTAAAGTTCAAGATTTTTGGAGCTCTTTGTTCAGTGGATCAGATGTTTGATGAAGCTCTGTGTCTATCTACCACCACTACTGTTTTCTGTTTATTTGTTACTGACTGTGGCAGGACACCTCTGCCTCTGTTTCACTTTATGTTGCTGGTAAATAATATGGTTGTAGTAGTAGGCTAAAGTTAAATTATTTAGTATGCACTAATTAAAGGGGCAGAGCTTTGAGACATTTTAGCTTTTATATTTTATAAGATATATTTTTTGTAAGAACCACAATTAATAAATATATTTCAGTGAATAACTTATTGTTCAAATCTGTATATAAATATGTACATAAAGTGTTGTAATTATATTGTAAAATGGATGGATGGATGGAAGTTTAAAACAAAACTGTTATTATTATTTAGTAAGTATACATTTTTTGAGCCTTTTTAGAGAAAATCAAATCATTGTAGTAAATTATGCAAATTACTCGATGATGTCATGGTGACCACGCCCATAGCCACGCCCCCACCGCCACAGGTATCTTGGCAGTTTATGGGAAACACTGGCGATGTTTCAAAAAGTCATAAATTTTACTTTTTGAAACCGATACCTATAATTTTGAAACCGATACTGATAATTTCCGATATTACATTTTAAAGCATTTATCGGCCGATAATATCGGCAGTCCGATATTATCGGACATCCCTAATAATAATAATAATAAACCAGGGTAAAACAGCCGATGGTTAGTTTACCTTCAAGGTACTCTAAAACGACTTTAAAACCCCTCCACCAACATTTTATGTACACGCTGCGAGTATATATATATATATATATATATACACAGTCGTGGTCAAAAGTTTACATACACTTGTGAAGGATATAATGTCATGGCTGTCTTGAGTTTCCTATCATTTCTACAACACTTGTTTTTTTGTGTTAGAGTGATTGGAGCACATACTTGTCAGTCTACACGCATCTCTTATGTTTGACTGGCATCTACTGGTCACTCTTATCATTACACCATGTACCAAATAAAATTGCTTTGAGGTCGGTAAGCACGACCATAAATATTCCGTACATTAGGTGCACCGGGTTATAAGGCGCACTGTTG
Source organism: Entelurus aequoreus (assembly GCF_033978785.1). Taxonomy (NCBI): domain Eukaryota; kingdom Metazoa; phylum Chordata; class Actinopteri; order Syngnathiformes; family Syngnathidae; genus Entelurus; species Entelurus aequoreus. The sequence goes on from NC_084751.1 coordinate 37,940,406, forward strand.
AGTTTTGAGGGGGGAAAAAATATTTTAAGTGCGCCTTATAGTCCAGAAAATATGGTAATAAACATTCAAATCTACCAGTAATGTTACTATGAACAGAATACAGTAAAAACATTAGCGGCAGCTGTGCTAGCTCGTAGTACTGTATCTTACCACGTGTCTGTGAATCCCTTGAAATAAAGCTGCTGAAAATATCAATAAGGAAACCGTCTGTTAGAGTAGAAGCATGTTTGTGATTGACAGAAAGATTCATAAACTCAAACTAAACTCAGTCTACTGTAGTTTTTATTTAGGGACACACAAAGAGGATAGAGAATAGTATGTGCCACACAAGAAGTTGTCGTGCGAGATTTGCATACCTGAAATATTTTATATATGTTGCCATTTATGAATAGTGTGTGCACGTGTGTGTGAGCACGTGTGTGTGTGTATGCATGTGTGTGTGCTTGTGTTGGCTTCCTAATAATGCATAATAATACAAGATGTGGATTGGTACTATCATACCTTGATAAAGATGTTAGTAATGTAACCTATGATGTTTTTACCTAAATACATATTTTGGTGAGCTGTGGATTACCTTTTATACTTGTATTGCTGCATGACAGTGTCTTAATAACTTTTTCCACTTTGTAATAAAGTGTAATATTGCTAGGTGAGCAGCCTGCTAACGCTCTGTCAATATCAAGACTTGTGAAATCGGAATCATTAAATCACAGTTGACGTTTTGTATGTATACAGTCGTGGTCAAAAGTTTACATACACTTGTAAAGAACATAATTGTCATGGCTGTCTTGAGTTTCCAATACATTCTACAACTCTTATTTTTTTGTGAGAGAGTGATTGGAGCACATACTTGTTGGTCACAAAAAACATTCATAGAGTTTGGTTCTTTTATGAATTTATTAAGGGTCTACTGAAAAATCTGCTGGGTCAAAAGTATACACACAGCAATGCTAATATTTGGTTACATATCCCTAGACAAGTTTCACTACAATAAGGCACTTTTGGTAGCCATCCGCAAGCTTCTGGCAAGCTTCTGGTAGAATTTTTGACCACAAAATTGGTGCAGTTCAGCTAAATGTGTTGGTTTTCTGACATGGACTTGTTTCTTCAGCATTGTCCACACGTTTAAGTCAGGACTTTGAGAAGGCCATTCTAAAACCTTAATTCTAGCCTGATTTAGCCATTCCTTTAACACTTTTGACGCGTGTTTGGGGTCATTGTCCTGTTGAAACACCCAACTACGCCCAAGACCCAACATCCGGGCTGCTAATTTTAGGTTGTCCTGAATAATTTTGTCATTGTTCCATTTACTCTCTGTAAAGCACCAGTTCTATTGGCAGCAAAACAGGCCCAGAGCATAATACTACCACCACCATGCTTGACGGTAGGCATGGTGTTCCTCACCTTTTCTCCTCCAAACATATTGCTGGGTATTGTGGCCAAACAGCTCAATTTTTGTTTCATCTGACATCACGTGGACAAAGATAAGACCTTCTGGAGGAAAGTTCTGAGACTACCGAATAGATAAAATGACTATTTTTGGAGAAATGAGGATTTAGAACCCTATCTTTTTCAAGCTGAATATACGGATGACAAAAGTGCTGGTTATAGAAGCTAAACTAGGACCATGAGAGAGTTAGGACCGGCACGACTTGACGGTATAATGTGGAACTTGGAGCCAATATGCTCTGGGCCTGTTTTGCTGCCAAGGGAACTGGTGCTTTACAGAGAGTAAATGGGACAATGAAAAAGGAGGATTACCTCCAAATTCTTCAGGACAACCTAAAATCATCAGCGGAGGTTGGGTCTTGGGCGCAGTTGGGTGTTCCAACAGGACAATGACCCCAAACACACATCAAAAGTGGTAAAGGAATGGCTAAATCAGGCTAGAATTAAGGTTTTAGAATGGCCTTCCCAAAGTCCTGACTTAAACGTGTGGACAATGCTGAAGAAACAAGTCCATGTCAGAAAACCAACAAATTTAGCTGAACTGCACCAATTTTGTCAAGAGGAGTGGTCAAAAACTCAACCAGAAGCTTGCCAGAAGCTTGTGGATGGCTACCAAAAGTGCCTTATTGCAGTCAAACTTGCCAAAGGACATGTAACCAAATATTAACATTGCTGTATTTATACTTTTGACCCAGCAAATTTGGTCACATTTTCAGTAGACCCACAATAAATTCATAGAAGAACCAAACTTCATGAATGTTTTTTTGTGACCAACAAGTATGTGCTCCAATCACTCTATCACAAAAAAATAAGAGTTGTAGAAATTATTGGAAACTCAAGACAGCCATGACATTATGTTCTTTACAAGTGTATGTAAACTTTTGACCAAAAAGTTATTAAGACACTGTCATGCAGCAATACAAGTATAAAAGGTAATCTACAGCTCACCGAAATACTTATTTAGGTAAAAACATCATAGGTTACATTACTAACATCCTTATCAAGGTACGATAGTAACAATCCACATCTTGTATTATTATGAATTATTAGGAAGCCGACAAGGACACACACGTGCACACACACACGTGCACACACTATTCATAAATGGCAACATATATAAAATATTTCAGGTATGCAAATCTCGCACGACAACTTCTTGTGTGGCACATACTATTCTCTATCCTCTTTGTGTGTCCCTAAAATAAAACTACAGTAGACTGAGTTTAGTTTGAGTTTATGAATCTTTCTGTCAATCACAAACATGCTTCTACTCTAACAGACGGTTTCCTTATCGATATTTTCAGCAGCTTTATTTCAAGGGATTCACAGACACGTGGTAAAGTACAGTACTACACTGCAAAAACTGAGATCTAAGTAAGATGAAAAATCTCAAATAAGGGTGATATTTGCTTATTTTCTGTCTGATAAGATAATTCTTCTCACTAAGCAGATTTTATGTTAGAGTGTTTTACTTGTTTTAAGTGTTTTGGTCCTAAATGATCTCAGTAAGATATTACAGCTTGTTGCTGAGATTTGATGACCTATATTGAGTAAAACATGCTTGAAACTAGAATATCAACTGTTGCAAAGCTGTGTCATCAACACTCACAAGTATAAAACTACTTTTTTAAAGTAATAATTTCTTACTTCAAGCATGAAAAAAAAAAATCATGATGCCGAGCGCATATCATTATGTCAAGATAATGGCACTAGCATTTACTTAATTTAAGAATATTTTTCAACATATTAAGCAAAAAGGTCTCGTTTTTTTTCTTCTACCAAGAAAAGTGCACTTGTTATTAGTGAGAATATACTTATTTTAAGGTATTTTTGGGTTCATTGAGGTTAGTTAATTTGACTTGTTTTGGAAAGTCTTGACAAGCTGAATTTTCTTGTTCTATTGGCAGATAATTTTGCTTAGTTCAAAAAAAATACCCCTAATTTTTGTATTTTTTTTTTTCTTGTTTTTGAACACCGACTTTTTGCAGTGTACGACCTAGCACAGCTGCCGCTAATGTTTTTACAGTATTCTGTTCATAGTAACGTTACTGGTAGATTTGAATGTTTATTACCGTATTTTCTGGACTATAAGGCGCACATAAAATACTTTTCCCCCTCAAAACTTGACAGTGCGCCTTATAACCCGGTGCGCCTAATGTACGGAATAATTCTGGTTGTGCTTACCGACCACGAAGCAATTTTATTTGGTACATGGTGCAATGATAAGAGTGACCAGTAGATGGCAGTCAAACATAAGAGATACATGTAGACTGCACTATGATGGCAATATGACTCAAGTAAACAACACCAACATTGTATATGTTCCATTGAAAATATAGAACAATACACACGGCGCTCAAAAATCAATCAAAATGTTTAAGTACGACTTTGGTAAGCTATGAAGCCGCACCACTTGATGTGCTGTAACATATTATTAAGGTGTGTGTATAAGGTAAGACATTATCTGCCGTTTTGTTTCGCAATATTATGCAAAAGCAACTTTGCTTACCTTCTGGTACCTGCTGATCTGTATTTGGGATCTGCATAAATCCTGAAAAATTGCACGCGTCCGCCTTGGTACCAAATATTGGCGCTTATAATCGACCGGGCCGACTGTTGACCCCGTAGTCTGACTGTTGGCATATTTCGCTTCAAAATACACTTGACGGGACTTTAGATACAACTAATGTAATTTGTATAAATGGCATAAATTTAAACACATTTAAAATACCATATAAAAGCAATACCTGCTTTTGAGGCAGCTGCTTGCAAGAACGCTATTAGCACATCAGCAACAAGCAGTGGACGGCAACACTGGCAATGTTGTAATAAGTACTACCGATAAGTACAGCAAGACTTTTGGAGCAACTGTGATTATTCATGATTAATCCAATTTTAAAAGTGTGATTCATCTGATTTAAAAAATTAATTACACTAATAAAAATACAACCAAGTGTCAAGACACACTTCAGCACTGGATAGCGCAAAAACATACTCTGGACCACAAAAATGACTCCACATGCCTAACCGTACACTAGTGTTGTCCCGATACCAATATTTTGGTACCGGTGCCGGTACCAAAATGTATTTGGACTTGTACTTGTACTTTGGACTTATCGGCTGCACGACATCAATGCCGCGGAACAGAGACACGCGGCAGGCTTACACACACAAATGCATCCACAAAAATATACGCCACACACACATACACACCCCTAATCCAACGCCCTCGACGCAAATCCCATAGGGGTGATGGAAGGATGGGCAGCGCCTGAGAGCTGCGGCCGGCCACCATGACCCCTCACTCCCTCCCCTCTGTTGCTAGATATCTCGAGATGTGCGTTGTAATATGTATGTGTGCTTTGCTATGGAGGTTTTTCCCCCCCTTAGGAGTCCAGTCTAGATTGTATTTTTTTACTCATCCTTCCCCAGCGTTTACCTTTTTCCCATCTTTTACGGGGCGCCTTGTGGCGACCTATCAGCGTTCCTGTTCTGTAACCCTGTACACTGTTTGTTTGTCGATTCTTGAACGGGTTTGTGCTGAAAACAAAGTTTTGTTGTACTTGTGCAATGACAAAGACCTATCCTATCCTTTCCTAGATCGGATGCTTTACATTAGTTTTGGATGATACCACACATTTGGGTATCAATCCGATACCAAGTAGTTTCAGGATCATACATTGGTCATATTCAAAGTCCTCATGTGTCCAGGGACATATTTCCTGAGTTTGTAAACATAATATAAATTTTTTTTAAATGAAAGAAGATTGTGTGATGCTAAAAAATATCGATGTGATCATAGTAGTTTTGACTGTACTCTCCTGTACTTGGTATCATTACTGTGGATGTCAGGTGTAGATCCACCAATGGCGTTTGTTTACATTAAGGATTGGCGTCTTTAGTGGTGACGCCGGTGAGCTGCGGTGTGTAGTGAAGCATGTTTAGCTATTCCTCGTCCTGCAGGGATGATACTTGTAAGAAACGTACTTTATTTGTCGCCATGGAGGCGACGATTAATGATTTAGAAGTAGCTAAAACACTGCCGCTAGCTAGCTAGCCATGTCTTAAAGCACCTCTTCCTGAGGGCGTTTCAGTGTTATAACTTCACCTTTATCGTCAGTTTTTAAGCCAAAATGCGTCCGTTCTCCTTTTTCTGTCTACACATCGTGTCTGTTTATAAGTACTTCGTGAGTGTGCACTGCCAAACATGCTCCTCTGCTCGTAAAATCAACAATTACACGACGTGACGACGACGGTACTTTTTAGAGGCGGTACAGTACCGAATATGATTCATTAGTATCGCGGTACTATACTATTACCGCTATACCATACAACCCTACCGTGCACTGGTGTTACATTAGAATTTTTGTGTCGAAATATGGACAAATAACTATACAAACACACGGCAATAAACATCAATACTGCAAAAAAGGGCAATTAGGATAATCCATAATAATGGTTATAGAGAAAATGCACACACACTTAACAAAACACAGAGGAAAATCAAGCACAGTAATAACATTGACACATTTAAGAAAATGTATTGATTATTTGATAAGTTAATAGCTACAATATTTTATATTATTGTATTCACTCATTCATTATGCACAGTATTGCTTCTGTTAGCACTACCTCCTGCATTAATTAGTTCCTTATGCAAGAAGATATTTATTTATTATACTACCAAGCAGTACACCTCTTTTTTACCCTGTGTTTTGGAATCAGATCCTTTCTTTACTTCAATGAACCTGCTGTCTTTCCTTTCCAATCATTACTCAACATATTGTATGGGCTGTGTAAGGTACTTGTCAGTAGTCAGTGCACACTGCTGAGATGCTCATGGTTGCCCAACAACATTTTGGAGGGCGGCCATGGGAACCTGCATGAAGTAACATATTGGGTTGCTACTGGCAACAGATGAACACGATTTATTTAAGTTCTATTTTTTGCTGAATATTTTTTCTTTAGTTTAGATGCCTTCAATCTGTCATATTTTGATACTTCCCTATTGCTGCACAGCTATACCCCAAATATAAGCTGTTAAATAAAATGGAGTCAAACCAGTTTCTTCTGTTTTGACCAAAAATAGCAGGCCTCAAATTTTAACCTTTTATCTTAACCACATAAAGTGTGGTTAAGATACCTTGTTAAGATAAGAGTTATGGCACCCTGGAAATGACAATGAATCCCAATAAATGTTTTACAATATGGTTTTGCAAGTTAAGTTAACAAAGTATAATAAAATATGTTTTATGTGTTGTATACACTACCGTTCAAAAGTTTGGGGTCACATTGAAATGTCCTTATTTTTGAAGGAAAAGCACTGTACTTTTCAATGAAGATAACTTTAAACTAGTCTTAACTTTAAAGAAATACACTCTATACATTGCTTATGTGGTAAATGACTATTCTAGCTGCAAATGTCTGGTTTTTGGTGCAATATCTACATAGGTGTATAGAGGCCCATTTCCATCAACTATCATTCCAGTGTTCTAATGGTACAATGTGTTTGCTCATTGGCTCAGAAGGCTAATTGATGATTAGAAAACCCTTGTGCAATCATGTTCACACATCTGAAAACAGTTTAGCTCGTTACAGAAGCTAGAAAACTGACCTTCCTTTGAGCAGATTGAATTTCTGGAGCATCACATTTGTGGGGTCAATTAAACGCTCAAAATGGCCAGAAAAAGAGAACTTTCATCTGAAACTCGACAGTCTATTCTTGTTCTTAGAAATGAAGGCTATTCCACAAAATTCTTCGGGTGACCCCAAACTTTTGAACGGTAGTGTGTATATATATATATATATATATATATATATATATATATATATATATATATATATATATATATATATATATATATATATATATATATATATATATATATATATATATATATATCCTCGAGGACATGGGATGAAGAGGAAGATAATGTGATATAACTCGGACTACGATGCACAGAACAGAGTTCTTTTTTTGCCAATTTTATTTATTTTTTTGACAAAACCGCTCCATCATTCAGCTATTGATTTCTGGTAGCCGGTTAAAAAGAGTGAATACGGAATGTGTTGTTTATTAGATGTAATGTTTAAAGTGATAAACACAGTCGAGGAGTGACGTTGCCGAGAATCGAACCCACGTCATGTGGAATAATATTTGCATTTTGTAGTCATTCTTTGATTCTATTGGCATTTTTTAAATATTTTTTTATTCTCTATCCAAATTCCGAGCTGACCACAACTCTTAAAAGCCCACAATGGAGCTTGTACAGTTTATGAGTTGTCAAATCTCCCAGCAAATCTGAATCGCTCTAACCTGCCTTCCCTTTTCCCTTTCCGCTCATCGCCGTCTTTGCCATTAAGAATCTTAAATTAAAAGAACAGTGATGAATAAATGACAAACGTTAATTTTTAAATTTTAATCATCAAGCATGTAAACTATAACCATTCTCTATATAACGGGCATGATTTATCAATGGTTTGAGTGTACTAAAACACGTGCAAACCTGATAGCACACGCAAAGCTGATCTACTAATTGTGTGCAAAGAGGATTGTGTTTATTAAATAGGGAGAATAAGCCGACCAAACCATTTTGAGTCTCTTTCTTCATTAATATGCAGAATATATGTTGATCGTCAAAACACCCAGAATATTGGGAGGAGAAAATGCAATTATTAGTATTCAGCACACGCAATGTGATTTATTAACACTCATCACCGTTTTGGGAGCTGTTTTATTTGGCACGTGCAAAAAGGATGTTCAAACTTACAGTGCTTGGAGAAGATCCTCTGTCCTACGTGTGACTTAAGTAGAGATGTCCGATAACATCGGCCTGCCGATATTATCGGCTGATAAATGCTTTAAAATGTAATATCGGAAATTATCGGTATCGTTTTTTTATTATCAGTATCGTTTTTTTTCTGTTTTTTTTATTAAATCAACATAAAAAACAGAAGATACACTTACAATTAGTACACCAACCCAAAAAACCTTCCTCCCCCATTTACACTCATTCACACAAAAGGGTTGTTTCTTTCTGTTATTAATATTCTGGTTCCTACATTATATATCAATATATATCAATACAGTCTGCAAGGGATACAGTCCGTAAGCACACATGATTGTGCGTGCTGCTGATCCACTAATAGTACTAACCTTTAACAGTTAATTTTACTCATTTTCATTAATTACTAGTTTCTATGTAACTGTTTTTATATTGTTTTACTTTCTTTTTTATTTAAGAAAATGTGTTTAATTTATTTATCTTATTTTATTTATTAATGTTAAAAAAAGGACCTTATCTTCATCACACCTGGTTGTCCAAATTAGGCATAATAATGTGTTAATTCCATGACTGTATATACCGTATAGCGGTATCGGTTGATATCGGTATCTGTAATTAAGAGTTGGATAATATCGGAATATCGGATATCGGCAAAAAGCCATTATCGGACATCCCTAGTCTTAACATCTTTGAATGGTCAGAAATATGAAATATTGGACATATCGTCTATTCAGCAACATTATTTTATATTTTTAAGATGAAAGAAAACGCAATTGATGCGTTTTAGTGTCCTTAAGTGTTTTTTTTTGTTTTTGTTTTTTTAATGATGTTCGTTGTTTTCACATAGAATAGGCCTATAAAATAAATCCTCTATAAAAAAAATAAAAATTCTTGAAGTATGCATTTTTTGGGTCTTGAGCGCATTAGTGCACCTTCAGCGGTAAAGAGAAAAAAAAGTGGTGTCAGTGTAGATGCACTGCACAACTGCTTCTAAAATGCCTATAAAAAGTGGTAGATGTTTCCTGTTTGATTGTAAGCATAGCAAAATGCCACAGGTAGGAAGGAGCATGATAACATGAATGTGCAGTAACTGAGAGTGTCTTTGTGGCGATGCCCCGTGTAGTACACACATTTAAATAAGCCGGTCTGCGCTGCCCTTTAATTGCACACGCAGTGTTAGTAGATCACATGCAACACGCCCACTAATAGTACACGCTATTTTATAGATTACACACGCAGTTTAGGGCGTGGCATATGGATCTTAGTAAATCAGGCCCAATGTGTTTTGTGTTAATATTTTTGGGTGCCTGGGGGTGGATTCATTAGATTTACATGATTTCTTATGCGAAAAATTGCTTTAATTTTTATACCATTCAGTCTTTGATCTTCATAAACTGATCTCTAATGAAACGTACGGTACGGCAGCTGCACCGCTGCAGACAGGGAGAAGCTCCAGAGAGTGGTAAAGGCAGCACAGCGGATCATCGGCTGCCCCCGATAGACATTTACACCTCCCAGCTACCTCAGTGGCCTAGTGGTTAGTGCGTCCGCCCTGAGATCGGTAGGTTGGGAGTTCAAACCCTGGCCGGGTCATACCAAAGACTATAAAAATGGGACCCATTACCTCCCTGCTTGGCACTCAGCATCAAGGGTTGGAATTGGGGGTTAAATCACCAAAAATGATTCCCGGGCGCTCCCCTCAAGGGGATGGGTCAAATGCAGAGGACAAAATGTGTGACAATCATTGGTACTTTAACTTTAACTTAACCAACATTATGAAGGATAGCTCCCACCCTGGCTTTGACCTGTTTGACCTGCTGCCCTCAGGAAGGCGCTACAGGGTCATCAGGTATAAGACAAACAGACTCAAGAACAGTTTTTTCCCTAAAGCCATAACCACGGTGAACTCTCACAGGCACTGATTTTATAGTTTAGCACCTCTCTGTGTGCAATTGTTACTTTCCACCCACAGTCTGAATGCTTCTGTACATATGTATATAGTATAATATTTAATATTTAAACAACACATTTAGAACATTCGATCTCAGGACTGGACTGTGCACCGTACCTCCTTTTGCACCATTTTTCTTTTTCTTTCCTTCCTATGTTTTGCATATTTGTAGACTGTCACACTGATACTGGAGTTGCTTTTAATCTCATTGTACCTGTGTATAGTGACAATAAAAGGCATTCTATTCTAATGGAGGTACCACAGTATATGGTTTATGGACAAACTAGTATAAAATATACAAGTGAAGAGATAAAGGCCATTCAGTTTGATCTTGCACACAGACAACTTTTTATCGCTCTGCAATAAAAGAGTTTGTGTAGCAGTTGTGATGTCCACAGAAACAGGGCTGTTAATCTTTGGGCACCACACGATTTGATTCGATTCATTCTTGGGGGTAGCAATTCGATTCATAATCGATTCTCGATTCATTATCAATACTTTTTTAATAACATTGGGTGCCAGTTGTCTGGCAGTAGTGGGGCACTACAAGAACCTGGGAGTCCACTTGAACTGCAGACTGGACTTGGAAGGACAAGAGCAAAGCTGCATACTAGAAGTAAAGTAAGTTTCTTACAAGTATCATCCCTGCAGGACGAGGAATAGCTAAACATGCTTCAAACAAACACCATGGGTGGAACTACACCTGACATCCACTCTAATGATACCAAGTACAGGAGCGTAACTAGTCAATACTACTATGATTACATCGATATTTTTGGGCATCACAACATTTTCTTTAGTTAAAAAAACAAATTGTATCTGGACACTTGAGGACTTTGAATATGACCTATGTATGATCCTGTAACTCCTTGGTATCGGATTGATACCCAAATGTGTTGTATCATCCAAAATTAATGTAAAGCACCTAAACAACATTTTTACAGAAGTGTAGATAGAACATGTTAAAAGAGAAAGTAAGCAGATATTAACAGTCAATGAACAAGTGGATTAATAATTAATTTTCTACCACTTGTACGTAATAATTTTTGACAAAATAATAGAATGGAAAATGACAATATGTGTAAATCCCTGAAGGCAAACCTAGGCTGTTTTAAGATTATAAGAAACTGCTTAACTCTCAGCTGTGCTTTTACTTTTATGAATTCAATGATTCTTTCACACATATCTTATGGCTTAACTACATGGTCCCAGGCACACCAGTCATCAATCAAGCCCATTGAGTATCTTTATAACCACGCCTTGAAAGTCCTAGACAAGAAGAGTATACGATATCATCATTGCCAAATTTTAACCAAATACAATGTTTTAAGTTTTACCAATTTTATTTTGTTACACACAGTAAAACTGGTTTTTAAATGCTAGGATAACTCTGCTCCCCAATTGCTCTGCAAGGCAATTACAAGACTGCAAAGTGGTACCAGATCTACCACCCGAGCAATGTCAAAAGGCAACTGTTGCGTTCCATTTCGTAGGACATCTTTTGCCCAGACTGCCTTTTCAATAAAAAGACCACAACTATGGAACTCTCTACCTGACACTTTGAAAAGTACACCTGCACTTGTCACTTTCAAAAAACAAACAAAATTATGGCTAGTTGAGCAACAATCGTGTTCCCATGTTTAGTTTTTACTCATTTTTACTATTTGTTTTTGATCTAGTCTGCACTTTGTCTGTGTTATTATTATTATTGGCTTTTAACTGGTTTGCACTTTGTCTGTATTATTTCTATTATCATTATTATCGACTCATCTTTGCCTTATTCTATTTTTTATTTTCCTATTTTAATGATGTTGGATCTGTGTTGTTGTTGTTGTTGTAAATTAGCTTTGGCTACAAACACTATGATTAGAGATGTCCGATAATATCGGCCTGCCGATATTATTGGCCGATAAATGCGTTAAAATGTAATATCGGAAATTATCGATATTATCGGCCGATAAATGCGTTAAAATGTAATATCGGAAATTATCGGTATCATTTTTTTTATTATCGGTATCTTTTTTTGTTTGTTTTGTTTTTGTTTTTTTGTTGTTTTTTTTACACTCATTCACACTCATTCACACAAAAGGGTTGTTTCTTTCTGTTATTAATATTCTGGTTCCTACATTATATATCAATATATATCAATACAGTCTGTAAGGGATACAGTCCGTAAGCACACATGATTGTGCATGCTGCTGGTCCACTAATAGTACTAACCTTTAACAGTTAATTTTACTAATTTTCATTAACTACTAGTTTCAATGTAACTGTTTTTATATTGTTTTACTTTCTTTTTTATTCAAGAAAATGTTTTTAATTTATTTATCTTATTTTATTTTATTCCTTTTTTTTTTAAAGTACCTTATCTTCACCATACCTGGTTGTCCAAATTAGGCATAATAATGTGTTAATTCCACGACTGTATATATCGGTTGATATCGGTATCGGTTGATATCGGTATCGGTAATTAAAGAGTTGGACAATATCGGAATATCGGACATCGGCAAAAAGCCATTATCGGACATCCCTAACTATGATGCATACATTGGATAACTGTCTCAGATGTCTATGTTTTTGTATCTGTCCCTATTTCAAATAAACCTCTCTATAATAATATAATATGTTACTGCATACGTCAGCAGACTAAATTAGGAGCCTTTGTTTGTTTACTTACTAATAAAAGACAAGTCGTGTTATATGTTCACTATTTTATTTAAGGACAAACTTGCAATAAGAAACATATGTTTCATGTACCGTAAGATTTTTTGTTAAAATAAAGCCAATAATGCAATTTTTTGTGCCCCCCTTTATTTAGAAAAGTATCGGAAAGTACCGAAAATGTTGGTACCGGTACCAAAATATTGGTATCGGAACAACACTAATCTAGTCTTGATATCAATAGTGGATAATTTTTTTATACACTTGTTTAAGAATGTTATAGGTTTCTAAAACATTGTTGGTACAGTAACAATGTTTTAAGATAGCAATAATTTTTTTTAACAAATTTTTCCAAACCAACTTTTATGTAGTGACTAAAATGATGTTTGAAGACATAGCATTACTAATGTATGCAGGAAGAATGTGTTTAACTGCAAAAGAAGATGGTTCTGCGTTTAAACTGCTTCACCTTTGCATCTTTTACATCACATCGAAAAGTAGAACATCGACACGAACAACAACAACAACAACATCTACTCTTCAAGCACCGCAGTTCCTACCCAGCCTGCGCCCACTCGGCCCTCTGACGAGTCTTAATGAGTAATAAGCACTGGGTGACCACGGTTTTGGAGTCAAGCCAACACTCCCAGATGCCAAATTGAAGCCTGGAGGTACTGCATAATGCAAAACAACACTCATTAAAACTTGACAGGGGGAAAAAAAAAACAAGGCACTATAAAATGCAAAAATTCACCAAGATGCATTTCAGAAGAAGCTCGGTCGCGGTTTCTCCACGACGGTGATGAATAATTACAACTCTCGAGCGTCCATTAGCAAAATAAATTACATAAAATGGGTTCCGAGACCGTTAACTGTGTAGCATAACCATTACGTTGAAGGCAGCTTTGGAAAGGCAGATGAAATAGTATTAAACAAAACAAAAACGGGAGATTTGCAAAATGTGTTTTTTTTTTCAACAAGGTTATAAGTTTACAGAAAGTCAAACACAAATACAAATAGACTTAATAGAAATTGAAAGAGTAAATGAAACCACATTTCTAGGTATACTGATTGATGATAAATTGAACTGGAAATCTCATGTAGAAAATATACAACATAAAGTAGCAAGAAACACATCAATAATGCATAAAGCAAAACATGTTCTAGACCCAAAAATCACCCCATATTCTCTACTGCTCGCTAGTGTTACCATATCTGAGTTATTGTGTAGAAATATGGGGCAGTAACTACAAAAGTACACTTCATTCATTAACGGTGTTACAAAAAAGATCAGTTAGAATAATACATAATGTTGGATATAGAGAACATACAAACCCTTTATTTATTGAATCAAAAATACTGATATTCCACAACATAGTGAATTTGCGAATTTAAGTATATATATACAGTCGTGGTCAAAAGTTTACATACACTTGTAAAGAACATAATCTCATGGCTGTCTTGAGTTTCCAATCATTTCTACAACTCTTATTTTTTGTGATAGAGTGATTGGAGCACATACTTGTTGGTCACAAAAACATTCATGAAGTTTGGTTCTTTTATGAACTGATTTATTGATTTACTGAAGCTGATTTAGCCATTCCTTTACCACTCTTGACGTGTGTTTGGGGTCATTGTCCTGTTGGAACACCCAACTGCGCCCAAGACCCAACCTCCGGGCTGATGATTTTAGATTGTCCTGAAGAATTTGGCGGCAATCCTCCTTTTTCATTGTCCCATTTACTCTCTGTAAAGCACCAGTTCCATTGGCAGCAAAACAGGCCCAGAGCATAAAACTACCACCACCATGCTTGACGGTAGGCATAGTGTTCCAACTTCCAGGGATTAAACGCCTCACCTTTTCTCCTCCAAATTTGCTGGGTATTGTGGCCAAACAGCTCAATTTAAAATCATCAGCCCGGAGGTTGGGTCTTGGGCGCAGTTGGGTGTTCCAACAGGACAAAGACCCCAAACACACGTCAAGGGTGGTAAAGGAATGGCTAAATCAGGCTAGAATTAAGGTTTTAGAATGGCCTTCCCAAAGTCCTGACTTAAACGTGTGGACAATGCTGCAGAAACAAGTTCATGTCAGGAAAACCAACAAATTTAGCTGAACTGCACCAATTTTGTCAAGAGGAGTGGTCAAAAATTAAACCAGAAGCTTGCCAGAAGCTAGTGGATGGCTACCAAAATTACATTGGTCATATTAAGCAAAGAAATCAAACAATGTACTAATATGATCCAATTCAAGAAACTCTTAAATCTTAAAGTGTTTACAAAGTACAAAGAAGAAGAACCATGATAAACATTCTGAATTTATCTCATCCATCCATTCATTTTCAAGATAATCTGAAATATAATTTACAGTACTTCACCAATTATTATGGAGTTATTGTGAATAAATTGAAAACAGGAAGTGAACAAAAGTTTTAGCAACTGCTATGTAAAGGAAAAGGGGTCGGATTAAATAAACTCTGCTTCTTCCTACTCCTTTTCGAACATGTTGAATAGAGAAACTGGAAATTGTGATGTATCATGTTGTATGCATGCATGTACGAAATAAACTCAAACTCATCCATTGTATTATTGGGAAGAAAGGTGTCATATAATAATGCACATATAGAACCACAAATTTTGCTGGCAATAAAACAGCCTTCCTGGAGAATAGAAGGAACAAAGTCAGGGCAAAAAAAGAGGCTCTGTCAGTACTATTGTATGAGCTCTGCTTCAATGTTTTGTGACGCTCCTTTCCCACTAATCCGGTTCAGCGGCTTTATAAATGTGCGAGTCCGCACAAAGTCGTACAGTATCAGAAACTAAACACTACACCATTATGTCTATTTTAACGCACCACAGTCGGATGGCAAAGAAGCCGCATCGAGTCAAACATAAACATTAATAACTGATGCAAAAATTAAACTTCAAAATATGACAGTTTGATGCATATTATTCATCTGCCAAGCATCAGGCTCCTTCCATAAATCTTTGGGAAGACAACTCACAGCTATCAGAATCTTCATGTAACTAGAAGAGGCAATTCCTGAAGGAATTGCGTGTGGATGCTCCAATGCTGAAGTTGAACTGAAATGCTGACATAATGTAGTATGAATGTAAGAATAGTTTGAATGTTGGAATGGTTTGAATAGGTTGACAAATGTGGGAATTGTGCAACTTGGAAAAATGTCCCATTCATTTCAACGGGAACTTCCTGGAAATTTGGGAAAAGCGGAATTTTTGGAAAATTATTAGGAGCATGAATGTGCCTAAATGAGCTGAATTGGTTGGTGTTAGAATTATTTAAATCGGGCAAGAAATGTTGAAGTAGTAAATGGTACTAGGGAATTTGGGGAAAATCTGGAATTTTTTTTAACCTGGAAAAAGTTTGAATTTCCAGAATGGTGGAATGTGTTAAAGGTGGAATGGTTTGAATGGGTTGAAAAATGTGGAAGTTGTGGAACTTTGAAGATAGTCCCATTGATTTCAATTGGATTTTCAGAAAAAATTGGGAATTTCGGGAAAAGCGGGAATAAAAAACTTGAATGGTCAGAATGAGAGGAGCAAGATGAGGTGGTTCGGGCATCTGGTCAGGATGCCACCCGAACGCCTCCCCTAGGCGACCGTGTAGGAGGCTAAGGGGAAGACCCAGGACACGTTGGGAAGACTATGTCTCCCGGCTGGCCTGGGAACGCCTCGGGATCCCCCGGGAGGACCTGGATGAAATGGCTGGGCAGAGGGAAGTCTGGGCTTCCCTGCTTAGGCTGCTGCCCCCGCGACCCGACCTCGGATAAGCGGAAGAAGATGGATGGATGGAGTTGAAAAGGTTGGTGTTGGAATTTTTCAAATCAGTCGAGAAATGTTGAAGCAGTAACATGTTGAATTGAAAAATGGTATTACGGAATTCCTGGAATTTCGGGAAAACCGGTAATTTTTTCAGTTAAAAAAAAATTAGTTTTTTGTCCTGATTAAAAGGAATTATTTGACGGTGGAACGGTTGAAACGCGTTGAAAAATGTGGAAAGAGTAGTCGCCAGAAAACAGGGTGGAAATTGGGCTTTGGAAAAGCAGGAATTCTGGAAAATCCTGGAATTTTTTTGAAGTTGGAAAAGGGGAAGTTTGAATTTCCACAATGGTGGAACGTGTTGAAGGTGGAGTGGTTTGAATTGGTTGAAAAATGTCCCAGAAAACCTGGAATTCTGGGAACACTGGTAATTTTTGGGAATTTGTCAAGGAAAAGCCAGTGATTCCTGAATAGGCTGAATAGTTTGAAATTGGAGCGGTTTGAATCGGGGGGGAAATGTGGAAGGTAGAACGCGCCAAAATCTGGAGAAGAAGAAGAACAAGAAGAACAAGAAGAAGAAATAGATGAATTTTGGTGTAGAAAACCATATGTGTGAATGTTTTGGAGCATTCACACTAGTGTTGTAACGATATGAACATTTTGGTACCGGTACTAAAATCATTTTGGTACTTTTCGGTACTTTTCTAAATAAAGGGCACCACAAAAAATTGCGTTATTGGCTTTATTCAACAAAAAATCTTACATGTTTCTTATTGCAGTTAAGTCCTTAAATAAAATAGTGAACATACAAGACAACTTGTGTTTTAGTAGCAAGTAAACAAACAAAGGCTCCTAATTAGTCTACTGACGTATACAGTAACATATTGTGTCATTTATCATTCTATTATTTTGTCAAAATTATTAAGGACAAGTGGTAGAAAATTAATTATTAATCACCTTGTTCATTTACTGTTAATATCTGCTTACTTTACATTAGATTTGGATGATACCACAAATGTGTGTATCAATCCGATACCAAGTAGTTACAGGATCATACATTGGTCATATTCAAAGTCCTCATGTGTCCAGAGACGTATTTACTGAGTTTATAAACATAAACATTTTTAAAAAACGAAAGAAGATGTTGTGATGCCAAAAAATATCGACTTAATCATAGTAGTATCGACTAGATACGTACTCGTATGTATATCATTACAGTGGATGTTAGGTATCGATCCATCAATGGCGTTTGTTTACATTTTGACGCCGGTGAGCTACGGTGTGTAGTGAAGCATGTTTAGCTATTCCTCGTCCTGCAGGGATGATACTTGTAAGAAACTTACTTCATTTGTCGCCATGGAGACCAGGATTAGTGATTTAGAAGTAGCTAAAACACTGCAGACGGCGGATGGACGTTAGCCGCTAGCTCGCTAGCCATGTCTTAAAGCATTTCTTCCTCAGGGCGTTTCAGTGTTATAACTAGAGATGTCCGATAATATCGGCCGATAAATGCTTTAAAATGTAATATCGGAAATTATCGGTATCGGTTTCAACAAGTAAAATTATGACTTTTTACAACGCCGCTGTGTACACGGACGTAGGGAGAAGTACAGAGCGCCAATAAACCTTAAAGGCACTGCCTTTGCGTGCCGGCCCAATCACATAATATATACGGCTTTTCACACACACAAGTGAATGCAAGGCATACTTGGTCAACAGCCATACAGGTCACACTGAGGGTAGACATATAAACAACTTTAACACTGGTACAATATGCGCCACACTGTGAACCCACACCAAACAAGAATGACAAACATATTTCGGGAGAACATCCGCACCGTAACACAATATAAACACAACAGAACAAATACCCAGAACCCCTTGCAGCACTAACTCTTCCGGGACGCTACAATATACACCCTCCGCTACCAACCCCACCACCCACCCCCACCCCCACCTCAACCCCGCCCCCCCTCAACCTCTTCATGCTGTCTCAGGGAGAGCATGTCCCAAATTCCAAGCTGCTGTTTTGAGGCATGTTAAAAAAAAAAAAGCACTTTGTGACTTCAATAATAAATATGGCAGTGCCATGTTGGCATTTTTTTTCCATAACTTGAGTTGATTTATTTTGGAAAACCTTGTTAAATTGTTTAATGCATCCGGCGGGGCATCACAACAAAGTTAGGCATAATAATGTGAAAATTCCACATCTGTATATATCGGTATCGGTTGATATCGGAATCGGTAATTAAGAGTTGGACAATATCGGATATCGGCAAAAAAGCCATTATCAGACATCTCTAGTTATAACTTCACCTTTATAGTTAGTTTTTAAGCCAAAATGCGTCCGTTCTCCCTTTTCTGTCTACACACTGTGTTTGCTTGTAAGTACTCTGTGATTGTGCGCTGCCGAACATGCTCCTCTGCTCGTAAAACCAGCAATGTCACGACGTGACTTCGACGCGAGCGCGGGGGGTTGCGGGACCGGTACGTTTCAGAAACGGTATCATACCGAAAATGATTCATTAGTATCACAGTACTATACTAATACCGGTATACCGTACAACCCTAATTCACACAATAACAGAAGGAAGCGTAATTAGACAGTTGATACAGACAACATGTTTACACACTGGCACAGATCATATCTGACCCTTCTCACATACTGTGTCCATTTCTTTATGGCAAAAAAGGATAAGAGGTGTGACAACATCAGCCTGAGTGCTTTAACCCCGTAACAACACTGCTACGCAACATCAGCGATGAACCCTTATTCAAGTGGTGAACTCACAAAGACGCACTCATGCGCTGACAATCAAATATTGCAAGTATTTGGAAGGAACGGTATGTTATGTGAGCACTCCAAACTATTTGGTGTTTGTGCACTCACACCCTCATTCCTAACATGCCTACTACGTCCATCTGACTTCCTGTTTTCCCCATGATTCAACTTCAACGTCATGGTACACTCAGTCACTCTCATTAGTGGCACAGTGCAAGCTTCAACAGATGCGTCTAAAGTATGTAAATCATATTAAGCACCTGGTAATAAACCCTGCAGATGTGGGGTTTTCAGTGTACACTGCAAAAACTGAAATATAAGTAAGATTAAATATCTCAAACAAAGGTGATATTTGCTTATTTTCTGTCTGATAAGATAATTCTTCTCACTAAGCAGATTTTATGTTAGAGTGTTTTACTTGTTTTAAGTGTTTTGGTCCTAAATGATCTCAGTAAGATATTACAGCTTGTTGCTGAGATTTGATGACCTATATTGAGTAAAACATGCTTGAAACTAGAATATCAACTGTTGCAAAGCTGTGTCATCAACACTCACAAGTATAAAACTACTTTTTTAAAGTAATAAATTCTTACTTCAAGCATGAAAAAAAAAAATCATGATGCCGAGCGCATATCATTATGTCAAGATAATGGCACTAGCATTTACTTAATTTAAGAATATTTTTCAACATATTGAGCAAAAAGGTCTCATTTTTTTTCTACCGAGAAAAGTGCACTTGTTATTAGTGAGAATATACTTGTTTTAAGGTATTTTTGGGTTCATTGAGGTTAGCTAATTTTACTTGTTTTGGAAAGTCTTGACAAGCCGAATTTTCTTGTTATATTGGCAGATAATTTTGCTTAGTTCAAATGAAATACCCCTGATTTTTTTTTTTTTTTCTTTGTTTTTGAACACTGACTTTTTGCAGAGTAGGACTGGAGTCGTCTTTTATAGCTAAAATTAGGTCAGGGTGTTTAAAAAAAAAAAAAATTCTCAATTTTTGTCATGCTCTCGTGCCTTCCAGCACCCTTCTCACCTTTTAAAACTTCCTGTCTAACTTTAGTAAACATTTAAAGATGTGCTTAAAACAAGTCATCCTAAAACTGAAACAGAAAAGTAAGCAACTATTAATAGGAAATTAACAAACCCACTAATAAGAGTGTGTCAAACTTATGGCCTGGGGAACCAAATTTGGCCCACCATATTGTTTTATGTGGTCCATGTAAGCCTAGAAATAATATGCATCAATAAAGCATTTCATCTTGCTTACTAAATGTATTAGGGTTGTACGGTATTAGTATAGTACCGCGATACTAACGAATCATATTCAGTACTATACCGCCTCTAAAAAGTACCGGTCCCCAACTTTCCGTCACATCTTGTCATGCAGAGGAGCATGTTCGGCAGTGCACAATCACGGAGTACTTACAAGCAGACACAGTGTGTAGACAGAAAAGGGACAACTGACACATTTTGACTTAGTAACTAAAGATAAAGGTGAAGTTATAACGCTGAAACGCCCTCAGGAAGAGGTGCTTTAAGACATGGCTAGCTAGCTAGTGGCTAAAATCTGTCCTCAGTCAGCAGTGTTGTAGCTACTTCTAAATCACTAATCCTCATCTCCATGGCAACGAATAAAGTACGTTTCTTACAAGTATCATCCCTGCATGACGAGGAATAGCTAAACATGCTTCACTACACACCGTAGCTCACCGGCGTCACAATGTAAACACACGCCATTGGTGGATCCACACCTAACATCCACTGTAATGATACAAAGTACAATAGTGTATCTAGTCGATACTACTATGATTACATCAATATTTTTTGGCATCACAAAATCTTCTTTTGTTTTAAAAAAAATGTATATTATGTTTATAAACTCAGGAAATATGTCCCTGGACACATGAGGACTTTGAATATGACCAATGTATGATTCTGTAACTACTTGGTATCGGATTGATACCCAAATTTGTGGTGTCATCCAAAACTAATGTAAAGTATCAAACGACAGAAGAATAGGTGATTATTACATTTTAACAGAAGTGTAGATAGAACATGTTAAAACAGAAAATAACCAGATATTAACAGTTAATGAACAAGTAGATTAATCATTCATTTTCTACCACTTGTCCTTAATAATTTTGACAAAATAATAGAATGGAAAATGACACAATATGTTACTGCATATGTCAGCAGACTAATTAGGAGTCTTTGTTTGTTTACTTACTACTAAAAGAAAAGTTGTCTTGTATGTTCAATATTTTATTTAAGGATAAACTTGCAATAGGAAACTTATGTTTAATGCACCCTAAGAAGTACCGAAATACATTTTGGTACCGGTACCAAAATATTGGTATCGGGACAACACTAAAATGTATTGGGTTTTTTTTATTTTAACAGAAAGCGTGCATGTGCTGCATGCAATTGTATGTCTTTTAAACATTAATAGTATTTGTGCATACAACAAAAAATACTTTTATATACTTCAAACATTTATGTTTTGGTAAATTAAAAGTAAGCACTAACAAATCTGCTTGCCATCCTGACTAAGGATTTCAAGGCAAGGTATCCATCAATTTGAACGTAAGAAATATAATCAATTTCACAGGCAATTGTCTAATAATATCATGAGGCGAGGCTCTGTTGCTGCGTTGCATCCAGGAGTACATGTAAGTGGAGGGCAGATCGGTCAATACCAAGGGAAGTATCAGTATATGATCGATACCAAAGTGATTAGATGGATATTTTTGTTTTAAAAACCATTTTTGTTGATTTTACTCATGTAAACCAACTCATGGAAGAAGTCCCTGGATATAGGAGGACTTTGAAGGCAAAAACCTTAAATAATATGTAGTTTTGCATTTAGTTAGTGTGCTATTTACTAGGTTTTGCTCAAACAATTGTACGCAAAGAAAATAAAGAATTACTTTAAATATTGTTACATTTTAAATAGCACACAAAGAAATTACAAAATGTAATTAACACATGTGTTCTGTATCGGCTATTGTCAATCATGGATGATCGGTATCGGCAAAATAAAAGCCTGATCAAAACATCCCTAATTTGAGACTTCAGTGAACTAAAAGTGATGAAAATAGTGAATAGTGATATTAAGTATCAGATTGGAGCCATCCCTAAAGCTAATACAAATGGTTGTGGATGATCAGTATTGGAATCGGCAGCATAAAACCCTCATCGGAACATTCTTCATGTAAATCCAATTAATTTGTTCCAGAAATTTTCGCAACAGTACATAATAATAATCATAATAATGGATTAGATTTTATATCGCGCTTTTCTATTGTTAGATACTCAAAGTGCTCACAGAGAAGTGGGAACCCATCATTCATTCACACCTGGTGGTTTGTTGACAATCGAATCAAACGAAAAGTGGGCCTTCAGAAAATCAAACTACCAAATGTAAAGTGATTTTCTTTCTCCCTCACTATAGAAACGGCATAACATCAATTTGAACTTCAAAATGTAAATGAATATGGACTAATAGGTTTAAAATGAAATGTTGATCTCCTCTGGCAACCCCCAGGATTTGTGGTTTTTGAGATCTTATCCACTAAAGCATCATCGTCTCCGATTCCTACTGGTTAGCCAAACATAATTGTCAGACTACGATGACGCTGCAGTCTGACAGGTAAACGGGCCAAAAATAAATCCATCTTGGATCTGTTGTCTGTGTAGTTTGCCATAAAGCAATGAAGATGAAGGCAGAAAAACTGTAATGGGAATTTGAGTAATAAGAGTTTGTTCTCGAATGTGGAAAACTTTTTTCCTTCAACCACTTGATTTTGACCAGAATCTAAAGACCTACAGAGAACATTTATTTAATGACAACAACACAGCATTCATCAGAACTCATGAGCCCCCCACCGAGTCTAAACTGACATGATTGGATCAACGCCAATATCTACATTTTCAGAAGAAAAAAAAACATTCCTATGCCTGAATCGAGTCATTTCAGTCAGTGCAGTAATTATTGCAAAATTAACTGTTAGTTAAATGTGTAAAAGTGACTTAAAACAAATATTTGGATACTCACCAGACCAGAATCAAATAGTTCTTGGTACCAAGCCCCCAAAAAAGTATTTGGATACTTGGAACTTTGGTGGTCATAACCATTAGATTATACTGTCCTTTTACTTTATTGACAATCATTTACTTTTTCAGTCAAAAAATATCTATGTACACATTCATGTGAAGCTACAGTCGTGGTCAAAAGTTTACATACACTTGTAAAGAACATAATGTCATGGCTGTCTTGAGTTTCCAATCATTTCTACAACTCTTATTTTTTTGTGACAGAGTGATTGGAGGACATACTTGTTGGTCACAAAAAACTTTAATGAAGTTTGGTTCTTTTATGAATTTAGTATGGGTCTGAAATGTGACCAAATCTGCTGGGTCAAAAGTATACATACAGCAATGTTAATATTTGGTTACATGTCTCTTGGCAAGTTTCACTGCAATAAGACGCTTTTGGTAGCCATCCACGAGCTTCTGGCAAGCTTCTGCTTGAATTTTTGACCACTCCTCTTGACAAAATTGATGCAGTTCAGCTAAATTTGTTGGTTTTCTGACATGGACTTGTTTCTTAAGCATTGTCCACACGTTTAAGTCAGGACTTTGGGAAGGCCATTCTAAAACCTTAATTCTAGCCTGATTTAGCCATTCCTTTACCACTTTTGACGTGTGTTTGGGGTCATTGTCTTGTCGGAACACCCAACTGCGCCCAAGACCCAACCTCCGGGCTGATGATTTTAGGTTGTCCTGAAGAATTAGGAGGTAATCCTCCTTTTTCATTGTCCCATTTAGTCTCTGTTTTGGCAGCAAAACGGGCCCAGAGCATAATACTACCACCACCACGCTTGATGGTAGGGGTGGTGTTCCCGGGATTAAAGGCTTCAACTTTTCTCCAAATATATTGCTGGGTATTGTGGCCAAACTGCTCAATTTTTGTTTCATCTGACATCACATGGACAAAGATAAGACCTTCTGGAGGAAGGTTCTGGGAAGACCTTCTGGAGGAAAGTTCTGGGAACTAAAAAAAAATAACTTCATGAATGTTTTTTGTGACCAACAAGTATGTGCTCCAATCACTCTATCACAAAAAAATAAGAGTTGTAGAAATTATTGGAAACTCAAGACAGCCATGACATTATGTTCTTAACAAGTGTATGTAAACATTTTTGACCACGACTGTATATTCTGCAATAAACATTTGAACAATTACCTGAAAAACTCCAAAAAAAGGGCAAGTCATATTCCGAAAAAGCAGACGTTCATTTCAGTGGCTTTTGTATAAATCAAATCAAATTAATAAGATAAGAATGACTATTTAGTAGTACTAGGTGTGTCAGAAAAGTTTCAGGACTGTTGATGTTGATCACATTATTCGATGTGAGGGTCACTGTATTGTCCACTGCGAGTTCTTGCCATAGGACCAGAGGATCAACCAGCACCATTGATTAGTGAGAAGAGACGAGAGTTCTGGCAGGACAACTCATGGCTGCTTCACCATGGCAACATGCTTGTTCACAACGCCCGATCAACATCCAAGAGTTCCTAGTCAACTCGCTGGAGCAACCTCCCGACTCTGGCTACATGGGATTTGTTTTCCCGCTTTCCCAAATTCAAGGTGGTCATAGTGGACCCGTTTTGAAGACATGGACGACATCAAAATGGCTGTGGCAAGGGAAGGATCCTGGAAGACTCCCTCCAGGACTGGATGAAGGGTTGGGAGAAAATGCTAGGAAAGTGTGTTAGACTCCAGGGGGATTTGTTAAAAGGGGCACCAATCAGTCCTGGAATTTTTCTGACACACTTGTACAAGGATGTAAATACGCTTTGAGAAAAACAGATGAAAATGTATCTATATTTTACATTTATTGTCATCTACCAACCTCTTTTGGCTGTCTTCTTGACACTTACGTGTCCCATGTAATGTACCACAGAATTGTTTTTTATTAGACAGACACAAAATAATGTCAAAATCCACCACCATCAAAAGTTACACTAAATTAACATCCTTTCCAATCCAATCCAATGCCCTTTATTTATATAGCACTATTATCAGTGGCCTTGTGGTTAGAGTGTCCGCCAGGAGACTGGGAGGTTGTGAGTTCAAACCCTGGCCGAGTCATACCAAAGACTACAAAAAAATGGGAACCATTGCCTCCCTGCTTGGCAGTCAGCAGCAAGGGATGGAATTGGGGGTTAAATCACAAAATGATTCCCGAGCGTGGCGCATGCTGCTGCTGCTCCCCTCACCTCCCAGGGGGTGAACATGGGGATGGGTCAAATGCAGAGGACAAATTTCACCACACCTAGTGTGTGTGTGACAATCATTGGAACTTTAACTTTAACAACAGAAATGTTTACAGAATGCTGCACATAAAATATATATATATATATATATATATATATATATATATATATATATATATATATATATATATATATATATATATATATATATATATATATATATATATATATATATATATATATATATATATACATACATACATACATACATACATACATACATACATACATACATACACACATATATATATATATATATATATATATATATATATATATATATATATATATATATATATATATATATATATATATATATATAATTTAAATTAAAAGCATATAACGTAAAAACAAGTAAAAAACTAATCAACAAAATAGCATGAAACAATAAAACACACAGATGACCACAAGGCTCACGCCGATTTAAAAGCCAGAGAATAAAAGTGGGTTTTAAGACAAGACTTCTAATATTCAACAGTGGGGGCAATTCTGACATGAGGAAGCAGAACATTCCATAGTTTAGGGCCAACAAAAGAGTAGGCCCAGTTTCCCCTAGTCTTAAGCCTCATTTTAGGCCCCACAAGTTGGAACTGGCCCTCTGACCTCAACGCCCGAGCTGGAAACTTAAATTTGGATGAGGTCCATGATGTACTTTGGGGCCAGTCCATTCAAAAGCTTTAAAAACAAACAGCAAAATTTTAAAATCAATCCTAAAAGTCGTGCCGCAGAGTTCTGGACTAACTGTAAGCGTGAAAGTGCATTTTGCCTTATTCCAGTGTAATGTGCATTAGAGTAGTCTAGAAGTGATGAGATAAAAACGTGCATGACCTGGTCAAATTGTTAAACAGATAGAACATATGTATTCTTTGATAAAAGCCGAAGATGACAAAAACTTGATTTAACAACGGCGTTGATTTGTTTGTCTAATTTAAAACCATTATCCTATCATTAGTCCAAGGCTGGTGGCTGTGGGAGTTCTTAAGAAAGTCCAAGTCGAGCAAAGGGTCACTTGTTGCCCAACAACACAACTTCAGTTTTCTTCTTGTTTAGCTTTAAAAACAATTCTGAGCCAACCAGGCCTTGACGTCATTTAAGCACTCAAGTAAGGGTGCCAGGGCGGTTCTGCATAAAAATGATTAAAGATGCCATGCTTTTCTGAACATTGCACCTAGGGGAATGCTATGATAATGATATAAACATCACCAATACAGCTATACAATTTATGAATATATATCAATGAATATATAAAGTGAGGGCGATTACATAATCAGCTAATGTAATGGGCATACATCACATTAAGGTGGACAAAATATTTTCAAAACATGCATTTTTATTATATCCTAACCAATGTTCCTCTTCTAAATTTTTTTGCAAACACACAAACTCGCTGAGCATTCCTTGGACGACATGTGAGCGACATCAGACATGCATACCTGTCCCAAACCTGACATCATAACAACCTAAATGTTTTATTCTAATAATCAAATAACAGCAGTCATTTCCATTACAATATTTTCTAATATAAATAATTTGACCTACTGAGTACTGAAAATTAAAAAAAATCTTGTTTTTCAGTAGCTGTGTGTTGTATGTGTGGGTGGGAGTCCTGCAGTGGAAGAATTTGAGACGTGTGCCCCTTTCTGAGATCACATTTTGCACAATGGGATGTGTGCTTTAGCCATGGCTATAACTACCATTGACGACACTGAGGTATTGTCCTTGGTATTTTTTGTTTTAAGTGACAAAAGAAGATACATTTAAAAAAATAAAAACATTAAAAAAATCTATATATATATTTTTTTGTTTATTTAAAAAAAAAAAAAAAATTTATATATATATATATATATATATATATATATATATATATATATATATATATATATATATATATATATATATATATATATATATATATATATATATATATATATATATATATATATATATATATATATATATATATACACACACACACACACATACAGGCCAAAAGTTTGGACACACCTTCTCATTCAATGCGTTTGCTTTATTTCAATGAGGTTGTCACCTGAAATGGTTTTCACTTTACAGGTGTGCTTGCAGCTCATCGAGAGAATGCCAAGAGTGTGCAAAGCAGTAATCAGTGCAAAGGGTGGCTATTTTGAAGAAACTAGAATATAAAACATGTTTTCAGTTACTTTTTTTGTTAAGTACATAATTCCACATGTGTACATTCATAGTTTTGATGGGGTGAGTTGGCACAATACATTGTAGTGGGCGGGTCTGGATCAAAAATTTCAAGTTCATGTGAAGCAGGTGAACTGTCGTACCATACATACACACTTTATGTCAGACAAACAAAACTGCTCTCTGCTTTAAAGAATGTCCAAAGAGGTTTTCTTTGGCAATCATGATGGAACTTACAGCCTAAATTTAACAACATACCAAAGTACAAGACTAACATTTTACTTTTACTCTTGTATTTTGATTACATTCTGTCATTCTTAATTATATGTCTCTATGTGGATATGAAGGAGTGGTATTTCATCTAACAGAGTAGTCTTGTAATACAAATGGCAAGAGGAGAGAGAGCGATGGAATGTGGAGAGAAAGGACAAACTGTGGAGAGAAGGGACAAACTGTGGATGGAAAAACGGAAAGAGAACAGGATGAAGGCAAGAGTTGCAGAATTTTGATCTCAGTATTTGTCAAATCCTGGTTACGGCCTTGGCTGTAGCAAAAGCAAAAAAATAGGATTTTTTTGTTTAGCATTTAAGTAATCTAGGAAAATCATTTTATAGATAATATACAAATATTAACCTTCTTAATACATTAACCTAAAATGGGGGTCAGCAACCCGTGGCTCTTTAGCACCACCCTAGTGGCTCCCTGGAGCTTTTTCAATAATGGAAAAAGAAGGGGGGAAAATATATATTTGTTGTTTTAATAATGTTTCTGTAGGAGGACGAACATGACACAAACCGTCCTAATTGTTAGAAAGCCCACTGTTTAATAGGTTTGTGTTTATGCTTCACTGATGACAGTATTTGGCAATTTGTCCAACTAATTTCAGCCGCCCTTGAACTCACCGTTGTGTGCACTGTGACTCAACAGTTTTTTTTTACATGTATAACTTTCTCCAACGCTGCCACAGAAAGACATGTTTTATGCCACTCCTTCTTTGTCTCATTTTGTCTACCAAACGTTTTATACTGTGCATGAATGCACAAAGGTGAGCTTTGTTGATGTTATTGACTTGTTGGAGTGCTAATCAGGCATATTTGGTCAGTGCATGACTGCAAGCTAATCGATGCTAACATGCTATTTAGGCTAGCTGTATGTACATATCGCATCATTATGTATCGTTTGTAGGCAGATTTGAGTTAATTGAATTTCCCTTACTTATGTCCTGTGTGTATTTCATTTATATTTACATTATCTGTATGTAATATTGGCTGCCATGTTGTTCCAGACCACAGCAAACGTTACCCAGCTTGCAAAGACTGTAATAAATCCATTAGAATTAGACAGCCTGCCGTTTCCTTTAACTTGGACACACACATCTATACCTTTGGCCATTTCCAGGAGTTATCCCACCCTCTGAGAAGTTTTACTAATGTTCTCCAATGTTGTAAAAATGTGTAGAATAAATATAAAATTTCAACATTTCTGTCAACGAAGATTTGCATCAGCCTGCGACACAGTCATTTTGATAGTAGGCTAATATAGCTAATTAGCCACTTACATCATGTGTTGCCATCATTATAACACTTATATACGTTTTTAAATTTTTTGCGGCTCCAGACCGATTACTTTATTGTATTTGTGGTCCAACATTTCGGGTTGCCGACCCCTGTTATAAAGCCACAACACAACCATTTTCAGCTACAGCCCGATTGCAAAAGCCACAACAAATACAAACGCCACAATACAATAATAGAAAGCATCAACACAACTTTAAGTCACAAAGGACACAACACAAATGACAGCGGATCAAGTTTTGCCGACAGACCGACTCCCTGAGCCGGAAGGTAGAAAACTGAGTAATGAACATATTATACTCGCCATGTTCGTCCTATTAAGTTTAGCTCGCAACCTCGCTTGTTCTTAGCTTTCTTGTATCTTAAAACTTCTGGGGCTTGTTGAAAATCTGAGAATAACAAAATATTAACATTTTCTTTAGATCGTATTTCTATTTATATTTCATTCAAAAAAACGCAGAAATGACAGTTTGATGCGAACATGAATGTTTAAAAAAGCGGATTTCCGCATATTCACAGAAACTTCACATGTTTGAGTCCTACGACATGATGTCTTAATAAGATACTGACGATCTGCATTAAAAGTACATGATTCTTGTATGATTTGCATGTATATAACGAACAGTACTGAGAAGCTTGTACTTTGTGACAAGAAAGGGAACAGTCTACTGCTGTACATGAATTCCACTGCATTAATGATTGATGAACACTAAATACCACCCCAGGATGTTCCTCATACCAGATGACTTGACATTTGAAGTATAGTCGAAACTAATGCAGCACACAATATGATGCTTGTTTGCCAAGTACTTAAGATACCAGCTCATGCTTTAGTCTCTCTGGACTCGGAACAACCTTTAGGTTCAATGTACACAATTGAATAGTTTAGTTGCTCAAACAGCAATGCATTCATACAAGTTTAGATTGATGTATGGCTTTTGTAATGGGGAACAATGTCATTGTGTCTTTTATTCACATTTGCTGTTAGCGCGCGAAGTCGGTGACTTTATCAAAGTGCGGTTATCAATCATGGTTAGGGATGTCCGATAATATCGGACTGCCGATATTATCGGCCGATAAATGCTTTCAAATGTAATATTGGAAATTATTGGTATCGGTTTCAAAATTATCTGTATCGGTTTCAAAAAGTAAAATTCATGACTTCTTAAAACGCCGCTGTGTACACGTTGTACGTAGGGAGAGGTACAGAGCGCCAATAAACCTTAAAGGCACTTCCTTTGCGTGCTGGCCCAGTCACATAATATCTACGGCTTTTCACACACACAAGTGAATGCAAGTCATACTTGGTCAACAGCCATGCAGGTCACACTGAGGGTGACTGTATAAACAACTTTAACACTGTTACAAATATGTGCCACGCTGTGAACCCACACCTTCGCGGTACCATACTAATACGTGACTTTATTTTTTCACATTTATGTAATAAAATAAAATAATACAATTGTTTAAATATTGTGTAGATATTGTTAAACTGTCACTTACCTTTAAAAAAATGTACAATTAATACATGTGATCGGTATCGCTATTGATATTAACCAAGCTCAATCATGGATGATCAGTATCGGAATTGGCAGCATAAAACCCTGATCAGAACATCCCTAATCAGTACCGTTTCAAATTGAAATTTAACGTAAAACCATGATTAGAGATGTCCGATAATGGCTTTTTTGCTGATATCCGATATTCCGATGTTGTCCAACTCTTAATTACCGATTCCGATATCAACCGATACTGATATATACAGTCGTGGAATTAACACAAATTATTATTCCTAATTTTGTTGTGATGCCCCGCTGGATGCATTAAACAATGTAACAAGGTTTTCCAAAATAAATCAACTCAAGTTATGGGAAAAAATGCCAACATGGCACTGCCGTATTTATTATTGAAGTCACAAAGTGCATTATTTTTTTTACCATGCCTCAAAACAGCAGCTTGGAATTTGGGACATGCTCTCCCTGAGAGAGCATGAGAAGGTTGAGGTGGGCGGGGTTGGGGGGGCTGCGGGGTTGAGGTGGGGGGGGGGGTGTATTGTAGAGTCCCGGAAGAGTTAGTGCTGCAAGGGGTTCTGGGTATTTGTTCTGTTGTGTTTATTGTTGTGTTACGGTGCGGATGTTCTCCCGAAATGTGTTTGTCATTCTTGTTTGGTGTGGGTTCACAGTGTGGCGCATATTTGTAACAGTGTTAAAGTTGTTTATACGGTCACCCTCAGTGTGACCTGTATGGCCGTTGACCAATTATGCCTTGCATTCACTTGTGTGTGTGAAAAGCTGTAGATATTATGTGAGTGGGCCGGCACGCAAAGGCAGTGCCTTTAAGGTTTATTGGCGCTCTGTACTTTTCCCTACGTCTGTGTACCACCCCGTACAGCGGCGTTTTAGTCATAAATTTTACTTTTTGAAACAGATACCGATAATTTCCGATATTGCATTTTAAAGCATTTATCGGCCGATAATATCGGACATCTCTAATTTTGACAAAATAATAGAATGGAAAATGACACAATATGTTACTGCATATTTAAGCAGACTCAATTAGGAGTCTTTGTTTGTTTACTTACTACTAAACGACAAGTTGTCTTGTATGTTGACTATTTTATTTAAGGACTAAATTGCAATAAGAAACATATGTTTAATGTACCGTAAGATTTTTTGTTAAAATACAGCCAATAATGCAAGGTATCGGGACAACACTACATTACTACACTACATGTTAACCTAGTGTTGTCCCGATACCAATATTTTGGTACCAAGACCAAAATGAATTTCGTACTATGATACTTTTTAAAATTAAGGGTTTTACAAACAAAATTGATTATAGGCTTTATTTTACCAGAAAATGTTGTTTCTTATTGCACTCAAAGAACAATTTTAGAACACTAAAATAAAATGGTACTAAATAACATAGTGCACATACTAGACTACTTCTCTTTTAGTAGTAAGTAAGCAAACGTGTTACAAAGACACCTAATTTCAACTTCATTGTAGCACTGACTATAAATGGCTCTTGTACTTGGTATCGTCACAGTCGGTATTTGTATAGAGCCACATTTGTTTACATTCAGGTAGTTAGCTATTGAATGTGTTTGATTAAAATGGATCCCCATTAGTTGCTGCAACACAGTAGCCACTAATCTTCCTGGGGTCCATCAGACAAGACAATAACATCTAAACAAAAACTTAACAATACATAGAAAACACACCCATTGACAGTACTATGAAACATCAATTAGAAACAGGTCACAGAATAAAAGGGGGAAAAAAACAGTTGTTAGTGTAATACCAGAGCAGTGGCTTTGTGGTAAGTGTCCGCCCTGAGACTGGAAGGTTATAAATGATAAATGGGTTATACTTGTATAGCGCTTTTCTACCTTCAAGGTACTCAAAGCGCTTTGACAGTATTTCCACATTCACCCATTCACACACACATTCACACACTGATGGAGGGAGTTGCCATGCAAGGCGCTACCAGCACCCATCAGGAGCAAGGGTGAAGTGTCTTGCCCAAGGACACAACGGACGTGACTAGGATGGTAGAAGGTGGGGAGTCATACCAAAGACTACAAAACATGGGACCCGTTGCCACCATGTTTGGCACTTAGCATTAAGGGTTACAATTGAGGGTTAAATCACCACAATGATTCCCGAGCGTGGCGCACGCTGCTGCTCACTGCTCCCTTCACCCCCCAGGGGGTGAACATGGGGATGGGTCAAATGCAGAGGACAAATTCCACCACACCTAGTGTGTGACAATCGTTTGGGACTTTAACTTTATCTCTTTTAGCTTGTTATTAACACCATTGATATTATTTGACTGTTTTAAAACAGGAGGCAGCCTACTCCACTGGAAATCAGCTTTGTACAACACCATTTTTTGCATGTTCTTGCACTTGGTACTACAATGTATCCATCAGTCTGTTGTCTAGTGGAGTGTCTGTGTCTGTTACAGATATTATATTTTAGTAAGGGTGTAATGGTACACAAAAATTTTGGTTCGGTACGTACCTCGGTTTAAAGGTCACGGTTCGGTTCATTTTCGGTACAGTAAGAAAACAACAACATATACATTTTTTGGTTATTTATTTACCAAATTTGTAAACAATGGCTTTATCCTTTTAACATTGGGAACACTATAATAATTATGCCCACGTTAATCAACATTAAACTGCCTCAAGTAGTTGCTCAGATTAAATAAAATGACAAAATTTTCTTCTACTTATAAAAAGTGCAACATTGAACAGTTTCAAGTCAACTCATCATCCTTAATTTATTACAGCATTTGGGAAGCCTGTAGTTGATTTATTATGTAAATCTTATATTTTTATAAACATGTGATAGCAGGGACCCTGCCATTC
The DNA here is from genome assembly GCF_033978785.1 of Entelurus aequoreus. NCBI lineage: Eukaryota > Metazoa > Chordata > Actinopteri > Syngnathiformes > Syngnathidae > Entelurus > Entelurus aequoreus. The sequence goes on from NC_084751.1 coordinate 37,974,268, forward strand.
AAAACTAGGCTGCTGCATTACTAATGATTAATGTAACTATAGCTGAAACAACGGTACAATAGCAATAGGAGAGACTATTCATCCCTGAACACCATGGAGTTCATGTAGGCTTAATGATGTAGTTACATTATTATATCAACTATCAGAGACAGAAACTCTTCATTTAACATAATGTCCTTTTTTGCTGCTTCAACACAGCTCAATCAATACAGAAAAAGGTAAAGTGAAATAACAGACAGGGCTTTGCTGTCCGTAACACGCACACACCGCAAGTTGAGCTAACGTTACGCTAAAAGCGAATTAGCCTTCACCTCAAACCAGGACTGTGAGCGAGCTGAGCTGCCTTTTATATTTCTTGAAGGTCAACATAGTGATGTTACTAGTAGTTGACTGGGAGGTGTTTATTATCATTTGGGGAGAGTCCGCTGCCTGATGCTTACCTGCTAAACGCTAAGGACTGACTACATGCGCTCTGAATACGCACTGCTGATTGGCTGTTACCGCTCTGAATACGCACTGCTGACTGGCTGTTACCGCTCTGTTTGTAACCAATCAGATGGTTGTGTGGGTGGGACAATGCTGGGTGCTGTGTAGAGTACTGACAGAAACAGAGACAGAAGGAAGCGGAGGCGGCTACTTAATATGTTCGTGTGGAACCTCGTTCGGTACACCTCCGAACCGAACCCCCGTACCGAAACGGTTCAATACAAATACACGTACCGTAACACCCCTATATTTTAGTGTAAGATTTTTGGCCTCGCTGTTTTATGAATAGTAGTATACCACAGCTTTGATGCTTTCAGTGACAATCTACAATGTAAATAGTCATGGAAATAAAGAAAGCACATTGAATAAGAAGGTGCGTCCAAACTTTTGGCCTGTACTGTACATTGTAATGTTCTCATATACACATTTATTACAGCCGCATCATTTCTTGCAAAATGCAGGTCGAGAAGCCTTGAGCATAGAGAACATTTCCCAACTTCCATGGCAACATTTTGGCCAAACTGGGAACCAAAAACAGGATGAAACCATTCACTAATTCAGACTATAGTGGAGGTTGGATCTCCTTCTTGCGTAATAATGAGGCGCATGTGTAAGTGTGTGTGAAATACAGAGAGGGAAAGGCAGTGATAGAATGTATAAGTGATGGGGGGAAAAAAATGTTTGCATTTAGTTTCTTATGTGTTCATATTGGCTGTCCTGCAGAGCACACTTCTAATGTTGCATGTATATAACTCTTGCTAATAAGGCTTATTTGGATAGCTAGGAATTAGAATAGAGTGGGTGTGTAAGGGCCAAGAGTTGTGTTTTCTTGTTGGTCTGGTTGGTTAACTGTCTGCACTGGAGTCAAGGGAAAGAATGTGGGGCCCATTAAAGACAATAAAAGAGACTGAGAAATACTGAGAGAGAGAGAGAGAGAGAGAGAGAGGGTGTGTGTGGACGTGTGGTATATGTGAATGAGGACCTACAGATTTGCATCTACTGCACATATGTCAGAGTCAAGGCCCGCGGGCCATATCCGGCCCGCGAGAAGGTTTTTTACGGCCCTTGGGATGATCTTGATTTATTATTAGAACCGGCCCGCAGACCGCAGATCTTTTACACGCACCAAGCGGATGCCGGTCCAAGGTTCCGAAAGGGGGCGAGCGGCCCGCCGGGACGCGCCTGCCGGCCGAAGGGCTGCAGCCCGGCCGTCAGTCGCGGAGCCCGCCGTGCCACGCGCGCCAAGGGGGCGGGCCGAAACCCGGCCCCGAGGCCCTGAGACTTCTGCTTTGTTTCCCCAAACCGCGCGTCACCGCCGGGCCCGCACCACCGTCGGGCTGCAGCCCGAGCGTCGGTGGCGGAACCCGTCATGTGTCGCGCGCGCCAAGCGGAGCGGGGGGGTCAAGCGGGCCGAAACCCGCAGGCCACCCCCTCACCACGAGGCCCTGAGACTTCTGCGTTTGACCCCTACGCGCGGCCCGTCGGGACGCGCCCGCCGTCAAGCCACGAGGGCCAGCCGTCGGGTCGCGGAGCCCGCCGTGCCACGCGCGCCAAGGGGCGGGCCGAAACCAGCGGGGGGTTTCGGGCACCCAACTCGCCTCCCTCCCACGGAGGGAGGAGGGGGGTTTAATGTGAACATTACTGTGCAATCACATATTTAGAGTTTTTACTCAATTCAAGTTTAAAAGTTAAAGTTTAATATTTGTTTTCACTGCATGTTACTTCTCCTTAAACAAAGTGTTGTTTTTGATTTATAGATTTTTGCACTTTATTTTATTGTATTTCAATTTAATTATATTTTAAAAATATTTCAGTTGAGTGGATGATAGAAAATTGCTATTATTGTTTTTTTCTTTGAAGTAAATTTAGCCCACTTTTGCTAAAATAGAAAATATAGGCTACTGATGGTGCCTTGGATACCGGTTTCTTTCATTTAATGTTCATGTTATGGGGATTTTTATATAAAGGAAATTTGTCTTTTGTGTCTGTTGAAAATTAAAGATTACTGACAGAGCCATAAGAAAATATTGCTTTATTTATCTGATCATATTGGAATATATTTGTTAGGTTTTCAGTAGGTTCAATTAGGTTCACTAGACTATATGCGTCATTTAAAAATTTTTCAATGAACATTCGAACAGTCCGGCCCTCGGCTTGTAGCTAAATTTTTTATTTGGCCCTCCGTCCATTTGACTTTGACACCCCTGATCTACTGTATCTACTGTACTTCGTACGTTGTCTTGACTGTCAAAACTGTCAGAATTACAAAACCTCAGGCAGGAAATACTGTACTTTCTTTCGCCCTAAAAACAGGAATAACTACAATTTGAAAAGTAATATATACAGTCAGTGCCAGGACAAAACATTAGGTACACTTACTATACAAGACAGGTGCACATACTGAGTCACACTGTCATTCACATAATTTAAGCAATAAATGGGTTATACTTGTATAGCGCTTTTCTACCTTCAAGGTACTCAAAGCGCTTTGACACTATTTCCACATTCACCCATTCACACACTGATGGCCGGGGCTCCCATGCGAGGCCCTAACCGCGACCCATCAGGAGCAAGGGCGAAGTGCCTTGCTCAAGGACACAACGGACGTGACGAGGTTTGGTAGAAGGTGGGGATTGAACCAGGAACCCTCAGGTTGCGGGCACGGCCACTCTACCAACTGCGCCACGCCGTCCCCAATACATGTTTGTGTGTTTGTGGTTCGCAGTGCAAAAAACTTTAGGTATTTCTAAATATATATATATATATTTCTAAATATATATATATATATATATATATATATATATATATATATATATATATATATATATATATATATATATATATATTAGTATTAGGGTTGTCCCGATACCAATATTTTGGTACCGGTACCAAAATGTATTTCGATACTAAATAAAGGGGACCACAAAAAATGGCATTATTGGCTTTATTTTAACAAAAAAAATCTTACGGTACATTAAATAAATGTTTCTTATTGCAATCGAAGAACAATGTTGGCCTTAAATAAAATAGTGAACATACAAGACAACTTGTCTTTTAGTAGTAAGTAAGCAAACAAAGGCTCCTAATTTGGTTGCTGACAAATGCAGTAACATATTGTGTCATTTTCCATTCTATTATTTTGTCAAAATTATAAAAGACAAGCTGTAACAATTGATTATTAATCCACTTGTTCATTTACTGTTAATATCTGGTTATTTTCTGTTTTAAAATGTTCTATCTGCACTTCTATTCAAATGTAATAATCACTTATTCTTCTGTTGTTTGATACTTTACATTAGTTTTGGGTGATACCACAAATTTAGGTATCGTTCCGATACAATGTAGTTACAGGATCATATTCAAAGTCCTCATGTGTCCAGGGACATATTTACTCAGTTTATAAACATACAATTTTTTATTATTTTTTTTAAAAGGAAAAAAGATTTTGTGACTATAAAAAAATATAGATGTAATCATAGTAGTATCGACTAGATACGCTATTGTACTTGGTATCATTACAGTGGATGTCAGGTGTAGATCCACCCATGGCATTTGTTTACATTCATGTACACCACTTTTTAGCACCGTTTTTGATTCATTAGTACTGCGATACTATCCTAGTACTGGTATACCATAAAACGCTAATTAGTATTAAACCCATATATATCAAAATCACCTATTTTCAGTATTCAACCATGATTCTATTTTAATTAACAGTTTGTCAAACTTAGCATTATTGTTTTTAGTGAGGGCAGTTTTTTTGATACAGGTCGTGTTCCTAACGTTAAAGGGGTCCTATAATGCCAATCGACTTTTTCGAATTTGAGACGATAAAGACATATTTTGCCTTGGTTACGTCAGCGAATAGCTCCATATATCGTAGAGGATTACCAAAAAAGCTTTGCGCAAGTTCCTAACATTTATTCTATAATCCAAAGTTGTAGTTAACACGCGAAGTCCCAGAGAAGGGTCAATTGACATTTTTACCTAGAAAACACACAAGAGGGTCATTTGACCCCTAGTCCCCCCTGTGGACACTCCTTTTGTTATGAAAATGTGGCTGTTAGTGGCACACGGCAGGGGGCCACTTGAGCCTGTGTGGGGGAGGGGACCTTACAGCTCAAGCTTTAGTTCTGAGGTAGGTTGTGTGTGTTTTTGCAAGGATCAACAGAATGAAGGGATCAACACTCTGACATTTATTGTTAAAAAAAATACAAAACAAAACATATTTACAAAGAATGAAAAAGCAACTGTTTTCCCAGTTTTGGTGTGGAGGGTTGTTGCAGAAGCAATTGTTATTTTTGTGTGCCAAAAATAGTTTAAAAAAAAAAATTTACAAAGAAAAAAGCATATTTACAAAGAATGAAAAACCATGTCCATGTAAACGTGACTGACATACATTTGAGCAGTCACTCACAATCCTGGCACTGCCATTGCTCCTTTCGGCATTTCCCACATGTATAATTTTTCTGTCTACCTAGACAAACTGCCCCTAACAGCCTCATTACCATAACAAAATGAGTGATTAGTGTATTCGGGAAAAGCGTCGGGCCAAATGACCCCTCTCTGGGTCTTCTAGGTAGACAGAAAAATGCTGGGACTTCTAGTGTTAATAGGTTCCCATTTTTTTCTCTGTCCTCCTGTTGTGGGGCAGACTGGCTCGTACATGCACATGCATGTTAAAATCATCCGATGTTGCCATTTCTAATAAAAAGCAGGGCATAGTTCAGAGCTGGGCAAATATTTTGACTCGGGGGCCACAATGAGATAAAAAAAATGTGTCTGGGGGGCCAATGTGTATGTGTGTCTAAATGATATATACACATTTAGCTGTAGAAATATGCTGTACAGTATGTGTGTTTGGGTCCCTTTTGTCAGGAACACTAATACCAAAAGTCCCAATGTCTGATAGAGTTCTAAAAACAAACCACCTCAAAAAGACGGAATGGAACTTTACAGTTTTTTACTGAATGGTACAACCAAAATGCACATGAAAATAAAGAAAGTGGGATTTACAATATTAACTATGAACAATAAAACACTGAATATTAACATTATTTACGCATCGCTCCTATTTCTACTTCTTAGACCAGCTCCTCGATAGACATCTTTTGCAATCAAGCAAAACACAACAAAAATATAACAAACAAAATATGAATGCAAAGTGTAGTAAACAATATGATATATTATCACTTTTATGCAGAAATTTGTTGTAAAAATCTGCTTCCGCATCCGTTCTGACACACGCGTTTCGGGCTGGCTGCTCTGAAAACAAACCCCGCCCACTCTGCTTTATTCCTCGAGCTGCTGTGACGTAGATTACTGTAATAACACCTATAACACTCAAAAGTGCATATTTCAACCATTGAAATACTTTTTAATAGTTCAAGACTTACGGTAATTTAAAAACAGCACTGCACATCATAATGGCGGCGACAGTTTTGATGTTAAAGGTCTAAAAAAATTATGTAGAACGTCCGGCGGACCGGATTGAAAACCTTAATGGGCCATATTTTGCCTTGGTCTGGCATAGTTCTAACTTATATCCGTCAGTAGACTCGATATGGAAGCTCTAGAAACTACAACATGTCTGGCGGGGTGGAGACGCAGTCGAAGGGTTATTGGCCTCGAGGAGAACTTTGGTAAATAAGACCGCCCAAAAAACGGTCAGTAAGCGGTTTGAAGATGTACTGTAAAACATAGTCTATGCAACATTTTTACCAAAGCACCACCATTACATGTTATGTAGATCACAATGAAGTGTTTAAATCAGGTGTGTCAAACTCATTTTAGATCGGGGGGCCACATGGAGAAAAATCTACTCCCAAGTGACATCACAAGGACAAAAATAAGACCTTCTGGAGGAAAGTTATGTGGTCAGATGAAACACAAATGTAGCGGTTTGTCCACAATACCCAGTAATATGTTTGGAGGAGAAAAGGTGAGGGCTTTAATCCCAGGAACATCATTCCGACTGTCAATCATGTTGGTGGTAGTATTATGCTCTGGGCCTGTTTTGCTGCCAATGGAACTGATGCTTTACAGAGAGTAAATGGGACAATGAAAAAGGAGGATTACCTCCAAATTCTTCAGGACAACCTAAATCATCAGCCCGGAGGTTGTGTCTTAGGCGCAGTTGGTGTTCCAACAGGACAATGGCCCCAAACACACGTTCAAAAGTGGTAAAGGAATGGCTAAATCAAAATGAAAGTTTTAGAATGGCTTTTCCAAAGTCCTGACTTAAACGTGTGGACAATGCTGAAGAAACAAGTCCATGTCAGAAAAACCAACAAATTAAGCTGAACTGCACTAATTTTGTCAAGAGGAGTGGTCAAAAATTCAACCATAGGCTTGCCAGAAGCTTGTGGATGGCTACCAAAAGCGCCTTATTGCAGTGAAACTTGCCAAGGGACATGTGACCAAATATTAACATTGCTGTATGTATACTTTTGACCCAGCAGATTTGCCCACATTTTTAGTAGACCCATAATAAATTCATAAAAGAACCAAACTTCATTAAAGTTTTTTGTGAGCAACAAGTATGTGCTCCAATCACTCTATCAAAAAAAATAAGAGTTGTAGAAATGATTGGAAACTCAAGACAGCCATGACATTATGTTCTTTACAAGTGTATGTAAACTTTTGATCGTATGTAGCATCATCTACAAAGATACAAATAATTGCTATTGCGACATCCAGTGGACACATTTAGAACAGCTGTTTCTTTCATTCAAAAATTTCAGGTTCATTTTTATACTTAGCAAACTGTTAGAATAATTGTTTCTAAATTATCACAAAAACTTTGTGTTACATTGAGGGTCTGGTGAGAAGACAAAAGCTGTCTTTGAAACCTACCAAGAGTAAGGCTCGTAAAACTCCACTGTGTAGGGGGGGAAGCAAGATGAAGGTGTTCCTGTGTTCTTTCATGTATGGTAATCAACAGAAAGATATTGTTCTAACCCAAGGACTTCAAAGCGGAGAAAAGACAGGATCTGCACAATTTCCAGACGACCTCTTTTTGAACCTCCTTTTTGAACTGGTTTACGACCTTTTCTCTGAACTTTTTGCGACCTTTGTCTTTTGGAAACAGCGGTGGCCATGTGGTCGGGGAGGGTCCAAAATAAAAGAAGGAGGCGTGCAATATTTTGGCAGAGCGTGCTGAGATACTGTGCAAGTGTACAGTGTACAGACGACTCTCCTCAATATTGAGTCCAAATTGAATTCTGTCTCTGTTTAATTCTTTGCCTCTTGTCTTGTTTAATAGATGTCATCAGTGTTTGAACCTGACACAAACTCATCCCGCGGGCCGGATAAAACCTGTTCGCGGGCCCGATCCGGCCCTCGGGCCGTACGTTTGATACCCTTGCTTTAAATGATAATACGACAGGGTACTTGGGCGAAGACGAGCAAGAAAAAAAAGAGGCAAAAAGAGCCTAAGGCAGAATTTGACATGTTATCTAACAGCTGATAGCAAGTTGAATTTCAACATTCCCCAACTTGGGAAGACACTTTCACTTGTACTAAGTACTGACTTTGCAACCGAGCGATGACACCGTGACAATGCTTTACCTTCAGAATGTAGCGTGATGGCTCGGAAGCATTTTCTTTTTTTCTTTTTTTTACACGCATGCCCGCCTGTCACCGACATGATGGTTTTACGGCCGCCATGATTGTATTGTGATCATTTTACAGCCTTCCGCAAATGCAATCTGTTGGAACACTAAACTAAACCTGCGTGTGCCGTAGCGTGTTCCGACAGAACCTTGTTAAAAGCTTACATGTCCAAGTAGGAAAAGGTAGAAATGAAATTGAAAATGTCAAGAGTTGGCCGCATTGCACCTGGCGGAGCCGATTCAAGGCTCTGTTTTTTTGTTGTTGTTACAGATTCAAGATATGACTTGTTTGAGAAACCAACTGTATTCCTGACATGTCCTGTTTAGCTTACACCAATTTGCCCTGAAAATTTGTGTCAAAATATTTACCGTAAAACGCCTGAGAGAAATTTGGGGATTATGAATTATAAGAAAATTGTTCACAAATACCTGTAAGTTGTTATCGAAATAATAGGGCGAAATGTACAATTTTGAAATACAGTGGTACCTCTTTTTTTTTTTACATTAATATTAGGGAGGATCCTATTAAGATTTGATGTTGCCGATTCCGATCATCCATGAGTGAGATCATATCAATATCATTATGAGTGAGTGAAATTAGTTTATTTCGGTCATATAATCAACTATTTTATGTGATCAATGTAACAGCACAGATTACACAGATACACACACAAAAAGAAAAAGAATGACCGAAAAAAGAATAGGCTGAAGCAAAGGCTTATATTAGCCTATCCTATACATTCACGAAAAATTAAATTGCCTGGTACATCAACGTTTAAAAAAATCAATGGGATGAAAGTAATCGTTGCTATATTTTCTAATTTTCCATCATTTCACCTTTCAAAGCTTTCTTAAACCTTAACAAAGAACTACATGTCTTCAACTCATCACTGAGCTTGTTCCACCATCTAACTCCTGAAACTGAAATACATTTGTATTTTATATTCCTTCTTACTATACATATTTCAAAAATCAATATCCCCCGTAAATTATAGTTTTCTCCTCTTAATTTAAATAACCTAAGAATACAAGACGGAAGGCTGTTGTTCTTTACTCGAAACATAATTTACATTCTTTTTAAAAACACAATACCTGAAAATTTTAACACATTAGAACTTATGAATAATGGATTGGTAGGTTGATAGTAGCACCCTTTGTGTATTATTCTAATTACCCTTTTTTGAAGTTTAATTTTTGGGTCTACAGTATTTTTGTTTTATAAACATTTCCCTAACTCTAACCCTAACCCTAACCATAACCAAAACCCTAACCCCATGTGTCTTACTTTCTAAAGAATAGCAATGGATTTGGATATGTTTCCCTTTATATATTCAATCTGCGGTTTCCAACATAATTTATGATAAATTATTATTCCCAAAAACAATCAATTTCCACTTGATTTCATTTAAGTGTTGCTTCACAATTTGTCCTTGCACCACTAAACACCATTAATTTAGTTTTGTTATCATTGAATGATAACTTATTAATATCAAACCATTTTTTTAGCTGAAGCAACTCAACCTTTATTATCCTCATTACTTCCTTCAAGTCTTCCCCTGAACGATATACATTTGTTTCATCTGCAAACAATCAATTTCAATTTATTAGATACTAAACAAATATCATTTAAATAAAGTATGAATAACTTAGGTACCGTCCAACTACAGGGCCTTGTGGAACCTTGCAAGTTACTCTTCTTGGCTGTGATTTACCGTATTTTTCGGAGTTTAAGTCTCTCCGGAGTATAAGTCGCACCTGCCGAAAATGCATAATAAAGAAGGAAAAAAACATATATAAGTCGCACTGGAGTATAAGTCGCAGTTTTGGGGGAAATTTATTTGATAAAACCCAACACCAAGAATAGACTTTTGAAAGGCAATTTAAAATAAATAAAGAATAGTGAACAACAGGCTGAATAAGTGTACGTTATATGAGGCATAAATAACCAACTGAGAACGTGCCTGGTATGTTAACGTAACATATTATGGTAAGAGTCATTCAAACAACTATAACATATAGAACATGCTATACGTTTACCAAACAATCTGTCACTCCTAATCGCTAAATCCCATGAAATCTTATACGTCTAGTCTCTTACGTGAATGAGCTAAATAATATTATTTGATATTTTACGGTAATGTGTTAATAATTGCACACATAAGTCGCTCTTGAGTATAAGTTGCACCCCAGGCCAAAATATGAAAAAAAAACTGTGACTTATAGTCCGAAAAATACGGTAGTCTCATTAATTTCCACATTTTGAGATCTATTACATAAATAACTACTTATTATTATGATTATCCATCACATGTATTACCTGTACATTTTCCAATGTATCTATCGTGAATGCTATTGACAATTTAACAAAATAAACAACGTCTAAACTAATTCCTTATTTGCTTTTATTAAATACAATTGTTTGAGAAAAACAAACTCAATAGAACACAACTAAACAACATTTATATCTAATGGGGTTGTACAGTATACCGGTATTAGTATAGTACCGTGATACTAATGAATCATATTCGGTACTATACCGCCACTAAAAAGTACCGGTCCCCCACCCCCTGGCAAATTTACCAAATTGGTGGTATCAACAGAAGAATAAGTGATTATTACATTTTAACAGAAGTGTAGATAGAACATGTTAAAATAGAAAGTAAGCAGATATTAATTAAGTAGATTAATCATTCATTTTCTACCACTTGTCCTTAGTAATTTTGACAAAATAATGGAATGGAAAATGACACAATATGTTACTGCATATGTCAGCAGACTAATTAGGAGCCTTTGTTTGCTTACTTACTACTAAAAGACAAGTTGTCTTGTATGTTCACTGTTTTATTTAAGGACAAACTTGCAATAAGAAACATATGTTTAATGTACCCTAAGATTTTTTGTTAAAATAAAGCCAATAATGACATTTTTTGTGGTCCCCTTTATTTACAAAACTACCAAAAAGTACCGAAATACATATCTGCACAACACTAATATCTACTATCTGCTACTCATTTAAACCCTTTGGTATTTGCCGTCAAATTATTCCCAGAGTTTGTAAAAATTAACATAAACAACAAAAACATATTTTAGGAAAATACAAATATTAATCTATCGGGGCGGCGTGGCTCAGTTGGGGAGAGTGGCCGTGCCTGCAACTTGAGGGTTCCAGGTTCGATCTCCGCTTCCGCCATTCTATCCACTGCACTTTACCCACCTGCTCCCAGTGCCACCCACGCTGGTTTGAATGTAGCTTAAAGAGGTAGATAATGGGTTTCAATATGTAAAGCGCTTTGAGTCTCTAGAGAATAGCGCTATATAAATATAATTCGCTTCACTATCTGACCCATCCAGTATCGATCATATGGATACTATAGCCTTAATACCGACACCACCAATTTAGGGATCAATCCGCCTTCCTCTTACGTGTCATGTACTCATTGTGGCAATGCGGACACAGCAACAGTTGTTATATTATGCTCTTTCTACACTCTTATTTTGAAAATTCCCTGTTAGTAGCTGCTTACTTTCTGCTGCAAAGGGGTTCCATCTACACTTCTTAAAGTTTACTAGGCACTTTTTTCTTTCTGTTGTTTCAATCTAGGCTGCTATTTGCATGCCTGCTCCTGACTTTCTTTTGGTGTCTACACATGTTTCGCCTTGTCCTCCAGTGATAATGTTACTCACGATACTAAGAAATGCAGTTTAGTTTAGACAGCCGCACCACACTGTGTATGGAGACATATAATTAGCTGTTAGTTGCTTGTCAGCCAAATGCGGTTGGCATTAAAAGCCATTATTAATCAGCAATGGCCAATCACATACCCTTTCTTCAAAATCGGCCGATAAATCGGCACATCCCTAATCAATATGCTGTCTTGATTATTGAACGGCCAAACAAATGCATGTAACAAGCTAGTCCATTAATTTGTGTATCATTCCATGGAACTAAGTGTCTAAACAAATACATCTGCACTTTGGTAACTCAGATTTTTTAATTCAGTATAACCTTAAAACAATCTACTGGGGGCCAAAAAAAATTGTGTTGACTAATCCATGTCTTTCATCATTTATATCTATTTGACATTGTTTTTCCGTGTACATTGTACAACTATACTATTTATTTACGGTGTATATTTTTGGGTGTCTGAAACAGATTAATTAGTTTTACATATTTTTCTTGTTTTTTGTACGATTTGGTATTCGTCAGACATTTCAGAACAAATAGTTACCAAAAAGCCAGGTACCACTGTATTTGATCAATATTTGTGTCCATGTAATTGCTGCTGTTGCGATAATTAGAAGTAGTATCAATAGTAGTAGTTGAGGTAGGGAGGTATTTTTAGTGTCATCATTTTCTTGTTTACCTTGCACAAATGCCATGTTTTACATTAAAACTGTGACTTAATAACATTAAAAAAAAAAGTACTGTATTTTCCGGACAATAAGGCACACTTAAAATCCTGTTTTTTCTTCTCAAAACTGGACAGTGCGCCTTATAAGCCGGTGCGTCTAATGTTAGGAATAAGTTTAGTTGAGCTTACGCACCTCGAAGGTATTTTATTTGGTACATGGTGTAATGATAAGTGTGACCAGCAGATAGCAGTCAGACATAAGAGATATGTGAAGACAACACTATGATGGCAATATGTCTCAAGTAAACACCACCAACATTTTAAATGTTCCATTGAAAATGTAAAACATTACACACGGCGCTCAAAAATATATCAAAATGTTTTACTACAACTTTGGTAAGCTATGAAGCCGCACCGCTTGAATAATTGTCGGCGCATTAAACATACGAGTATTATTATGGTGTGTGTATAAGGTAAGACATATGATCTGGCGTTTTGTTTCGCAATATTATGCATAAGCAACTTTTTTTTAACTTCTGGTACCTGCTGATCTGTCAGTAAACTCGCCATGAAAGCGCTAAAACATACCGGTGTAGTGAGTTTACATTATTTACCCAAGGAACTTTAGTTATTAAAATTCCAGTCGAACGTTTTTTCACGGGACACATTTCCTGTGTTGTTGTTTGCGAATGAGGAAACAACTCCAAACTACACCGCTAAAACAAAGATGACGGGGAGAAGACGCTGTCGAAGGTGAGCCACGTAAATAAGACCGCCCACAAAACGGTGAATCTGGAAACGACTGTCAGAAAGCGGCTTCAAAATGATCTGTAAAACATAATCCATGCAACATTTTGACCAAAGAACCACGATCACATGTTATGTAGACCACAAGGAAGTGTTTTCCATTTAGAAAAAAATAATAATAATATGACTCCTTTAATGCGCCTTATAATCCGGTGCGCCCTATGCTCTGGAAAATACGGTATGTTGCACTTATTCTCAAGAATAACAGTAACAGTTGGTTGGGGGCCGCATAATAAATGAAAATGACATAACATCACAAAATAACAACATGTTTTGAGTGCCTCACAAGAAATATTTTCTCTGGGTTGGCTCAAATATACATATAATTTATGATATTTGTTATTCATCTACCCCAGTGTTTTTTACCCAAGATATGTGTTGTTTCACGTGCAGCTTAAGTAAAGGACATCCACACAGCTGAGGTTAAGATAAAGACTTTTTTTTTTGTCTTATCGGTGCACAGAGCAGAGTACAGTCAGGCTCGCCCTTTGACTCAACATAGTGTGGAGCACTGAGAAAACAATAGAACAAGACATATTTTTTTAAGAAAGGGACGGTCTGCTGAGTATCTTGCTAAAAAGAAACAACTAACTAATGTGATCTACAACATTGATCAAACACATGGTGCAACATTCTACTATCTGATCACTATAGTGCTAATGACACCACTATCACCTTTGCAGGGTTGATGGCACTGTAAAAGATTGCTTCAAGGCAGGGGTGTCAAACTCATTTTAGTTCAGGGGGCCACATGGAGGAAAATCTACTCCCAAGTGGGCCGGAAAGGTAAAATCACGGCACGATAACTTAAAAATAAAGACAACTTCATATTGTTTTCTTTGTTTAAAAAATAGAGAAAGCACATTTATGAAATTGTACAAATCATAATGTTGTTGTTTAGTTACACTAACATGTTGCGGTTAATAGCGTTTAGGGCTGCAACTAACAACTACTTTGATCATCGATTAATCTGTCGATTATTACTTCGATTAATCGATTAATACTCGGATAAAAGAGACAAACTACATTTCTATCCTTTCCAGTATTTTATTGGGGGAAAAAACAGCATACTGGCACCATACTTATTTTGATTATTGTTTCTCAGCTGTTTGTAAATGTTGCAGTGTGATGTGTGATAATGTTCATCAGTCAACTCATTGGTGTTAATTTTCAATCTATCAAGATAAAAAATATATATCAAAATCAAATTACAGGATGTTATTCATGTAGTTTGATCATTTTCCGTCATGTTGTTTATTTTGTACATATGTAGCATCATTTACAAAGATACAAATAATTGCTATTGCGACATCCGGTGGACACATTTAGAACAGCAGTTTCTTTCATTGAAAAATTTCAGGTACATTTTTATACTTAGCTAACTCATCCCGCGGGCCGGATAAAACCTGTTCGCGGGCCTGACCCGGCCCTCGGGCTCTATCTTTGACACCCGTGCTTTAAGGCCAATATACATTCAGCAAAATGAAGTAGCATTATTTGCATTTTGGATACAGATGTTGACATTAATTTAAAATAGCAAGGACAGTGAGGGTGTACTGCATGAGAGGTATAAGGTGTTCACACAAGTTACTATACAGTATTTCCACCGGGGGTGTCAAACTCATTTTAGATCGGGGGCCACATGGAGAAAAATCTACTCCCAAGTGGGCCGGACGATAACTTAAAAATAAAGACAACTTCAGATTGTTTTCTTTGTTTAAAAACAGAACAAGCACATTCGGAAATTGTACAAATCATTATGTTGTTGGGTTTTTTTTTACAATTAACTGTTGCGGTTAATAGTATATATCAGGGGTGACAAACGTACGGCCCCAGGGCCGCATCAGGCCCGCAAACAGGTTTTATTCGAGTTAGCTAAGTATAAAAATGTACCTGAATTTTTTCAACAAAAGAAACAGCTGTTCTAAATGTGTCCACTCCATGACGCAATAGCAATTATTTGTATCTTTGTAGATGATGCTACATATGTACACAATAAACTACATGATATTAGTACATCAGTCAAGGAAAATGATCAAACTACATAAATAACTTTCTGTAATTTGATTTTAATTAGAGATGTCCGAAAATATCGGACTGCCGATATTATTGGCCGATAAATGCTTTAAAATGTAATATCGGAAATTATCGGTATTGGTTTCCAAAAGTAAAATTTATGACTTTTTAAAACGCCACTGTACGGAGTGGTACACGGACGTAGGGAGAAGTACAGAGCGCCAATAACCGGCCCAATCACATAATATCTACGGCTTTTCACACACACACAAGTGAATGCAACGTATACTTGGTCAACAGCCATACAGGTCACACTGAGGGTGGCCGTATAAACAACTTTAACAGTGTTACAAATATGTGCCACACTGTGAACGCACACCAAACAAGGATGACAAACACATTTCGGGAGAACATCCACACCGTAACACAACATAAACACAACAGAACAAATACCCAGAACCCCTTGCAGCACTAACTCTTCCAGGACGCTACAATATACACCCCCGCATCAACCCCCCCCCCCCCCCCCCCCACATCAACCTCCTCATGCATGAGCATGAGCATGTCCCAAATTCCAAGCTGCTGTTTTGAGGCATGTTAAAAAAAATAATGCACTTTGTGACTTCAATAATAAATATGGCAGTGCCATGTTGGCATTTTTTTCCACATAACTTGAGTTGATTTATTTTGGAAAACCTTGTTACATTGTTTAATGCATCCAGCGGGGCATCACAACAAAATTAGGCATAATAATGTGTTAATTTCACGACTGTATATATCGGTATCGGTATATATCGGAATCGGTAATTAAGAGTTGGACATTATCGGACATCTCTAAGTATTATTATGGTGTGTGTATAAGGTAAGACATATTATCTGGCGTTTTGTTTCGCAGTATAATGCAAAAGCAACTTTTTTTTACCTTCTGGTACCTGCATTTGGGATCTGTAGAAGTCCTAAAAAATCTGCAAATTTCAGGTACATTTTTATACTTAGCTAACTCATCCTGCGGGCCGGATAAATCCTGTTCGCGGGCCCGATCCGGCCCCCGAGCCGTACGTTTGACACCCCTGCTTTAAGGCCAATATACACTCAGCAAAATCAAGTAGCAATATTTACATTTTTGGTAAAAGATGTTGACATGCATTTAAAATAGCAAGGCCAGTGAGGGTGTACTGCATAATAAGTTACTGTAGAGCAGGGATGTCAAACTCGTTTTTATTGAGGGCCACATGGCAGTTATGGCTGCCATCAGAGGGCCGCTTGTAACAGCGAATAATGTATGAATTTGCCTCTGGATTTCATTATTAATTATATAAATTGTTTTAAGTAGACCGTCGATTTTACAGTAAAATCTTTACATTTACAAAATGTTACTGTAAAATATAGTGGGGGTTTTTTGGGGTTTTTTTACAGCATTTTACGGTACATGGAAAAACAGTTTTTTGGGGGGGGGTTTACAGAAAAATCTGGCAGCTTAGTTGCCAGAATTTTGGTGTTGAATGTACAGTGTTTTTTTTTACAACATTATATTGTGAATGGAAAAACAGTACAAGTTTTTTTTTTTTCATTCTGGCATCTTAGCTGCCAGTTGTTCTGCCGTAAAAACAAATGTACTGTCTTTCAATTTACAGTAAAAACAATTATCGTAGATTGTAAAGTCAAAAACTGGCAGATCAACAGAATTTTATTGAAAAAAATGTTTTAGTTCATTTCAATTTACAGTAAAATGCTGTAAAGGACAACGTAAAATGTATTGTCATTTTTATTAACTTGATGGGTAGTTTGCTATTAAGTTACTGTATTTTTTGGACTATTAGTCGCAGTTTTTTTCATAGTTTGGGCGGGGGTGCAACTTATACTCAGGAGCGACTTATGTGTGAAATTATTAACACATTACCGTAAAATATCAAATAATATTATTTAGCTCATTCACGTAAGAGACTAGACGTATAAGATTTCATGGGATTTAGCGATTAGGAGTGACAGATTGTTTGGTAAACGTATAGCATGTTCTATATGTTATAGTTATTTGAATGACTCTTACCATAATATGTTACGTTAACATACCAGGCAAGTTCTCAGTTGGTTATTTATGCCTCATATAACGTACACTTATTCAGCCTGTTGTTCACTATTATTTATTTATTTTAAATTGCCTTTCAAATGTCTATTCTTGGAGTTGGTTTTTATCAAAGAAATTTCCCCCAAAAATGCGACTTATACTCCTGTGCTACTTATATGTTTTTTTCCTTCTTTATTATGCATTTTCGGCGACTTTTTTCTCCGGAGCGACTTATACTCCGAAAAATACGGTAAGTATTTTTATTTTGACAAAAACAAGTTTGGAAAGTATGATAATATGCTGTAATATTTGTTGCAATATTGGATACTATTAAAGTTTAAAATGTATCCAATTTCAAGCAGTACATTTACTTTTTCTGTCAAAATTTAAAAAATCAATTACATTTAGAGAGAAAATATTAAGCATTTTATTGACACATATCTTTTCCAGGTGTTTGCGGGCCCGATAAAATTATGTCGCGGGCCAGATCTGGCCCCCGGGCCTTGAGTTTGACACCAGTGCTGTAGAGTATTTACACTTGATTGATTGATTGATTGAAATTTGTATTAGTAGATTGCACAGTACAGTACATACTCCGTACAATTGACCACTAAATGGTAACACCCCCAATAAGTTTTTCAACTTGTTTAAGTCGGGGTCCACGTTAATCAATTCATGGTAGACGATTGTTTTGTTCAGTTATCAACTTTGAGACGACATAACTAACTTTTTTTCAACTGTTTACAGCAGGGGTCACCAACGCGGTGCCCGCGGGCACCAGGTGGCCCGTAAGGACCAGATGAGTAGCCCGCTGGCCTGTTCTAAAAATAGCTCAAATAGCAGCACTTACCAGTGAGCTGCCTCTAATTTTTAAATTGTATTTATTTACTAGCAAGCTGGTCTCGCTTTGCCCGACATTTTTAATTCTAAGAAAAACAAAACTCAAATAGAATTTGAAAATCCAAGAAAATATTTTAAAGACTTGGTCTTCACTTGCTTGAATAAATTCTTTTTTGTTTTTACTTTGCTTCTTATAACTTTCAGAAAGACAATTTTAGAGAAAAAATACAACCTTAAAAATGATTTTAGGATTTTTAAACACATATACCTTTTTACCTTTTAAATTCCTTCCTCTTCTTTCCTGACAATTTAAATCAATATTCAACTAAATTTTTTTTTTTTATTGTAAAGAATAATAAATACATTTTAATTTGTTTTTTCGACGAAGAATATTTGTGAAATATTTCTTCAAACTTATTATGATTAAAATTCAAAAAAATTACTCTGGCAAATCTAGAAAATCTGTAGAATCAAATTTAAATCTTATTTCAAAGTCTTTTGAATTTCTTTTAAAATTTTTGTTCTGGAAAAGCTAGAAGAAATAATGATTTGTCTTTGTTACAAATATAGCTTGATCCAATTTGTTATATATTCTAACAAAGTGTAGATTGGATTTTAACCTATTTAAATCATGTCATCAAAATTCTAAAATTAATCTTAATCAGGAAAAATTACTAATGATGTTCAATAAATTATTTTTTTTATTTTTTCAAAAAGATTCGAATTAGCTAGTTTTTCTCTTCTTTTTATCGGTTGATTTTTTAATTTTAAAGAGTCGAAATTGAAGATAAACTATGTTTTTAAAATGTAATTGTCATTTTTTTCGTGTTGTATCCTCTTTTAAACCGTTCAATTAAGTGTAAATATCAGTAATTATTAATAATAACATAGAGTTAAAGGTAAATTGAGCAAATTGGCTATTTCTGGCAATTTATTTAAGTGTGTATCAAACTGGTAGCACTTCGCATTAATCAGTACCCAAGAAGTAGCTCTTGGTTTCAAAAAGGTTGGTGACCCCTGGTTTACAGTCTCTAGCGTCACTTTTTTTTTTTGGAACTTGTTGAACTTTGTTTGCAGTCAAGGTGTAAACAACGTCTTAGAAAGTTTGTAGTCACGTGTGACGTCAAAACCAGTCCGAACCGTCGCAGCTGTCAGGTTAAAAAGCCCTGAAAGAGAGTAAAGTTTAAAAACATCTTCTTACCAGTTAGTGGTTCCTCTTCGGCGCGCTGCTGCACAATGACAGGCTGCACTATTCCGCCTGACAGGAGTTCGCCTCGATGGGTGGCTCCCACGCTACACCTGCCGCATTCCGCCAGCGTAAAAAAAGTGCCTTCTTCCTTGGGTGGGTGGTGACGTCACTTGACGCATGCGCAGTAGGTGTCGCTCCGCCCGGAGGGAAGAGTGGCGGGAAAGTTGATTAATGAGAGTGAGTCGACTACAGCCGGTTGTCAAAACTAAACTCCCCTCTATGTCTTAATTTGTGCATGGAGCAGGGACATACAGACGAAATAGAGGATGATGGAGTCACGTTGATACATTTTGTCGTAATATAAAGGTAAAATACTGACTTTATCAACATACCGTTGATGCTAAAAGCAACCAATTTTAGGTCAATATATGCTAAGCGCTAGCCTAACAAAACGTCGCCATCTTAGATTTCTGTTATACAGTAGGCCAGTGGTTCTCAACCTTTTTTCAGTGATGTACCCCCTGTGAACATTGTTTTAATTCAAGTACCCCCTAATCAGAGCAAAGCATTTTTGGTTGAAAAAAAAAGATAAAGAAGTAAAATACAGCACTATGTCATCAGTTTCTGATTCATTAAATTGCATAACAGTGCAAAATATTGCTCATTTGTTGTGGTCTTTCTTGTACTATTTGGAAAAAAAGATATAAGAATAACTAAAAACTTTTTGAAAAATAAACAAGGGATTCAATTGTAAATAAAGGTTTCTACACATAGAAGTAATCATCAACTTAAAGTGCCCTCTTTGGGGATTGTAATAGAGATCCATCTGGATTCATGAACTTAAAGGCCTACTGAAATGAATTGTTTTTATTTAAACGGGAATAGCAGATCCATTCTATGTGTCATACTTGATCATTTCGCGATATTGCCATATTTTTGCTGAAAGGATTTAGTAGAGAAAATCGACGATAAAGTTCGCAACTTTTGCTCGCTGATTAAAAAAAAGCCTTGCCTGTACCGGAAGTAGCGTGACGTCACAGGAGCTAGTATTCCTCACAATTCCCCGTTGTTTACAATGGAGCGAGAGATTCGGAGCGACAAAGCGACGATTACCCCATTAATTTGAGCGAGGATGAAAGATTCGTAGATGAGGAACGTTACAGTGAAGGACTCGAGAGGCAGTGATGGACGTATCTTTTTTCGCTCTGACCGTAACTTAGGTACAAGCTGGCTCATTGGATTCCACACTCTCTCCTTTTTCTATTGTGGATCACGGATTTGTATTTTAAACCACCTCGGATACTATATCCTCTTGAAAATGAGAGTCGAGCACGCGAAATGGACATTTAAAGTGACTTTTATCTCCACGACAATACATCAGTGACACACTTAGCTACTGAGCTAACGTGATAGCATCGTTGTCAAATGAAGATAGAAACAAAAGAAATAAAACCCTGACTGGAAGGATAGACAGAAGATCAACAATACTATTAAACCATGTACATGTAACTACACGGTTAAAAATTATCAGCCTGGTAAGGCTTAACAATGCTGTTGCTAACGACGCTAAGGCTAATTTAGCAACTTAGCAACCGGACCTCACAGAACTATGATAAAAACATTAGCGCTCCACCTACGCCAGCCAGCCCTCATCTTCCCATCAACAGACGTGCTCACCTGCATTCCAGCGATCGACGGCGCGACGAAGGACTTCATCCGTGGGTTTGGCGGCAAGCATCGGCTAGGCGTAGTAAGTAGTCCTTGTTGTGTTGCTGTAAGTATTGTACTTAGCCGCTAATACACCGATCGATCCCACCTACAACGTTCTTCTTTGCAGCCTCCATTGTTCATTAAACAAATTGCAAAAGATTCACCAACACAGATGTCCAGAATACTGTGGAATTTTGTCGAAGAAAACAAGAGGTTTTTGTATCGGGTCGATGGGGTACAACCACTTCCGTGGATTTTGTGACGTCACGCGCATAAATCATATCCAAAGGAGTTTTTCAACCGGAAGTGTGGCGGGAATTTTAAAATTGCACTTTATAAGTTAACCCGGCCGTATTGGCATGTGTTTCAATGTTAAGATTTCATCATTGATATATAAACTATCAGACTGCGTGGTCGGTAGTAGTGGCTTTCAGTAGGCCTTTAATTCTAAACATTTCTTCACAAAAAAATAAATCTTTAACATCAATATTTATGGGACATGTCCACAAAAAATGTAGCTGTCAACACTGAATATTGCATTGTTGCATTTCTTTTCACAGTTCTTTTTGACAGACATTTTAAAAAAAATCTCACGTACCCCTTGGCATACCTTCAAGTACCCCTAGGGGTACGCATACCCCCATTTGAGAACCACTGCAGTAGGCGACAAAGCAATGTATTTGAGTATAACATATCTTATAATGTTATATAATGCTTAATGTCACATAATACTTCTAATTAGAGATGTCCGATAAGGTCTTTTTTGCCGATATCCCGATATTGTCTAACTCTTAATTACCGATTCTGATATCAACCGATACCGATACATACAGTCGTGGAATTAACACATTATTATGCCTAATTTTGTTGTGATGCCCCGCTGGATGCATTAAACAATGTAACAAGGTTTTCCAAAATAAATCAACTCAAGTTATGGAAAAAAATGCCAACATGGCACTGCCATATTTATTATTGAAGTCACAAAGTGCTTTTTTTTTTCTGACATGCCTCAAAACAGCAGCTTGGAATTTGGGACATGCTCTCCCTGAGAGAGCATAAGGAGGTTGAGGTGGGGGCGGAAGGGGGTAGCCGGGGTGTATATTGTAGCGTCCCGCAAGAGTTAGTGCTGCAAGGGGTTCTGGGTATTTGTTCTGTTGTGTTTATGTTGTGTTACGGTGCGGATGTTCTCCCAAAATGTGTTTGTCATTCTTGTTTGGTGTGGGTTCACAGTATGGCGCATATTTGTAACAGTGTTAAAGTTGTTTATACGGGCACCCTTAGTGTGACCTGTATGGCTGTTGACCAAGTATGCCTTGCATTCACTTGTGTGTGTGTAAAAAAACGCATATATTATGTGACTGGTCCGGCAAGCTGTTTGTATGGAAGAAAAGCGGACGTGATGACAGGTTGTAGAGGACGCTATAGGCAGTGCCTTTAAGGCACACCCCCAATATTGTTGTCCGGGTGCGAATCGGGAGAAATTCGGGAGAATTGTTGCCCCGGGAGATTTTCGGGAGTCTCCCTGGAAAATCGGGAGGGTTGGCAAGTATGGTTATACAGTTTGGGCGACAAAGCAATTTACTTTAGTATAACATATCTTATAATGTTATATAATGCTTAATGTCATATAGTACTTCTAATAATAGGCAGGGTGACCAGCACATCCATCCATCCATCCATTTTCTTCCGCTTATCCGAGATCGGGTCGCGGGGGCAGCTGCCTAAGCAGGGAAGCCCAGACTTCCCTCTCCCAGGCCACTTCGTCCAGCTTCTCCCGGGGGATCCCGAGGCGTTCCCAGGCCAGCCGGGAGACATAGTCTTCCCAACGTGTCCTGGGTTTTACCCTTGGCCTTCTGCCGGTCGGAAGTGCCCCAGAAACCTCCCTAGGGTGGCATCCTGAGAAAATGCCCGAACCACCTCAACTGGCTCCTGTCGATGTGGAGGAGCAGCGGCTTTACTTTGAGCTCCCCCCGGATGGCAGAGCTTCTCACCCTATCTCCAAGGGAGAGCCCCGCCACCCGGCGGAGGAAACTCATTTTGGCCGCTTGTACCTGTGATCTTGTCCTTTCGGTCATAACCCAAAGCTCATGACCATAGGTGAGGATGGGAACGTAGACCGGTAAATTGAGAGCTTTGCCTTCCGGCTCAGCTCCTTCTTCACCACAACGGATCGATACAGCGTCCGCATTACTGAAGACGCCGCCCCGATCCGCCTGTCGATCTCACGATCCACTCTTCCCTCACTCGTGAACAAGACTCCTAGGTACTTGAACTCCTCCACTTGGGGCAGGGTCTCCTCCCCAACCCGGAGATGGCACTCCACCCTTTTCCGGGCGAGAACCATGGACTCGGACTTGGAGGTGCTGATTCGCATCCCAGTCGCTTCACAGAACATATATCAGAATACATATTTAATGACCACACACCATACACCCCCCCTACACATTTCTATTGCATATAAGATGTCAGGGTCCAGTGGACCCGGGGCTACTAGAAGTGTGGAAATTGATGTTCTGTGTACCACACGCACCCCCCCTCCCCCACCCACACACACACACACACACACACACACACACACACACACACACACACACACACACACACACACACACACACACACACACACACACACACACACACACACACACACACACACAGCAGGCTTAGACAGAAGGAGGACAGAGTGTAGGTACACTGAACATCAGAGGGTCAAATGTGCGAGAAAATGAGAGCAGACAGTGTTGACAAACAATGTTGCAACCTTGTGTGGGAACCGCAGGTGCAGAAACACAAAAGAAGAATCCCTGTGGGATGCAGAAACTGGCAGAGAAATTTTCCATGCAACGTTCATATTGTTGTTACTCAGCCAGCGTTTGTGGGTCTGATGGACCCGTTGCATTGTGTGGCTTTTAATGCCTCACAATCAAACAATTTATGTTAAAATATTGAACAGATGTTTATTGGGATAAGCCAGCGTTTGTGGGTCTGATGGACCCGTTGCATTTTGTGGCTTCTAATGCCTCACAATCAAACACTTTTATGTTAAAATACTGAACAGATGTTTATTGGGATAAGGTAAACATCTGTACAGTATTTTAACATAAAAGTGTTTGATTGTGAGGCATTAAAAGCCACAAAATGCAACGGGTCCATCAGACCCACAAACGCTGGCTGAGTAACAACAATATGAACATTACACAAAGGTCCCTGGCAGTTATTTGTTTATTTGTTTTTTTAGCAACTGATGAAAAGGTCCTGGTTTACGTCATTACATTGAAGTTTGCGCACCTCGCGATTCGATTATGATTTAGGGGCTACAATTTGGTTCTCGCCCGGAAAAGGGTGGAGTGCCATCTCTGGGTTGGGGAGGAGATCTTGCCCCAAGTGGAGGAGTTCAAGTACCTCAGAGTCTTGTTCACGAGTGAGGAAAGAGTGGATCGTGAGATCAACAGGCGGATCCGTCTTCAGTAATGCGGACCCTGTATCGATCCGTTGTGGTGAAGAAGGAGCTGAGCCGGAAGGCAAAGCTCTTAATTTACCGGTCAATCTACGTTCCCATTCTCAGCTATGGTCATGAGCTTTGAGTTATGACCAAACGGACAAGATCACGGGTACAAGCGGCCGAAATGAGTTTCCTCCGCGGGGTGGCGGGGCTCTCCCTTAGAGATAGGGTGAGAAGCTCTGCCATCCAGGAGGTGCTCAAAGTAAAGCCGCTGCTCCTCCACATGGTCAGGATGCCACCCGAACGCCTCCCTAGGGAGGTGTTTCGGGCACGTCCGACCGGTAGGAGGCCACGGGGAAGACCCAGGACACGTTGGGAAGACTATGTCTCCCGGCTGGCCTGGGAACGCCTCGGGATCCCCCGGGAAGAGCTGGACGAAGTGGCTGGGGAGAGGGAAGTCTGGGCTTCGGATAAGCGGAAGAAGAGGGATGGATGGATGGATGGATGGGGACTATTTGGTTATAAATTGATAATCTATGCACCTTTAATTGTTATATTGTATATTATGGTATTTTTATTATTATTATTATTATATTTTTTGATTTATAAGTAATAATAATCTGAATGTTAATATCCTATTTTGGCGGCTGACACATACAATATGGTGTCACTTCCAGTTTTTGGAAGACTTGTTAAGTGGGAACTGTAGCTGCCTGCTAAGTGATAAAATATATAAATGCCCCTACTTGGCTAGCATACATCCTTGCTTTAATTTCTGTGCCTTCTAAAATCACAGAATGCTCAAAAGTACTGAGACACTCCTTGAGCTATCCTTTTTATAATTGTATTCTGAAGAAGACCAATTAGTTGCCTCAACTTGTAAATATTTCACTTCCAAAGAAGTGGATTTTAAACTTTTTTTTATTATGTCCTGCCCAGCTTCTCGGGCAAATCATATAGCAGATGTAGATACCCATATCGGCTGTTCAGATTTACTTTACAAAAGAGAAGTGTAGGATACTTCTCTTGTTGCCTTATTTGTATTTTGACTTTATTAAATGTATTTATATTATCATTTGGTGCAGCCGGGCCGTAGCAGGAGGGGATAGAAAGAGAGAAAAAGGAAGACAGAGGGGGGAATTGTGGGGACAAGAGGGGGATTAGACAGAGAGACAAAAACAACAACAGCAAACACAACAACAACAACAGAGCAACATCAGCAAATACGACATGTACAAATATGATGGTAAAAGTAATAGCAAATAAGCAGTTAGCGAAAATAAAAAATAATACAGAAATGACAATGAGCATTATTACACTAAAAATGGAGCAATATGAATACCAATAGAAATAGTGCTATTGATAATAAACAATACCAATACTTTACCTTTATTATCAACAATACAATTGTTCAAATGCAACAATATATATACGTAATGATAACTTGAGATACGAAAGAATGCAGAAAAATGGAGGGGAAGAAAGAGAAGCAACCTACATTAACCTTGTAGATTGTTATAGTAACAAAAGGTTAAGCTTTGTCAGTGTGCCATGTGTTATACCCAGTTTACCCTAGGGCAACAACGTTAATATATGTTTGATGAAATGTAATTATGTGCATGAGTGTATGTGTGCATATGTACTTGTATATGTACAGTATGTGTATATGTGTGCTTGTACAGTGAATGTATATGTACAGTATGTGTATATGTGTGTTTGAACAGTGAATGTATATGTATAGAATGTGTATGTGTGTGTTTGTGGATCTACACCTAACATCCACTGTATTGATACCAAGTACAGGAGCGTATCGAGTAAATAATACTATGATTACGTCGATATTTTTTGGCATCTCAACATCTTCTTTCGTTTTAAAAACAATTATATTACATTTATAAACTCAGGAAATATGTCCCTGGACACATGAAGACTTTGAATATGACCAATGTATGATCCTGTAACTTCTTGGTATCGGATTGATACCCAAATTCGTGGTATCATCCAAAACTAATGTAAAGCATCCAAACAACAGAAGAATAAGTGGTTATTACATTTTAACAGAAGTGTAGATAGAACATGTTAAAAGAGAAAGTAAGCAGATATTAACAGTAAATGAACAAGTAGATTAGTAATTCATTTTCTACCACATGTCCTTAATAATGTTGACAAAATAATAGAATGATAAATGTTACAATATGTTACTGCATACGTCAGCAGACTAATTAGGAGCCTTTGTTTGTTTACTTGCTACTAAAAGACAAGTTGTCTAGTATGTTCACTATTTTATTTAAGGACTTAACTGCAATAAGAAACATATGTTCAATGCACTCTAAGATGTTTTGTTAAAATAAAGCCAATAATGCAATTTTTTGTGGTCCCCTTTATTTGGAAAAGTACCGAAATGTATCGAAATAATTTTAGTACCGGTACCGGTACCAAAATATAGGTATTGTTACAACACTATAATGAGGACACGGAGTATAGAAAAAGAAAATGAATGGATATCTTGATCATTTGTGTACAGCAGGTAACATTAAGTAATAGTGATGCTATAAGTCGTCAAAGCGAGACAAGAGAAGGGACACAGTGCTGTAAAGCCAGTTTACAGTTGAGGTGTGGAGTCTCCTACAGACAAGTGTTGGTTAAACAGCAGCCGGTTGCTATGTTGTTGGCCTGATCACAGAACTACTTCGTGTTGCTCGAAAACTGGTAACCATGCCGCACATTCTTTCTTGCTGGGGCTGAGAACACACCCATTCACAGGTTACACCACGGCTTTCTCTCTTTCGTGCAAATACACATACATGGGTGCACATGTCTGTAGTTTGGCTTGTTAATGCTCAGAAAGTACATTATGTAGGTTGGAAGAATGCCATGTGTATTAATGCATGGTAGCAC
The DNA here is from genome assembly GCF_033978785.1 of Entelurus aequoreus. Classification (NCBI taxonomy): domain Eukaryota; kingdom Metazoa; phylum Chordata; class Actinopteri; order Syngnathiformes; family Syngnathidae; genus Entelurus; species Entelurus aequoreus. The sequence continues at coordinate 38,001,686 of NC_084751.1, forward strand.
TTCATTAGTTGATTGACAGGTGTATAAGGTTAGATTAAATAAGAAGCAGATCATGTTTTTCTACTTAAGGTATATTTAAATAAGGATACTGTACTTGTACAATTAACCTTTTCCACACGATGGATTGACCTGAACAATGGTTGGCGAAGGGAAAAAGACAATGGGAGAGGAGAAGTAAATAAACATATATATCAATTAATTTTTTTTTTCTTTACCGCTTGTCCTAATTAGTGAGCTGGAAGCTACTGTATATACACTAGAATTCACATATAGAAGCAGTGGTATAACTCTGGTGTCAACATATGCTACATCTACTTGATGTCAGAGTTAGAGTGATTGTTGATTCATAATGAGTGTTTTTGTTAACAGTAATTACATTTTTTGCACGTATGTGAAAAAGTGGATGCTTGAGGCATATCTGTAAGTCATTGCAGATATGCAATGACTTACATTGCACTTCCAATGGCAATCAACGAGTCCTACACTGTAGGATTCTCTTGTTTATGCTTCTTGCAAGATGGTTTACCACATATACATATGTACTTTTACATGTAATAATACACGGGGGTTATATTTTTACATGAACTATAGATAAAATGTTACATAAAAACCCTTAAATCCTGTGAAATGGCAGCCAACTGACCCCTGAACGGAATATCTCTATTGTTCCATTATTTCCAAACGCAAAAATATTTTCTAAATCTGAACACATTTGTGAGTGACCAACATCTTGAAACAAATTGTGTTCTATTCAATGTTGCACAGTGGTAAATTAAAGTATATTATTATTTGCCATGATTTCTCCCATATCACGATAGTTAGTTAATTTTATTGTTTTGAAACAGACAGTTGACGTGTGGCCGTGTATCACCTGTGGTTCAGGGTGTGACTGGAGTGAAATTCTGAAAATGGGAGCGTCCCACAAAGACAACCTTTACTCAGACTGATAACTCCCTCTGCTGCAATAACTTACATAATATATCTAAGCTGATTCACTTTAACAGATAAACATGTTTTTTTGTCATTCTTTGCAAAAAAGAGCAAAGTAGGCTTATTCTGTTCGTTATACACTCCCTCATTAACCTATTAGTGTGTTTTTTTACCTTTTTTGAAGCAAGACACATTTTTTTCATTTAAAAATACGGAGGGACAAACCAGCAGAAAACGTTAAAAAATGATACTCCACCAGGTCGTTGTGCCTTATTTTGAGTTTGTTGGTGTTTTCCTGTGCTTTAGTTCTTGTCTTGCGTTGTTATTTTTTTTGTTTTGTTGGTGTTTTCCTGAAGCAGTTTCATGTCTTCCTTTAAACGCTATTCCCCGCACCTGCTTTGTGTTAGCAAGCAAGGCTATTTAAGTTGTTGCTATCCTTCTTTGTGTGGACATTGTTGATTGTCATGTCATGTACGGATGGACTTTGTGGACGCCGTAAGTTTTTGCTGTCGTCCAGCGTTCTGTTTCTGTTTACTTTGTAGCCAGTTCAGTTTTACTTTCGTTTTGCATAGCCATCCCTATGCTTCATTGCCTTTTTCTTTCCCTTTTGTTCATTTTTGGTTTAAGCATTACATACCTTTTTACCTGCAAGCTGCCTCCCGCTGTTGTCTGCATATTGGGATCACAACAAACCATTCTCGTCTCACCCGACACATTCTGACTTTTACAAAGCCACCTGCTGATATGGAGTATTACATGGTGTGGAGGTTGGCACAATTTTTGCAGATAATAGTTATTGATTTGCAAAAAAAAATGTTTGGACCAATTAGGTGAAGTTGCATAATTTCCCACGGCTCACCACACAATATCTCACGGCACACTAGTGTGCCGCGGCACAGTGGTTGAAAAACACTGACCTATTACACTGTTGCATGTGGCAAAAACTGTCATCCGTAGCCAAATGCCTGTTTTTGAATTGAGCCTGATAATCAACATAGAGAAAGGAATTCACACTGAAACTGACCCCAATGCGATGGGATTTACTCAGTCCGCCCTTTTATTTAGTCAGGTGTCCAGATGAATCACGCATATAATCCGAAGACCAACACAAAGTAGCAAAGCTACATCATTTTGTACTGTTTAAAGACACATTAGGTATGAATAAAACAGCAATATTGCATGTTCAGAGTTATTCTTACCTGCAAGTAAAGTTGTGGTAAAGTTTGTCTTGTGCATACATGTGAACGGGTCGGTTCTAAGCCCGTCTTTTTATGGATTGTTCTCCCCCGTTCTTGTGTCCAGGGTGTACCGGACTCTCACCCAAAGTTTGCTTGGCTACACTTTGGCTCACCAGTGACACCAAATAAATGGTAAGAAAAATCAAACGATCACACATAATGTCAAATTTGTGTTAATTAACTTTGTCCTTGTGTGCTTTATTTCGCAAATACCTTAGCACAGTGTTTTTCAACCACTGTGCCGCGGTATTGTGCCGTGAGATACAGTCCGGTGTGCCGTGGGAGATGATCTAATTTCACCTATTTGGGTTAAAAATATTTTTTGCAAACCAGTAATTATAGTCTGCAAATTATGTGTTGTTGTTGAGTGTTGGTGCTGTCTAGAGCTCGGCAGAGTAACCGTGTAATACTCTTCCGTATCAGTATGTGGCAGCCGGTAGCTAATTGCTTTGTAGATGTCGGAAGCAGTGGGAAGCAGTGTGCAGGTAAAAAGGTGTCTAATGCTTAAACCAAAAATAAACAAAAGGTGAGTGCCCCTTAGAAAATGCATTGAAGCTTAGGGAAGGCTATGCAGAACCAAACAAAAACTGAACTGGCTACAAAGTAAACAAAAACAGAATGCTGGACGACAGCAAAGACTTAATGTGGAGCAAAGACGGCTTCCACAATGTACATCCGAACATGACATGACAATCAACAATGTCCCCACAAAGAAGGATAGCAACAACTTAAATAGTCTTGATTGCTAAAACAAAGTAGATGCGGGAAATATCGCTCAACGGAAGACATGAAACTGCTACAGAAAAATACCAAAAAAAGAGAAAAAGCCACCGAAATAGGAGCTCAAGACAAGAACTAAAACACTACACACAGGAAAACAGCAAAAAACTCAAACCAAGTCACGGCGTGATGTGACAGGTGGTGACAGTACACCTACTTTGAGACAAGAGCTATATTGATGCATGCTTGGTTATGGTTTAAAGTCGTATCCAACAATTGCGACAACGACTTTTTACTGTCAACTGAGTTTCGTTTGTTAATGATTTCTGCTGGTGGTGTGCCTCCGGATTTTTTCAACGCAAACAATGTGCCTTGGCTCAAAAAAGGTTGAAAAACACTGTCTCAGCAGATAGCAATGACTACTCCCACAGTTTCACCTTTAAGGCAAGGTCAGTACTGGAGTGACATATTGTATGTAGTCACCACTTAAGCAATCTTATGTAGAACATTAATTCCTTGTTCAAATACTTCCGCAAACAGCCCAAAACACAGCTATTCACATGAAAGGTGATAAGGTCAGGAAAGATTGAAAGGCAAACTCAAACTGTGGCTGAGGTTACCCGGTGCTATAATACAGCAGCCTCGTCCAATCCAAAATCATATTGTGGGTTTAACAAAAGATGGTCCAGTCCAGGGCTACCCAATTAATCGAAATATACAGTAAGCAAAACTGACATTTAAAGCATTTGTATGTAATTTAAATCAGTTTTTAGGAGTCCCTTCTTTAGTAGTATATTTGGTTAGTATTTATTTTAGTAAACAGCCTGACCTAAGCGTTAATGATAATCTTTGTAATTAACACATGGTTCCATATCATTTGACAATCATGTTAAACTATTCGGGCAGTATGGCGTAGTGGGTAGAGCGGCCGTGCCAGAAACCTGAGGGTTGCAGGTTTGCTCCCCGCCTCTTACCATCGTTGCCGTTGTGTCCTTGGGCAGGACACTTCACCCTTGCCCCCGGTGCCGCTCACACCGGTGAAGGAATGATGAATGAATGATGAATGAATGATGAATGAATGAGTTGTAAAAATGAATGATGGGTTCTCACTTCTCTGTGAAGCGCTTTGAGTGCCTAGAAAAGCGCTATATAAATCTAATCCATTATTATTATTATTATTATTATTTGTAGGTTACTTATTGAATACAATACAAATTTAGAGTAAGATGACTAATTCATTGTTAATATTTGGTGGAAAAGGTGGGCCCCAAGGTCAAAAAGGTTAAGAAACCCCTGATTTTGAGCTGATAGTCAATGTAAGACTGCTGTGTCTTTATTTTGTTCACACTAACCAAAGTGCCGGACCTAAGGTGTGCAGTATTCCTGAGCAGGGTACGATTGTCTAGTGTGAGTACCCTCGGTGTGGCCAGCAGTGGACATTTTGGAGCCTGGTAAGTGAGTGAAAACGACACAATTCTGAGAAGTGTCATGTTGTGAAATGGCATTCTTGTTTTTTACGTTTGTACGTATGCTTAATCTTGAACCAAAAATAAACGTATAATTCTTAAAAGTCCTACTGGAAATTAATTTTCCTCATGTCACGTTAACGTACTGTACAATCGTCTTTTTCTGAGAGAGTTAAACTCAGCAGTTTTAAATAAACTCTCTTGTTCCTGTTTATTATGTCTGCCAGAGTTTGTCTCTTTGTCAGTTAGTTAATTAGTTGGCAATGTAACTCAAAAAGTTATGGCCAGATTTTCATGACTTTAAAGGGGCCCTTTGATGATTATTTGACACTAAAAAAAACTTTTCTTGTGGTGTATGAAACATGTTTTGGATAAGCATTGTGTTTCAATTTTGTGTACATATTGTTCCACAATCACTTTTTTAACCTGTTTTTTTTTAGTCTATCTGCAAGCCAGCCATTTGTGGAAGTGTTTCCAGATTGTGATTAAAATCACATATTACCCTCTTAAAAAGTATCACATTTATCATTTAAATAATCAACACTTTTTAAACATATATCTAAAAGTCATCACTGCTGTGTTCTTTTTTTTTTCCGAGACAGTCGAAAATAAACTTTAAAAACGTTATATAGAGTTGCTCGTCAAATATATATACACTACCGTTCAAAAGTTTGGGGTCACATTGAAATGTCCTTATTTTTGAAGGAAAAGCACTGTACTTTTCAATGAAGATAACTTTAAACTAGTCTTAACTTTAAAGAAATACACTCTATACATTGCTAATGTGGTAAATGACTATTCTAGCTGCAAATGTCTGGTTTTTGGTGCAATATCTACATAGGTGTATAGAGGCCCATTTCCAGCAACTATCACTCCAGTGTTCTAATGGTACAATGTGTTTGCTCATTGGCTCAGAAGGCTAATTGATGATTAGAAAACCCTTGTGCAATCATGTTCACACATCTGAAAACAGTTTAGCTCGTTACAGAAGCTACAAAACTGACCTTCCTTTGAGCAGATTGAGTTTCTGGAGCATCACATTTGTGGGGTCAATTAAACGCTCAAAATGGCCAGAAAAAGAGAACTTTCATCTGAAACTCGACAGTCTATTCTTGTTCTTAGAAATGAAAGCTATTCCACAAAATTGTTTGGGTGACCCCAAACTTTTGAACGGTAGTGTATATATATATATATATATATATATATATATATATATATATACACACATTTTTAGAAAAAAATGTGTCTGGGGCCGGTATATCTGGTTTTTAGGAACACTAATACAAAACCTCACAAAAATGTCTGATTGAATGCTAAAACGTTATCACAGACCGCCTTAAAAAACGGAATGGAATGTTATGTTTTTTTTTACTGAATGAGACACTTAGAATGTACATTAAAATAAAGAATGTGGGATTTACAATATTAACTGTGACCGATAATCGAAATAACCATCTTTATCAGACTCCAGTATAAACACGCGCTGGCCCCAATGTGGCCTCAACGTCACTTGCATGTGCAATTCGAAAAAAGGGAAAACAAATGCAACTACTGCTACTACAAAATAAAATAAAAGTCGCCACACCTTAAAAAATTTAGTTGTTTTTTTATGTGAAAATAAATACAAGTAATACAATGTATGAATACGTATATAAAGTGTAATATATTTGTGAGGGGTCTAAGCTTTTTTTATGGTTGGTAAGTACAGCGCGGATCACAGCGTACATGTCAATTCTGGTCTTTCAACAATTGCTATTTCTTCAGAATCAAAGTATTTTATATACAAAACCCAAAACCAGCGAAGTTGGCACGTTGTGTAATTCGTAAATAAAAACAGAATCCAATTATTTGCAAATCCTTTTCAACTTATATTCAAATGAATAGACTGCAAATACAAGATATTTAATGTTCGAACTGAGAAACTTAATTATTTATTTGCAAATAATCATTAACTTAGAATTTAATGGCAAAAAAGTTGTCACAGGGGCATTTTTATCACTGTGTTACATGGCCTTTCCTATTAACAACACTCAGTAAACATTTGGGAAATGAGGAGACCAATTTTTGAAGCGTTTCAGGTGGAATTATTTCCCATTCTTGCTTGATGTACAGCTTAAGTTGTTCAACAGTCTGGGGTCTCTGTTGTGGTATTTTAGGCTTCATAATGCGCCACACATTTTCAATGGGAGACAGGTCTGGACTACAGGCAGGCCAGTCTAGTACCCGCACTCTTTTACTACGAAGCCACCCTGTTGTAACACGTGCAGAATGTGGCTTGGCATTGTCGTGCTAAAATAAGCAGGGGCGTCCATGGAAAATACCTTGTTTGGATGGCAACATATGTTGCTCCAAAACCTGTATGTACCTTTCAGCATTAATGGTGCCTTCACAGATGTGTAAGTTACCCATGCCCATGCCATACCATCACGGATGCTGGCTTTTGAACTTTGCGCATGGTTCTTTTCCTCTTTGGTCCGGAGGGTTGAAAAGGATTTGCGAATCATTGTATTCTGTATTTAGTAACGATTTACACAACGTGCCAACTAAACTGGTTTTGGGTTTTGTACTTAAATACTTTCTTGACTATAAGTCCAGGTCCATTAGGGATGGCGCCGGAGCCCGGACTTAAACTTTTAGTGCCATGTGTTACAGATGATTGTCTCAATAACATCACAGAATCAATGCTCGATTTTATGCAGGTGCCATATTTAAAATCGTTAGTGTGAGTGATGGTAACCCAAATATTACAATCACTAAGTCTGCGGTCAACCTTATACCCAAATGCTTTAAAAGTTCAAACTATATCACAAATTTTGGAAGAGTAACATCTGTTTGTAGAATTGCTCTGACGAGTTTGACAACAAAGGACAATAGTGGAGGTTTTACAATTCAACTCATTATTGCAGTACAGCTGATACACACAATTCCATTACAAAGCTCTTGGCACAGTCACTAGAAAAAGAAAAATGAGATGTGCATATACAACAACTGAAAGAAACAACATTGGCTTTTAGAAACACCAGGAGTAACGTAAGAGGATGACTGAAGAACGACACGATTATATAACAAATACAAACTTAAATTGATTAAAGACACTTTGATGACAAATTAAACCCTAACGTTCAACTTGGGTCCGATTTAAAGCAACATTTCCTTTTGACAAACACTCAAAACAAACCCTTCTGAAATATTTTTGGAGGAATAGCTGATACGAGTGTTTGCTGGCAACTTCTTCACTTATATTACAAAACATTATTGGGAATTGTGTTCAGAGGGACTTAGAAATAAAGTCAAAGTATATGCTTATTTGTTATTTAAATACAAACCCCAAAACCAGTGAAGTTGGCACGTTGTGTAAATCATAAATACAAACAGAATACAATGATATGCAAATCCTTTTCAACCTATATTCAATTGAACAGACGGCAAAGACAAGATATTTAACGTTCAAACTGGTAAACGTTGTTATTTTTGGCAAATATTAGCTCATTTGGTATTTGATGCTTGCAACATGTTTAAAAAAAGCTGGCACAGGTGGCAAAAAAGACTTAGAAAGTTGAGGAATGCTCATCAAAGACTTATTTGGAACATCTCACAGGTGAACAGGCTAATTGGGAACAGGTGGGTGCCATGATTGGGTATAAAAGCAGCTTCCATGAAATGCTCAGTCATTCACAAACAAGGATGGGGCGAGGGTCACCACTTTGTGAACAAATGTGGGAGCAAATTGTTTAAGAACAACATTTCTCAACGAGCAATTGCAAGGAATTTAGGGATTTCAACATCTATGGTCCGTAATATCATCAAAAGGTTCAAAGAATCTGGAGAAATCACTGCACGTAAGCGGATATGCCCGTGACCTTTGATCCCTCAGGCGGTACTGCATCAAAAACCGACATCAGTGTATGGTGGATATCACCACATGGGCTCAGGAATAGAAAACCACTGTCAGTAACTACAGTCCGCCGCTACATCTGTAAGTGCAAGTCAAAACTCTACTACGCAAAGCGAAAGCCATTTATCAACAACACCCAGAAACGCCGCCGGCTTGGCCCGAGCTCATCTGAGATGGACTGATGCAAAGTGTAAAAGTGTTCTGTGGTCTGACGAGTCCACATTTCAAATCGTTTTTGGAAACTGTGAACGTCGTCTCCTAAACAGGAAAAGAACTATCCGGACAGTTATAGGCGCAAATTTCAAAAGCCAGCATCTGTGATTGTATGGGGGTGTATAAGTGCCCAAGGCATGGGTAACTTACACATCTGTGAAGGCACCATCAATGCTGAAAGGTACATACAGGTTTTGGAGCAACATATGTTGCCATCCAAAGCAATGTCTTTTTCATGGACGCCCCTGCTTATTTCAGCAAGACAATGCCAAGCCACATTCTGCACGTGTTACAACAGCGTGGCTTTGTAGTTAAAGAGTGCGGTTACTAGACTGGCCTTCCTGTAGTCCAGACCTGTCTCCCATTGAAAATGCGTGGCGCATTATGAAGCGTAAAATACCACAAACTGAGTGTTGTTAAAAGGAAAGGCCATGTAACACAGTGGTAAAAATGCCCCTGTGCCAACTTTTTTGCCGCCATTAAATTCTTAGTTAATGATTATTAGTTTCTCAGTTCTAACATTAAGTATCTTGTCTTTGCAATCTATTCAATTGAATATAGGTTGAAAAGGATTTGCAAATCATTGTATTCTGATTTTATTTACAATTTACACAACGTACCAACTTCACTGGTTTTGTATATAAATGTTCTCCGAGAACTTTATTTTAAAGTACACACTCTGTGTTTTTGTTGGGGATTGTTGTGACAAACACTGTATATCAAAGGATAATCAAAATAGTAGTATGCCAATTTAATGGCTAATTAGATTTGCACAATTATTTTTTGCTCATTCAAAATAGTCTAACATGGCCTGGTGTAGTTTTCCAATGGTCTGCCACTGGAACAACAGTACTGAGTACTGAGACAATGGAAAGTTGGCAACTGGCTATTGTAACCAGACAGATACAATTTTATTCAAAACAGGTTCATCGTCATCATCATCATCATCATCATCATCACCCCACTGAAACCTCACAGAAAATGGTTCGACTATTTACACATTTCTCTGGAAAAAATACAATTACAATAGTAATATAATGAGGCATGGGGATTTGAACAAATATCATACTGTATATCATTTTTGATCTTTTCATCCCTCATTTTACGGTAAAAAAACAAAACAATTTCAATATGTCTTTTTTTTTTTTAAACACACTTTTTTCAAAATGACCGCCCGAACAAAACCAGACCATATTTTTCTAAAACACAAATAACAACATCGACATGTAAAAATATAACTTTTACATACACCAGCTTTAAAATATGGGTTGAGTTTGCTGTTTTGTTGCATACAATTTACAATGTCTGTGTGTCGCCGCCATGATGGAGAGCCGTGAGAGTAGTGGTTGGGACGCCGGTGCCTTTTTTTTTGTCCTGTGCAGGGCGCCATATTAAACAGAGTAAGATGTCGTCATGGCAACAACAACAAAAAATCATTTTATAACAACGGGAATCTGACAGTTCAGTCTTAGGAAAAAATAATTCCCCCCCAAACAAACACTCCTTAAAAAAACAGAAAATAAAATAAAATAAAAAAGGAAAATGTTACCTTTCTTATATATCGTATATATATTTGTACATTTATATATAGATTGATTTATTCAAATAGATTTAATTTCCAGTTTCCGTGCCTTTCTGTTGATTGTGTATGATTTTAACCGTTTAAATTGACCCTTTTTCAGAGAACACTAATGGTAGCAAATTGTGTTGATTTTTATTTTATTTTTTTATTTGTATTTTTTTTTTTTTTTTTAAATCACATTTTCTATAATATACATGTAAACCAGAACATACAAATAAAAAAAATGAACATGAAAATTATTTTCCTTTAGAAAACCAAAAATAAAGCTTTACAACATACAACCACACACGTACTGAAGACTACATCGGCTCAAGGAAAAAAGCCCATCAAATATTAATAAAAAACTGATAAGCTATAATACAAGAAAAAGACGCTTTTGTTCACCGTGAAAACCGGGCTTGAGGGGTTTGGGGTGAATGGTGGACTTCCAAGGGACGGGAAGAACTAGGACAAGGGCTTGTTTTGCTAAATCAAGTGCCTGTCCTGACGGCTTGTAGCCAGAACACGCTCTAGTTACACGTAAGCATACAGTACATCAAATACATTGAATTTTTTTTTTAGGGTTTTTTTTAAATCTCAAAAATACTTTTTTTTAAATGAATGTTTTGATACCTTTTTTTTTTTTTTTTTTAATTACCAGGTCTGGTACAAAAACCTGACTGCATAGAACCTAACGACTAATAACAGGTCTCCCTAAGCTTGCATCTTATGAAAAGACCAGGTCAATGTCTTCCTCCGGCAACTCCAATGATATGAACTCTAAAAAGGCACGTCGGTAGAAATGTGAACGTTCAAATTGCATCTGTGGGACCGCGCTCTGGTGGAAGGGATGCATTGTGTCAGGAGGCTCGAGGATGGTTTTGGTGCTCATAAGGCTCGGGTCGACATAAATGACAGCACTGAGATTGGGGACCTAAAACTGATGGCTTTTGTATGAACTCTAGAAAGATTTCAGAATGCCAGAAGGTTGACCTCTGTTTAATATTCAATGCAATGTGATTCCATCAGGCATTGGACGGGACTCCTATTGTTGCGTATTCCCATATTTGACCTAATGACTCCTCAAACAAGTCATTTTAAATGCAAAAGGTTGACTCGAGTAAACTCGAACAGTTTGGCAATGAAACAACTTAAAGATTACTTAAAATTGAAGGAAATGAGACAAAGTGGTGCCTTCCAGTCTTGACTTTTTGCATTTTCTTTTGTCTTTTTGTGTACTGAAACTGTGTGACAGTGACAATAACCCAAAGAAGAAGAAAAAAAACAGTGAAACCCGTTTAACTCAACATAAGCGGTTGTCAACTTAACCGAAAATAACCATCACACACTTTTGCTTGTTACTGTCGCCAGAGACGTAAGGACGGGCGATAGTCAAAATATTTTTGACATATTGAAGTTTGTTGACATCGTTTTCCTCCATTTGGGCAAAATTGAAATGATTGCATTCTTTGTTGTAGGACTGCTAAGAAGTCTACCACGAACAAAGTCCTTGGTCCTATTTAAAGGTTTGAAGGCGAGGGGCAGTTCTTTTCTTTTCATGTCTTGTCTCACTCTTCGTTGTTTTTATTGGTTTTGACCTCACAACAAATTTATTCAAATGACGGCAGCAATACCAACGAACGGATTTTACACAAAAATAACCCCTCTGGGTCCTGAATTTTATCTAGACAGAAATTGTCGGTGGAGCAGAACTTGATGAGTTGGTTGACTGAGTTGGTTGAAGTCTGGGTTATGCTACAGCAGGGGTCCCCAAACTTTTTGACCCTGGGGCCGCATTGGGTTAAAAAAAATTGACCAGGGGCCAGGCTATATATATATATCTATTAATAGTCAAGGTTTCTGTGGTTTATACGTTATACAGTGCTCAATACCGGGGTAGAGCGGAATATACGTTAGGTCAGGAAAAAATACAGAGGCTATTTTAAAATCCCCTGAAGAGCCGGGAAACCTGTCGGGATAAAATAGCCTCTGTATTTTTTCCTGACCTTATGTGTGTATATATATATATATAATCTGTCTCATTGCAGATTAAAATAATTGCATTTTCCTTATACTGAACAAAAAAAAGTCATATCCACTGATGTTTAAAAACTCTGCACTATGAGTCTATTTTACGTTTCCCCAATAATTTCGCATTTTTTTTCACTCGCGCACTAATTGACTGACACGTTTTTGATGGGAAAATGCATATTTAGAAAATATGATTTGCCATAGCGGCTAGGAGACCCCGAGAGTAACAAGCGGTAGGAAATGGATTGATGGATGGGCTAAAAAGGACAGATAAAATTTTAAAAAAAAAATGCCCTAACCACGGCCCATCAGGAGCAAGGGTGAAGTGTCTTGCTCAAGGACACAACGGACGTGACTAGGTTGGTAGAAGGTGGGGATCAAACCAGGAACCCTCAGGTTGCTGGCACGGCCACTCTCCCAACTGCGCCACGCCGTCCCCAATATATGTATATACCGGTATATATATATATATATATGTTTTTATTTTTACTCGGGACTACCCGTGGGCTGGATTTTGGACGCTAGTGGGCCGTGTCTGGTAGCAGTTTGGGGACCCCTGTGATAGAATATACACTCAATGACAGCTAACGTATGCTATCCAAATTGCTATTATTAGCTAACAACACCTAAAGCTAATGCGTGTGTATGTGTTTACGTGCGTACGTAATTATGTCAAATATGATTTTCCGGAGTGGCTAGGAGACCCCGAGAGTAACAATCGGTAGAAAATGGACTGATAGATGGGCTAGAAAGGACAGATTAAAAAAAGTTTTTTTTACTCAGGACTTTGGGCGATAATGGGCCGTATCATGCCCGCGGGCCGTAGTTTGGGGACCCCTGTGCTACAGCATCATGGCGCCGGTTTGATCCTCCCCCTTTTTGAGAGTGACGTACACCTGCAAAAATATAACCTTGCGTCAATTGCGACGCACACTGCAGAGCTGTGATTGGTCGGCTTTTTGAATACATAATTCCCGGACAGTCTGTAACCTTTCCAGTTTTCCTTCTGGAGAAAGCAGCATTTTCAGATTGAACGCTGTTTCAGTCACTATTGTTCACTACCACACAGGACGCAAAATAGTCAAGAGTTGTGGTATCTCACTCTCAGGAAAACCCCCTAGCGTTTGGGCAGAGAATTCAACGCAGCAAAAGTTTAACCGGATATAGACGGTGTTGTAGCGGACGGTTTAGTGATCAGACAGGAGCATACTCCAGACTTTAGACTTAGCTGTTTGGACTTGAACAGGTTCAACTGTGGTAATGCAGACAATACAACTGAAGAAGTTAAACGATCTTTGAAAGCAGTATTGATCATTGATAATGTCGGCTACGTGGTTTGTATATCAGCTTTACATTAAACATATGGAACACTACCTGGGTGGTATTTAAATGACGTCTGATTGCTAGAACGAATTTCCATTATTTCAAAAGGAGAAAAACTCATTTAAATCCTGAACTGGGTTGAAATGACTGCAATGGCTGCATGACTCTTTGTTTCTGCTATCTCCGAACCTCGGGTGATTCAAATATTTCAGTCCTTCAGTTGATCCATTTTTGCCCCGGAAGTAGATCTACGCCAGGGGTGTCAAACACATTTTAGTTCGGGGGTCACATGGAGAAAAATCTACTCCCAAGTGGGCCGGACTGGTAAAATCACGGCACAATAACTTAAAAATAAAGACAACTTCAGATTGTTTTCTTTGTTTAAAAATAGAACAAAATCTGAAAATGTACAAATCATAACGTTGTTGTTTTTAAAAAAATGTGTATTCTATCTTTATTTGTCGTTATTTATACTTTCTGAATAAATTATGTGATAATGTTCATCAGTCATTGGTGTTGATTTTCAATCTATAAAAAAATTATATCAAAATCAAATTACAGGATGATATTTATGTAGTTTGCTCATTTTCCTCGACTGGTGCACTAACATCATGTTGTTTATTTCTTTTTACATATGTAGCATCATCTACAAAGATACAAATAATTGCTATTGCGACATCTGGTGGACACATTTAGAAGAGCGGTTTCTTTCATTCAAAAATTTCGGCTCATTTTTATACTTAGCAAACTCATCCCGGATCATGTTTGACACCCCTGATCTACGCAGACCAATTAGGTTGAACTGTTCAATATGTTTGTGTTAGCGCTCCAAAGTTTTCAGTTGTACAGTTTTGCAGTCTATTTGCAAAGTACAGATGGTATTTTGTGATCTATAGACATAAATGAGAGGGGCTATAACACATTACATTGTTGACCTTTGTGATTTGCCTTGCTAAAAGGCTTGTGGCCCGGAGGGGAATCTACGAGTTGTTTCTCCTTGTGTATCCGTCTGACTGTTTTGCATCCTGGAGGATGTCAGGCACAGTTTCATCCACAGTGTGGCATTAGATTGCCGTTCAGTCAGAGACATGCTGAGGCTGCACAATGTCGCTCTAAAAAAAATCTTGTTTTAATACTTGATATGTTTTGTTGTCTCCCCCGTATGGTATGCATGTCATTTTTCTTCTTTTAATATACATATACAGTACTACATATACCTTATATAGAAGCCCGATGTCCTTTAAAACAGGGAATGCTTGTTGTCGTGTACGTTGATTCTTTCTTGAATGATTGGCGATTCCATAGTTTTATCCCATTGCTTCCTGACAAAATCTCCCCAAAAAAACGACACTTCGGCCATTGAACGTCTCCACAAAGTTAATTCGAGCTGGAGATGATTGGCAGTTTGTTTTCTCGAAGAAGGGAACAAAAATGAAGAGGAAGGTGAGAGAGACGTACGAGAAGAGATACGATGGCGGAGCTGATTGGTCAAACAATAATTCTTGATTGGTCTGGCTGAAGCAACACTGATTGATTGCTGGGATGTCAAGGGAACGCTGTCAGAGGAAGTGGTCACTCATCATCTTGATGAACTCTGGCACCTTGGACCTGGAGAGAGAAGGAACTAAATATTAAGACGGCACAAATGCAAACTGGAAAGCTAGCCCCATGGTAATTAATAAGCTTCTCTTCAAAGACCGTGTACTCATTTGGAGAGGTACTAATATTATAGTAGTTCTGTGAGTACATAGGGAAATAAATGAGTGTTATGAGAACATGGAGGTCGATATATCGTCAACTGACTGATGGCAAACATCTTATCTTAAGCAATATTTACCTCAACTAAGGCTGATCAGAGTCTTGTCTTTAGAAACCAGAGGCCGCGTTCACGTTTTAGGGTTGGTCAAAAAAGTGAAATCAGTGTCGGGCCGTACGTTTCCCACCTAGGCCTTCATGTCCTACTTAGTCCGACTTCAATGAATACCTCTGAAAATACCGTAATTTATGTCACCACAAGACCACGGCTGGAGAAATACTATTCAGAAACGGGCATTGAATCACCTCAACAAGTGTACTAAACGGGCTATTTTTATGCATTTAAAAATCAATAAACCGTATAAAACTAGCCCCATGGTAATTAATAAGCTTCTCTTCAAAGACCGTGTACTCACTTGGAGAGGTACTAATATTATAGTAGTTCTGTGAGTACATAGGAAAATAAGTGAGTGTTATGAGAACACGGAGGTCGATATATCGTCAACGGACTATAAATTGGACTGATGGCAAACATCTTATCTTAAACAATATTTACCTCAACTAAGGCTGATCAGTCTTGTCTTTAGAAACCAGAGGCCGCGTTCACGTTTTAGGGTTGGTCAAAAAAGTGAAATCAGTGTCGGGCCGTACGTTTCCCACCTAGGCCTTCATGTCCTACTTAGTCCGACTTCAATGAATACCTCTGAAAATACCGTAATTTATGTCACCACAAGACCACGGCTGGAGAAATACTATTCAGAAACGGGCATCGAATCACCTCAACAAGTGTACTAAACGGACTATTTTTCGGTGCATTTAAAAATCAATACCCCCGTATTAAACATATCTTATGTGGTACTGTCAAAATTAAAATAATTGTAAAAAAAAACAACTTAATAAACATGAAAAAGTAAAGAAATAAAATATTTGAACTCACAATTTGTAGCACCCATCCGACGCCTTATAAGCCAGTGGTGCCACTCGTAGTCGGTTGATTCGAGTAGCTTAGCTAGCTTCCGCGGTAAGAGCTGTTGGCCCTCACAAAGTCTGCTTGATTAGCATTGTTGTTGATGGGGAAGAGATCTGTCGCTACGTCGTTAACTCTCAAAATGGCTCAGGCATCTCCGTGATGTTGATACTATTTTGATCATATCTATTTACTCGCAAACTTTGGAAGTCTTTTGGTGTCATAAATCAGATATATATGACAATAGCTTCAATATAGAGGCAACTTATTTTTCAACTCTACTGGTACTTTTAGCTGCACAATATGAATCACTACTCACAAAAAGTGAAGGGTGTTTAGCTTTTGGGTGGAATTTTGAGGTTATTCCAACATGCTCTACAATATTTACAGGTTAACTCAATTTGACGTTTCAATGTTGTGGTACTTTTTGTGGAAGTTGCTGATCTCTAAGCTCTAATCTCTAAGTGAACGATATCAAACGTGAACGCAGCCTTTAGTCTCTTTCTTTCTACTGCCAATCAATAGCTACAGTAGATTTGAGATGCCCTTAAACGAGGTGTGTCATAAAAGTTCCAGGACTGTTGATCTTGGTTGAAATCTTCTCCCACCCACAAGTTTTTGCCACAGGGCCAGAGCCCGTCTGCCAAGAGACCCTGCGGGGAAAAAGGCGCTGATTTTGGCAGGACAACTTGTAGCTGCTTCAATATGAGCCTAGACCAGGCTTACTGTGATTGTTTTCCTCTTTTCCAAGCTCCTGAGGTCATCAAGGGGACCCTTTTTTGAAGAAACATCACGATGGAATTGCGAAGAATCCCAAAAGAATCCTCCAGGAGTAAATGAAGGTTAGAAAAGTGCGTTCGACTCTAGAACAGGGGTGTCAAACTCATTTTAGCTCAGGCGCTTTGGAAGAAAATGTATTCCCAAGTGGACCAGACAGGTAAAATCATAGCATGATAACTTAAAAATAAAGACAACTTCAGATTGTTTTCTTTGTTTAAAAATAGAACAAGCAGTTTCTAAAAATGTACAAATCATAATGTTTTGTGTTTTTACACTTACATGTTGCGGTTAATAGTCTTATATCTCCATTTGTTGTTATTTATACTTAGTGAGTGATAATGTTCATCAGTCATATAGGTGGAATTGAGTCTGGCAGCGTTTTAAAATACTCCCATTGGTGTTAATTTTCAATGTATCAGGAGATGAAATGAATAATATTATCATATCAAATGACAGGATGTTACTAATGTAATTTACTCATTTTTCTTAACTGATGTACTAACATAATGTGGTTTATCTTGTACGTACTTAGCATCATCTACAACAAAACTTGTGAATTTGGACTCATTTCATGAATCAGACGTGAAGTTAGAAGGGCATACATATAATTTTTAGCATATTTACAGTATGTGTGCCCAGAAAATGTGTCCCCAGTCTTAAGTTTAACGTGAAATGTACATATGATTGGGTAAGTAATACCTGCACTGCAAAAAGTCAGAGTTCAAAAATAAGAAAAAATAAAATAAAAATTAGGGGTATTTTATTTGAACTAAGCAAAGTTATCTGCCAATAGAACAAGAATATTTGGCTTGTGAAGACTTTCCAAAACAAGTAAAATTAGCTAACCTCAATGAACCCCAAAATACCTTCAAATAAGTATATTCTCACTAATAACAAGTGCACTTTTCTTGGTAGAAAAAAAAAAGAAACCTTTTTGCTCAATATGTTGAAAAATATTCTTAAATTAAGTAAATGCTAGTGCCATTATCTTGACATAATGATATGCGCTCGGCATCATGATTTTTTTTTTCATGCTTGAAGTAAGAAATTATTACTTTAAAAAAGTAGTTTTATACTTGTGAGTAGGGATGTCCGATAATGGCTTTTTGCCGATATCCGATATTCCGATACTGTCCAACTCTTAATTACCAATACCGATATCAACCGATACGGATATATACAGTCGTGGAATTAACACATTATTATGCCTAATTTGGACAACCAGGTATGGTGAAGATAAGGTCCTTTTTAAAAAAAATAATAAAATAAAATAAGATAAATAAATTAAAAACATTTTCTTGAATAAAAAAGAAAGTAAAACAATATAAAAACCGTTACATAGAAACTAGTAATTAATGAAAATGAGTAAAATTAACTGTTAAATGTTAGTACTATTAGTGGACCAGCAGCACGCACAATCATCTGTGCTTACGGACTGTATCCCTTGCAGACTGTATTGATATATATTGATATATAATTTAGGAACCAGAATATTAATATCAGAAAGAAACAACCCTTTTGTGTGAATGAGTGTGAATGAGTGTAAATGGGGGAGGGAGTTTTTTTGGGTTGGTGCACTAATTGTAAGTGTATCTTGTGTTTGTTATGTTGATTTAAAAAAACAAAAAACAAAAACGATACCGATAATAAAAATAATGATACCGATAATTTCCGATATTACATTTTAAAGCATTTATCGGCCGATAATATCGGCAGGCCGATATTATCGGACATCTCTACTTGTGAGTGTTGATGACACAGCTTTGCAACAGTTGATATTCTAGTTTCAAGCATGTTTTACTCAATATAGGTCATAAAATCTCAGTAACAAGCTGTAATATCTTACTGAGATCATTTAGGACCAAAACCCTTAAAACAAGTAAAACACTAACATAAAATCTGCTTAGTGAGAAGAATTATCTTATCAGACAGAAAATAAGCAAATATCACCCTTATTTGAGATATTTAATCTTACTTAGATCTCAGTTTTTGCAGTGTGGTTTCCAAACACAGTGTCTATTCTCCTATCCTTGCCCCCTCTGAGGTCATGCTCGGATAGAAAGATTTATTGCAACACCTAGTGGACACATTTAGAACAGCAGTTTCTTTCATTCAAAATGTTCATCAAATTTTTATACTTCGCAAACTCATCTCACGGGCCGGATAAAACCTGTCTGCGGGCTTGATCCGGCCCTCAGTCCGTACGTTTGACACCCCCGTTCTGGAAGGATTACTTCTTAGGCGAAAACCTGTAGTTGTATGTTTTCCAGGACAGCAGTCTTGGAATTTTCTGACACACCTCGTATTAAACATTGATGGTTCGGTCACCTAAATCTTAACAATTCTTGGGAGACCACATTTCTGTAAATGAAAACAAAACAGGTGTCGTACAGCGAAGGACAGAAATCATTCAAAAGTCTGCTCAATCAAAAAGAAGAGCGACAGAACACAAAGTCACACATTAAAATCCCACTTACTGCCAATCTGTTGTTACAATGTACCAAGTCCAGACTGAAATTAACTCATGTCTGGTTTGTTTTGTCCAGCCGTTGTATTATCAGCTCTGTACACACTTAATGATCAGGAACTGACTAACACCAGTTTATTCAACTAAAAGGAGAGTATGACGTGTGGGCTGTTGTCTGTTCTCATTTTCTGTAACGCACTGCATTCAGTGTGGCTGGCATCCACACAAAGGTCTCATTAATTTGGTGTGTTAACAAAATTTATATTTTCTAACACTTTTTAAAACCAATTCGGCAAAAAGAGTCCAGTCAAAAGCCCACAGGCAAATAATGTAACTCAAATTGTCCTTTTTTTTTAAGATTATTGGTTGGAAGTCGAAATGTTTCTGGACATTTGACACAATTACTTGACTTGAAGGTACAACAGCAGATTAGTTCATAAGTGAAATCTTCTGACCATTAATGGGGGGAGGGGAGGGGGGGGTGTTGCTGAGTTTTACATTTGTCCCAATGGGTTGGACCCGTCGCCCATGGCCGCGTGGTGTGCAGCAGCCAGTGAGAGGGGGTTCCCGTCCGACGACACAGTGACCTTCTCCTCCTCGCGGCGTTTCAGGCAGGCCGCCTTTGGGTTTAAGTTTCTCTCTGGAAAACACAGATAAAATACTGTCAGTGTCCAGAAGTCACTCTGAAGCCAATACATTTAAAATCTTGCCAAAAGATGCCATTGCTGCCCTCTCTTGAATGTCCCACAACACTGTATGTTCTAATAATAATAATAATAATAATTCATTTATTATTTATTTATGGGCGCCTTTCTCTGCACTCAAGGTCACCGTACAACTAGAGATGTCCGATAATGGCTTTTTTGCCGATATCCGATATTGTCCAAATCTTAATTACCGATTCTGATATCAACATTATTATGCCTAATTGTGTTGTGATGCCCCGCTGGATGCATTAAACAAGTTAACAAGGTTTCCATAAATAAATCAACTCAAGTTATGGAAAAAAATGCCAACATGGCACTGCCATATTTATTATTGAAGTCACAAAGTGCATTATTTGTTTTAACATGCCTCAAAACAGCAGCTTGGAATTTGGGACATGCTCTCCCTGAGAGAGCATGAGGAGGTTGAGGTGGGCGGGGTTGGGGGGGGGGCAGGGGTGTATATTGTAGCCTCCCGGAAGAGTTAGTGCTGCAAGGGGTTCTGGCTATTTGTTCTGTTGTGTTTATGTTGTGTTACGGTGCGGATGTTCTCCCGAAATGTGTTTGTCATTCTTGTTTGGTGTGGGTTCACAGTGTGGCGCATATTTGTAACAGTGTTAAAGTTGTTTATACGGCTACCCTCAGTGTGACCTGTATGGCTGTTGACCAAGTATGACTTGCATTCACTTGTGTGTGTGGAAAGCCGTAGATATTATGTGATTGGGCCGGCACGCAAAGGCAGTGCCTTTAAGGTTTATCGGCGCTCTGTGCTTCTCTCTACGTCCGTGTACCACTCCGTACATCGGCGTTTTAGTCATAAATTTGCCTTTTTGAAACCGATACCGATAATTTCCGATATTACATTTTAAAGCATTTATCGGCCGATAATATCGGCAGTCCGATATTATCGGACATCTCTAATAATAATAATTAATTTTATTTATGGGCGCCTTTCTCAGCACTCATGGTCACCTTACAACTGATAAAAGATCAATCAAGTCGTGTGACAAACAATTAAAAAACAAATATACACTATATACATAATAAGAACAGTGCAAATAAGAAGTGACACGGAGGCAACTGAGTAAGCTGGTTTAAAAAGATATGTTTTCAGGTTCTATCAGTTGACCTCTGGAATTCTTATTGGATACGGTCGGACGTTTTTTCACGAGACACGTTTCGGGTGTTGTTGTTGCACAAGTGAGCCACGGATGAGGAGATGCTGCTCCGTTATTGATTTAAGTAAAGTCAGGATGTCATTAAAACAGTTAGCGCCATCTTTGGACACTTCTTCCACTCCCGTCCTTGCACGCTACCCTATGGTCCAGAAAATACTGTATGTGGCCCTCAATAAAAAAGTTGCAATAAAAATATAACCAGCATTATTCCTTAAATGTGTCTAATGACAGAAGTGAAGAATTATACTCCTACTTAGTGGGTTAGTTTTAGTTGCTGTCAGATTTATGAATAAATCATTGATTTATTGAAGTGTAGTAGACAGGACACTGACCTCGGACTTGTTGCTCCAGACTGAGGATGACTGCCACCGCTTGGTGAAGGATTAGTAACTTGGTTTGCGGTTTGTCGCTCTTTAGGTGTAGCTGGACCATCCTGCCCAGTTCCTTGAATGCCTCGTTGATGTCGCGTACTCGCAGGCGTTCCCGCGCATTGTTGGCCATCCTCCTTTCCCTCTCCCTCTCCATCTTTTGCTCCGGGGACAGGTCCTCGTCATCGTTGTTGCTACGGTGACCAATTGTGGAGACGGACAGGAACGTTTCAGGAGGAAATTTCGGTTTCGGTGTCGACACCGTAACACGTATTCAGTAGTGACAAAAGCATCTCAATCATCATGACCGCCAGTATCATGTCTTTGGGTTTGGGTTCCAAATGGTTCTGATTTCATTCAACCTCCAGGTGAAAAAAAAATCACAATATTTATTTATTTCTGGAGGAGTTAATTGAGGCTGCTGAGCTTCATCCAAGATGGGAAATTAATACAGTAAAATAGTTCTGTAGCAAACATCTTTTGGTGCTTATTTCCAGTGCCCTTAAATGCAACGCAGCGCTTCTTTGAACAATTTGCGGGTTGGCTCTACTCTGCTGTGTGAGAAACAGTTAAAACCAGGTTCAAGACCATGGCAAGACAAACAGGATGGTAAAAGACCTCCTGGTCCACCAGAAACCTCTGTTTGGAGACAACAGTCAAACACACTTGCCTAACTCAAATCAATTACAGCAACCTTGTTGTCTAAAAATAGAGTTGCCTGGTGGTTTTTGAGCAAAAAATCTCTGTTAGGGGTTTATTTAGCTGCTTCTCATCACACTTGGTCACTTCATCAAAGTCCAGAGGCTGGGTCCCAAACACTCACCACTTCAAGCGCCTCTTGTTTAAGTCTTGTTTAAGTCATCGCAACTGGACTGTCTTCTAAGTTGTCTTAGAACATGTTTCACCTCTCATCCGAGAAGGCTCAGTTCATGCTTCAAAGACTAGATAGGACGCCCGGCGACAGTTCAGTTGAGATTGACTCTAGACTGGAGAAGGCTTTCTCAGGGATGAGGTGCTTTAGGAAACCAGCCTAGTAAGAGTTTTGATGTAAGCGAACGTCTGAAGGTTGGCGAGGTTACCTAGATCTTGACCTATCAATTCCTTTGAGATCCTTGCTGTCGAGGTCTTCCTTCTTGGTGTCCAAAGGCTTGGAGTCCTGCAGGAGGTTCTCGTCGCCCTCATCCTCCGATTTGATCTCCGAGCTGACCGAGGAGGTGCTCTGGCCTTGAAGGCCTCCAGACAGAGCTAGACAAGGAACACAAGAGGTAGTCGTTTGAAATAATTATAAAGTGGGTTAAAAATGGTTATCCAACCCTCTGATTCCATACCTTTCTAATTTGTTTATTAAGATGCTTTGATTAATTGTGTCAAATGTTTTTGTTAAATCCATAAACACTGCAGCAGCACATTGTTTGCTATCTATTGCATTGGTGATCTCTTCCATTATTTCGATTAATGCCATTGACGTTGAAATGTTGGCTTTGTATCCGTATTGGTTGTCTTTAAACTGTTTCATTTTTACTCATGACTTTGTCCTATCTGTTGTTAAACAGCTTTTCAATATTTTTAGAAAATTGTGGAAGTAGAGAAACAGGTCTTTGATTGATTGATTGATTGAAACTTTTATTAGTAGATTGCACAGTATAGTACATATTCCGTACAATTGACCACAAAATGGTAACACCCGAATAAGTTTTTCAACTTGTTTAAGTCGGGGTCCACGTAAATCAATTCATGGTATGGTCTGTAGTTTGTAAACTGGTGTTTGCCTCCAGTCTGATAAAATGATACGACTTTTGCTATTATCATTTTATCGGGAAATTTGCCGGTTTGAAATGATAGGTTGCTGATATATGTTAAAGGTTCTGAAATCTTATCAATAACCTTTGTTATTGTTTTCATATCAATTCCGTTACCTACGTTTCCTTGACAGGTAAAAGCAAAAAACAAACAAACATCCTGTGTAATGTTGTAATCCAGGTATTCTTTATTTATATGTTGATTAAATTCAGCAGGCCAATAAAACTTTGGTCTCATCAGTCTTACGACCGTGTTGCCATGTGTGGACTGGAGGATGCTCTCCAACCAGTTATTGAAGTGAAAAAACGAGCAAAATGAACCTGTTCTCAAAGGAATTGTTCAAAATAATACACTGTAATTAGTACCAACCTGACATATTTGGTACAATACGTCTATATGGTTTATGTTTCTTTATGTCATGATCTGTGGTCTGGATTATGTTTTTGTACTTTTTTGTTAGTTTGGACTCTTTTAGTTCCTGTTTGCGCTCCCTTGTTTGTTTAGTTACCATGGTGACTTATTAATTTCACCTGCCTCATGTGTTCGGGACACACACCTGCTCTAATCAAGAGACTATTATTTAAGCCTGTTAGTCGTCCTGGCGTCATTGCTCTTTTCATGCTTGTTTCATGCTTAATTCATGCTGCTCATTCCATGTCCGATTCCAAGTTTTTGCTAGTTATTTGTTTCATGCCACAGTAAGTCTTGTTTGTTCTATGCCATAGTTTGGTTAGTTGTTTCATGTCTATAGTTTTTGCCTTAGCTTCCGCGTGTGATAGGCACGCTTGCCTTCAGGTTGTTTTCTGTTTTTTGTACCCTTTTGAGTTTTGAATAATTAAATATGTTCCTACCTTCACGCCTTGTTCCGGAATAGTCCGATTGCTTCCCGGGAGAACAAACCTCGCAGTAAGCTGCGACCCTCCCGTCGTGACAGATCATGACACTTTATTACTCAAAATTACACAACTAAAACACTAGGGTTTGAATTCTACAACTTTGAATCCATGGTAACATTTATAATGATAACAAGCTTTATATTTTTACTAAAATCTTATAAGAATATGATCACAGCTTCTACGGATTACGTCTGTGCCAATGCCCAATGTAGGATATTAATAGTATGGCAGTATGGACAATGGACATGATATTGGGTAACTATACTAGACAACTTTAAGTATATACACTACCGTTCAAAAGTTTGGGGTCACCCAAACAATTTTGTGGAATAGCCTTCATTTGTAAGAACAAGAATAAACCGTTGAGTTTCAGATGAAAGTTCTCTTTTTCTGGCGATTTTGAGCGTTTAATTGACCCCACAAATGTGATGCTCCAGAAACTCAATCTGCTCAAAGGAAGGTCAGTTTTGTAGCTTCTGTAACGAGCTAAACTATTTTCAGATGTGTGAACATGATTGCACAAGGGTTTTCTAATCATCAATTAGCCTTCTGAGCCAATGAGCAAACACATTGTACCATTAGAACACTGGAGTGATAGTTGCTGGAAATGGGCCTCTATACACCTATGTAGATATTGCACCAAAAACCAGACATTTGCAGCTAGAATAGTCATTTAGCACATTAGCAATGTATAGAGTGTATTTCTTTAAAGTTAAGACTAGTTTAAAGTTATCTTCATTGAAAAGTACAGTGCTTTTCCTTCAAAAATAAGGACATTTCAATGTGACCCCAAACTTTTGAACGGTAGTGTAGGTATCAACATAGGCAAAGCAACATGAAGTTTGGAGCTCTGTAGCAACTGACTGTGCAGAAAGTCTTTGCACTATGCGCTTCAGCATCCGCTGACCCCTCTCTGTCAGTTTACGTGGCCTACCACTTGGTGGCTGACTTGCTGTTGTTCCCAAACTCTTCACTTTTCTTATGATAAAGTTGACTTTGGAATATTTAGAAGCAAGGAAATTTCACGACTGGATTTGTTGCACAGGTGGCATCCTATGACAGTTCCACGCTGGAAATCACTGAGAGCGGCCCATTCTTTCCACAAATGTTTGTAGAAACAGTCTCCATGCCTAAGTGCTTGATTTTATACACCGGGCCAAGTGATTAGGGCACCTGGTTCTCATCATTTGGATGGGTGGCCAAATAATTTTGGCAAAATAGTGTAGCTGCGAGAGTTGCAAAAAAATCTCTGATATTTAGGTATAAATATCAATTAAAAAAAAATAATGAAGTTAATACCACATCAATAATTGGAATTATACTAAGCATTTAAGAGGTTTTTGCTCTACCTGCATGACTGTTTAAATTGGTTTGTTTGATGTAATGCAGGTAGGAAAAAAAAAGTATGATGCATTAAAATGATAAAATTTGATACAGGTGGCTTAGCTGCACTTGTTTGACGCATCTGACTGGCAAGATGGCAACATGCGTAGGCCACCGTCGTGGAAAAAAAAAGCAAACGTTCCCGGGGCCTCCTCTTCTCTCATCGAGGTCTTTATTTGACGCCTGTATGGATCTCTAACTGGGCCGCTGCCAAATTCTCTGTCAACACAAACACTCTTTTCTGTTCCCCACCACACACACACATACACACACACACACACGCGCACACACACACGCCGCCAACTGTCGGCCATTTTGAATGTCCGCCCGCCTGACTGGAGGCACTTTGTGTTCGCGTTTGACTGACAGCCTGTGTTTGCTTTGCGTGTGTCTTTCAATACAATGGCGTGTTGGTGAATAAATAGGCGCATTTCAGAGCCGTGTCTGAACGTTTGATTAAACCCATGCGGGAGGATGACACCACATTTCAGGATTTGGGCGACAGTGGTTCATGAGTAAATGCTCTATCTTTACTTTTTTTTTTTTTTTCCCCAGTCCAACGAAATAATACACCATAATTAGAGATGTCCGATAATGTCTTTTTTGCCGATATCCGATATTCCGATATTGTCCAAGTCTTAATTACAGATTCTGATATCAACCGATACCGATATATACAGTCGTGGAATTAACACATTATTATGCCTAATTTTGTTGTGATGCCCCGCTGGATGCATTAAACAATGTAACAAGGTTTTCCAAAATAAATCAACTCAAGTTATGGAAAAAAGTGCCAACATGGCACTGCCATATTTATTATTGAAGTCACAAAGTGCTTTATTTTTTTTAACACGCCTCAAAACAGCAGCTTGGAATTTGGGACATGCTCTCCCTGAGAGAGCATGAGGAGGTTGAGGTGGCGAGGTTTGGGGGGTAGCGGGGGGTGTATATTGTAGTGTCCCGGAAGAGTTAGTGCTGCAAGGGGTTCTGGGTATTTGTTCTGTTGTGTTTATGTTGTGTTACGGTGCAGATGTTCTCCCGAAATGTGTTTGTCATTCTTGTTTGGTGTGGGTTCAGTGTGGCGCATATTTGTAACAGTGTTAAAGTTGTTTATACGGACACCCTCAGTGTGACCTGTATGGCTGAGATGCCTTTTTTTAATTTATTTTTTTTTAACCATAAAACAGCAGTACTGTTTTTCCATTTACAGTAAAATACATTACATTTTGAGGTTAAATTATTGCAACTTAGCATATTTTTTTTTACATTTTAGTTTAAAAAAAATCTACCAATAAAATGCATTTAAAAAATTGTGTAATAATAGTATTCACTGTTAGAAGCGGCCCTCCGGGGCCAAACATAACTGCGACGTGGCCCTCAGTGAAAACCACTTTGACACTTCTAGCCTGTTTAAAAAAACACAAAACGGCCCCCAAATCCTCTGCCTTTGTTAGTGCGCTGTAATTAAAGAACGATTATTCTTATTGAATGCATTGTTTGTGTGCATGACATAAATGGAGTTGTGTGTGTGTGTGTGTGTGTGTGTGTGTGTGTGTGTGTGTACAGTGAAATATTTTAAATATGTTACACCAATGTAGAATCTGCTCTAAATCTTTTTTTTTAAATAATAGAAAGACACATTGTTAATCGCCGATTCCGAATTGGTTGTATTCATTTATGCTGCCAAAACATTTAATCACCCCTTTTCACAGCCTTGAACACTTCAAATACCGTGCGTGTGTGTGTGTGTGTGTGTGTGTGTGTGTGTGTGTGTGTGTGTGTGTGTGTGTGTGTGTGTGTGTTAAAAAGAGGACTATTTTTTCCCTTTTTTCCCTGCCTGAGTGTGTGTTTCACTCTCTCACCTCATTACACACTTGGCTGTGGCGGCTGCTTGCTGAACTTTGCTGCCAGCAAACTCATTTGCAGCCTTTAAAAAGAGCTCAGGGCTAATTTGTTTCACACTGCGCGCACACACACTTCCCTTCGCCGTGTTCATATCGTGCATTTATTTCGTGCTTTTACTGCCGGGTGAACGCAAGGCTTCGCAGACGGAAGTGATGTCACGCATCTGCCCGTAATTGTGTCAACTTTGACAAAGTCAAAGAGATTTTCTTTCATACAATACAGGGTTATTAATTACCCTGTAAAGACTGTGATGGTTCCATACAAGAAGGACATGGATGTTACCTGCGCCTTATGGCAGTGTTTTTCAACCTTTTTTGAGCCAAGGCACATTTTTTGCGTTGAAAAAATCCGCAGGCAGAAATCATTCAAAAACGAAACTCAGTAGACAGTAAAAAGTCGTTGTCGCAATTGTTGGATATGACTTTAAACCATAACCAAGCATGCATCAATATAGCTCTTGTCTCAAAGTAGGTGTATTGTCACCACCTGTCACATCACACCCTGATTTATTTGGACTTTTTTGCTGTTTTCCTGTGTGTAGTGTTTTAGTTCTTGTCTTGCGCTCCTATTTTGGTGGCTTTCTCTTTTTTTTGGTATTTTCCTGTAGCAGTTTCATGTCTTCCTTCTTGTAATTTTAAATGATAAATGATAAATGGGTTATACTTGTATAGCGCTTTTCTACCTTCAAGGTACTCAAAGCGCTTTGACAGTATTTCCACATTCACCCATTCACACACACATTCACACACTGATGGAGGGAGCTGCCATGCAAGGCGCTAACCAGCAGCCATCAGGAGCAAGGGTGAAGTGTCTTGCCCAAGGACACAACGGACGTGACTAGGATGGTAGAAGGTGGGGATTGAACCCCAGTAGCCAGCAACCCTCCGATTGCTGGCACAGCCACTCTACCAACTTCGCCACGCCGTTTTAGCAATCAAGACTATTTACATTTTTGCTATCATTCTTTGTGGGAACATTGGTGA
This sequence comes from Entelurus aequoreus, assembly GCF_033978785.1. Taxonomy (NCBI): domain Eukaryota; kingdom Metazoa; phylum Chordata; class Actinopteri; order Syngnathiformes; family Syngnathidae; genus Entelurus; species Entelurus aequoreus. The sequence continues at coordinate 38,030,249 of NC_084751.1, forward strand.
TTGTCATGTCATGTTCGGATGTACATTGTGGACGCCGTCTTTGCTCCACAGTAAGTCTTTGCTGTCATCCAGCATTCTGTTTTTGTTTACTTTGTAGCCAGTTCGGTTTTAGTTTCGTTCTGCATAGCCTTCCCTAAGGTTCAATGCCTTTTCCTAGGGGCACTCACATTTTGTTTATTTTTGGTTTAACCATTAGATACCTTTTTACCTGCACTTTGCCTCCCACTGTCCTGTTCCCTACATCTACAAAGCAATTAGCTACCAACTGCCACCTACTGATATGGAAGAGTATTACTCTGCCGAGCTCTAGACAGCACCGACACTCAACAACAACACATAATTTGCAGACTATAATTACTGGTTTGCAAAAAATATTTTTAACCCAAATAGGTGAAATGAGATAATCTCCCACGGCACACCAGACTGTATCTCACGGAACACTAGTGGTTGAAAAACACTGCCTTATGTAACATACATCCAGAGACTGTTTACCACCTGTTTTGAGTTGAGTTGAGTTTGTGTTTTATTTGCAACATGTTTCACTATTCAACATGTTCGAAAAAGGAGTAGGAAGAAGCAGGGCTTATTTAATCCTACCCTTTTTCCTTTACATAGCAGTTGCTAGTTTGTTCACTTCCTGTTCTCGATTTATTCACAATATACTCAATAAGTAATAACAATAAAAATACATAAATAATTCTTGGTGAAGTAAGTTATATTTCATATGGTGAGGTGAATAAGATTATCTTGAAAATGACTGGACTTGTGAAAGCACTCGATCACTATGGCGGGGCATCTTGTCGTTTCATCCTGGACAATATTCATGACAAATTTGTGCTTTGTTTTAAAGATGTGCTATTTGGATTTACACGGTTTGAAAAAAAAAATGTAAAAGGAATTTTACCTTTGCAACCTCATTATATAGTATTGGCTAAGTTTTATATTCATAAATGTACGTTTCTCAATACCCGACCTGTTTTTTGTGCCTTTAAAAAAGAATTACAACTTTACTTTAAAACGCTTTCTACCTCTAACAACCACAAAGCTGTGAAAACTATGATGCTGTGCTCCAAATTTGGATTATTTACGGAACATGTGTAAGCCTATGGCTTTACACTTTGTTACATATATAAATACAGTCGCGATCAAAAGTTTACATACACTTGTACAGAACATAATGTCATGGCTGTCTTGAGTTTCCAATCATTTCTACAACTCTTATTTTTAGTGATAGAGTGATTGGAGCACATACTTGTTGGTCACAAAAAACATTCATGAAGTTTGGTTGTTTTATGAATTTATTATGGGTCTACTGAAAATGTGACCAAATCTGCTGGGTCAAAAGTATACATACAGCAATGTTAATATTTGGTTAGAATTTGGAGGTAATCCTCTTTTTTCATTGTCCCATTTACTCTCTGTAAAGCACCAGTTCCATTGGCAGCAAAACAGGCCCAGAGCATAATACTACCACCACCATGCTTGACGGTAGGAATGGTGTTCCTGGGATTAAAGGCCTCACCTTTTCTTCTCCAAACATATTGCTGGGTATTGTGGCCAAACAGCTCAATTTTTGTTTCATCTGACCACAGAACTTTCCTCCAGAAGGTCTTCTCTTTGTCCATGTGATGTCAGATGAAACAAAAATTGAGCTGTTTGGCCACAATACCCAGCAATATGTTTGGAGGAGAAAAGGTGAGGCCTTTAATCTCAGGAACACCACACCTACCGTAAAGCATGGTGGTGGTAGTATTATGCTCTGGGCCTGTTTTGCTGCCAACGGAACTGGTGCTTTACAGAGAATAATGGGACATTGAAAAAGGAGGATTACCTCCAAATTCTTCAGGACAACCTAAAATCATCTTGGGCGCAGTTGGGTGTTCCAACAGGGCAATGACCCCAAACACACGTCAAAAGTGGTAAAGGAATGGCTAAATCAGGCTAGAATTAAGGTTTTAGAATGTCCTTCCCAAAGTCCTGACTTAAATGTGTAGAAGACACAAGTCTATGTTAGAAAACCAACAAATTTAGCTTGAACTGCACCAATTTTGTCAAGAGGAGTGGTCAAAAATTCAAGCAGAAGCTTGTGGATGGCTACCAAAAGCGCCTTATTGCAGTGAAACTTGCCAAGGGACATGTAAGCAAATATTAACATTGCTGTATGTATACTTTTGACCCAGCAGATTTGGTCACATTTTCAGTAGACCCATAATAAATTCATAAAAGAACCAAACTTCATGAATGTTTTTTGTGACCAACAAGTATGTGCTCCAATCACTCTATCACCAAAAAAACAAGAGTAGTAGAAATGATTGGAAACTCAAGACAAACATGACATTATGTTCTTTACAAGTGTATGTAAACTTTTGACCACGACTGTATATTTTGCATTCTATTTTAATTGCTTTATTGAGTTTACAACCCCCTGGTGCTGTTTTGTACTGTTTCTGTTTAGATTATTATTATTTATTTGCTTGTATGTTGCATATTATAAATAAAGGTTGATAAAAAAAATAAAAAATAAACATTATAACTTTACGATTTATGGACAACATTAGCTTGTTTTTTTTCTCTTTTCTTGTTTAGTCGCTTTTCAGCCTTTATCTTAGTCCACTTTTTCTGCTGGCGAGCTACTTTTCAATGGACCTGTTCCGAGGATCCAGCAGGCTCGTTCTCGCGAGACTCTCGTTTGACGGGTCAAAGGTCAGGAGGGATAAACAAACCGAGAAAACGGCTTCCTTATTATCGAGTGGTGTTGATTCGGAAGTAAATGCCGACTTTTAATATTTTATGCGACGGAGTGTTGACTCCTTGAAAGCCCATTTGCGTCGTTGTGGATCGGCCCCGCGGAAACAATAGACAGGAACCAAATGCGGGACCGTATAAAATAAAATAAATTACAATACAACAAATGTGTTACTTGAATATAACAGTGATGTGACTCAATAATATGTAAATAAGAATTACTGCCTAACAAATTACTTTCCATACATAAATAAGAATAACATACCAAATCAAATATTACACATATATACATAATTTATATTATTT
>NC_084751.1:38040799-38048654 GCF_033978785.1 Entelurus aequoreus
ATTATGGTGCCAGTATGCTGTTTGTTTCCAATAAAATACTGGAAAGGATAGAAATGTAGTCTCTCTTTTATCAGATTATTGATCGATTAATCGAAGTAATAATCGACAGATTAATCGATTATCAAATTAATCATTAGTTGCAGCCCTAATATATATATATATATATTCCTTGTGCACTAATGACTGAAAGAGAGCGCACTTGGCGCGATGATGTCATGTTGTCGATGGAAAAATGCATTTTTAGACAATATGATTTGCCTGAGCGGCTAGGAGACCCCGAGAGTAACAAGCGGTTGCCTTGTTGCCTTTCCGTTAAGAACAATAAACTAGTTTTTAGTATAAAAGTTTGCTGGTTTCAAGAAATGTAATGCCGAGCGCATATCATTATGTCAATATAATGGCACTAGCATTTACTTAATTTAAGAACATTTTTCAACATATTGAGAAAAAAGGTCTTATATTTGTTTTTTCTATCAAGATAAGTGCACTTGTTATTAGTGAGAATATACTTATTTTAAGGTATTTTGGGGTTCGTTGAGGTTAGCTAATTTTACTTGTTTTGGAAAATCTTGACAAGCCAAATTTTCTTGTTCTATTGGCAGATAATTTTGCTTAGTTCAAATAAAATACCCCTAATTTTTGTTTTTTGTTTTCTTGTTTTTGAACACTGACTTTTTGCAGTGTAGCTTTGTTGTTTGCGGTCACCAAATGCTGTCTGTAGGAAAAATACGGAGAAACTCTGCTAAAGCCTAACCCTAACATTGAACCAGCAGTTATTATTAACTGAATGGGGCATAGAAAATGAAGCAGTGTGACTATTCAATGTCATTGGTGTTTGCGAACGTGTCTCCATTTGTGTTGTTTTTCACATTTCTTGTTCTCTTTCTTACTTACAGCACGGATTGATTCACACCATATTTGTGCTTGTAAACTGCTTAATGTGATATAAATACAAAATGTCAATTTCACTCATTTATTAACAAAACAGTTCCACATTAATATAAGGATAATAAATAAAAATAAATATTTAGTTTGTTTCACGACACCTCAGTCACCTTTCATTAAGCATATCTAGCCTTATAACTGTGGCTATGGTAAGAAATTAACAAAAAGACAAAAGTTAACTTTTTTTTTGCTTTCACTGAGGTAGCCAGACAAGTTTAGTAGACAACCAAAATAATAGAGCAAGAAATGCATACAACCATGTTGTGTAAAAACGACAAAATCAATCATATTAACTCAGGTCTAAGTCGTGAAAAAGGGTACAAATTATACATTACATGACCTTCACAGTACAAACAAGTCCAATAATGTAACCATTTTAACGCAATTAACCAAAACGACAAAATGTAACTTGTTTACTTTAACTGAGGTAGTCAGACAAGTTAAGTTGATAACCAAAATAACGGAGCAAAAAATACATCGAACCATGTTGGATTTCCTTTTTGCATACCGTATTTTTCGGATTATAAATCGCTCCGGAATATAAATCGCACCGTCCGAAAATGCATAATAAAGAAGGAAAAAAACATATATAAGTCGCACTGGAGTATAAGTCGCATTTTTGGGGGGAAATGTATTTGATAAAAGCCAACACCAAGAATAGACATTTGAAAGGCAATTTAAAATAAATAAAGAATAGTGAACAACAGGCTGAATAAGTGTACGTTATATGAGGCATAAATAACCAACTGAGAACGTGCCTGGTATGTTAACGTAACATATTATGGTAAGAGTCATTCAAATAACTATAACATATAGAACATGCTATACGTTTACCAAACAATCTGTCACTCCTAATCGGTAAAACCCATGAAATCTTATACGTCTAGTCTCTCACGTGATAAGCTAAATAATATTATTTGATATTTTACGCTAATGTGTTAATAATTTCATACATAAGTCGCTCCTGAGTATAAGTCGCACCCCCGGCCAAACTATGAAAAAAACTGCGACTTATAGTCCGAAAAATACGGTACTTTGCAGCAGGCTACACGTGGATTTGGTCCACGTTTTATCCAAAGTTTGTATTTGTCATTTTCTATCCAATGTTTTTTAAAATGACAACCTCCCGGCATGATGGACCGATGCACCACTGTCCTCTTGGGGGCGACACAGAGCCATATATACATGACAACAACCTAATGTAAGGGCTCGTGCAAAGCCAACAGATCAAACGAGTAGCTTTCATTTTTAAGGAAACTTATTTGTATTTGTTCTCCATTTTATAATTAGCCTATTGAGTCAGACTGCCGAGAAATATGACGAACGTTTTCAAGCATTTCCAAGCACTTCACCCAAAATTCAAGCATTTTTTCAAACCTTGAAAACACAACATTAAAATCCAAGCATTTTCAAGGTTTTTAAGCACACGTACGAACCCTGTGATGTGCTGCCTGGGCCACACAAACAGTTCATTCTGAGCCCGCTCACGCACTCAGATCAGAATAGAAGTATGATTCAAACTTCCTGTAGACAGTCTGCAAGTCAAAAATAGACCTTGCCAAATCCAAAAGCCCATATCATGTATTAAGTCCTGGATCATGTAAGTACTTTAAGCCTGACAACTACACATAATCCTTCATCAGGTCATTGTATTCTTAAGGCATTCAGGGTTCCCCCTAGATAGCCAACATGCCTGTGGCGGTGGGGGTGTGGTCAATATAGTGTTGTCCCCATACCAATATTTTGGTACCGGTATCGGTACAAAAATATATTTCGATACTTTTCGGTACTTTTCTAAATAAAGGGTACCACAAAAAATGGCATTATTGGCTTTATTTTAACCAAAAAATCTTACGGTATATTAAACATATGCAGTAACATATTGTGTCATTTTCCATTCTTTTATATTGTCAAAATTATTAAAGACAAGTGGTAGAAAATGAATGATTAATCTACTTGTTCATTTACTGTTAATATCTGCTTACTTTCTCTTTTAACATGTTCTATCTACACTTCTGTTAAAATGTAATAATCACTTATTCTTCTGTTGTTTGGATACTTTACATTAGTTTTGGATGATACCACAAGCATAGGTATCAATCCGATACCAAGTAGTTACAGGATCATACATTGGTCATCATTTAAGTGAGTTTAACTAGAATTCCGGGCGTATGTCATCATAACATCAGTATTTTTACAGCAAACACATTTTTGGTGCCTCACTAGTCAAAACTGCGCAAATAATAGGCTATACATATATTAATATATGTGTATACCGGTATATTAATAAATATGTATATATATTAGGGCTGCAACAACTAATCGATTAAATCGATTATAAAAATAGTTGGCGATTAATTTAGTCATCGATTCTTTGGATCTATGCTATGCGCATGCGCAGAGGCTACTTTTTTAAAATGTTTTTATTTTTTTTTATAAACCTTTATTTATAAACTGCAACATTTACAAACAGCTGAGAAACAATAATAAAAATAAGTATGGTGCCAGTATGCTGTTTTTTTCCAATAAAATACTGGAAAGGATAGAAATGTAGTTTGTCTCTTTTATCCGATTATTAATCGATTAATCGAAGTAACAATCGACAGATTAATCGATTATCAAATTAGTCGTTAGTTACAGCCCTAATATATATATATATATATATATATATATATATATATATATATATATATATATATATATATATATATATATATATAAAATCATATATATATATATATATATATAAAATAGATGTATGGATGGCAATATATATATATATATATATATATATATATATATATATATATATATATATATATATATATATATATATATATATATATATATATATATATATGTATATATAAAATATATGTATGGATGGCGATATATATATATATATATATATATATATATATATATATATATATATATATATATATATATATATATATATATATATATACACACACACACATATATATAGACCAATAGATAACTGTATATATTTATATACATATTTATAAGTTATATATATATATATATACTGTATATACAACTTGTAAATACATAAATATATATATATATATATATATATATATATATATATATATATATATATATATATATATATATATATATATATATATATATATATATATATATATATATATATATATATATATATATATATATATATATACTTTCATTCATTATATTACTGTATTTTTTTTTTCACATAAAAAAGAAGGTGTGGCGGCTTTTATTTTGCCGTGGTGGGCCTCCACGATCAATTACAATTTGGGGAAACCTTGCAATTGAATCAATAGCAACTGGACTGTTCAGTTTGTCTGAGAAGATGTTTGGCCTCTGATCATTCTCATGATCGCAGACCATCTAGTCTGAGAACTTGGTGCTGGACCCAAACTATTTAGCCTTTACAGAAAGGGGACATATCTCCGACAAGAATGGTTTCGCTCTATTGTGGTGCAAAAGCTGTTAAGATGCATTGAAGAGACACCTCTGCCAGCACAACAACAGTCGTTGCATACCCTAGTCTTCTAACGTCTTCTAAGACAAAGCCCAGTCGCGATGGATTCAATGACCTGATGAATGAGAATATTTACCCACACTATCACTACTATTTTCTGAAAAAATATTACAAACGTAAACTTATAAATATATTTTAAATTATATCTAAAACAAACATGAATGATCATATAATATATTGCCTTTTGACTTCGAGCCAATGAAGGAAACTCACTTCCCTAGTTGCCCATGCTAAATTAAAGGTCCTTTTCTGAGGAAGGGTCAAGAACAATTAAAGAGGCTAAAAACACACAATGGCAGTCATGAAGGATATGAAAGTGGGAAATGCAATAATGTGTTTGTGGCACAACAAATAACAATGTGGCAAGAACTGCCAACTACTGTATTGGTTATCTGGGTGTGTGTGTGTGTGTGTGTGTGTGTGTGTGTGTGTGTGTGTGTGTGTGTGTGTGTGTGTGTGTGTGTGTGTGTGTGTGTGTGTTGGGAATGAGCGAGCGGGTGTGCTGATTACACAGGAGAAAGGACATTAGTCCATGATATGCACACTCAGAGAGAAACAGAGAAGTGTGTCTGTAAAACAAAATAAATAATAAAATAAAATAAAAATAGTCAGTTTGACATCACTTGTTTTTTTGATATTTGTATTTAATACCATCCATCCATCCATCCATCCTATTTCTGCCGCTTGTCCCTTTCAGGGTCGTGGGGAGTGCTGGAGCCTATCTCAGCTGCCAACTCTTGAAACGATCAACATTTACCCTAGGCGTGGTGCTACCACACAGCAGTGGTCACAATGCTTCAAAAACCTCTTTAGGGGAGACTAAGGATTTTTAATTTCTTACTCTGGATTAGGGTTGACTTGATACCAATATTTTGGTACCGACATGAAGGCGTCGGTTTCTTTGATCTATTGTAATCCACAGGAAGATTTTGTCTTGACCCGAGATCTACAAAGCAAAGAGGAAGCAAGGCTTGACGCAAGCTCCAGGCATCTTTGCTTTGAACTGTTTTGTGACCGAGGGCAACGGCTGTTTACGACCCCCGTTCCTTTAGAAACAGCTGTTGCCATGTAATCAGGGAAAGTCCAAATAAAAGAGGCGTGCAACCTTTCGTCAGAGCGTGGGACGACACTGTGCAAGGGTACAGGTCTACGCGCTTCTCCTCATTGAGCCAAATTGAATCCTGTCTCTGTTTAATTCCTTGCTTCTTGTCTGTTTAATAGATGTCATCGGCGTTAGAGCCTGGCAGTAACCATGCGAGGAAGTGCACAGACCTCTCCTTAAACATCAAGGCCACGGAACAGAGACACACTACAGGCTTACACACAAACTTGCATCCACAAAAATATACGCCACACATACCCCCCCCCCCCCCCCCAACCCAACGCTCTCGACGCAAATCCCATAGGGGTGATGAATGGATTGTCAGCGCCTGAGAGCTGCGGCCTACCATCATGACCTCGCACTCCCTTCCCTCTGTTGCTAGATATCTCGAGATGTACGTTGTAATATGTATATGTGCTTTGCTATGGAGGTTTTTTCCCACTCCAGACTGGGCCCCCTTAGGAGCCCAGTCTAGATTGTATTTTTTTACTCATCCTTCCCCAGCGTTTTACCTTTTTCCCCATCTTTTACGGGGCGCCTTGTGGCGACCCATCAGCGTTCCTGTTCTGTAACCCTGTACAATGTTTGTTTTGTCTAATCTTGAACGGGTTTGTGCTGAAAACAAAGTTCCGTTGTACTTGTGCAATGACAATAAAGACCTATCTATCTATCTATCTATCTATCTATCTATCTATCTATCTATCTATCTATCTATCTATCTATCTATCTATCTATCTATCTATCTATCTATCTATCTATCTATCTATCTATCTATCTATCTATCTATCTATCTATCTATCTATCTATCTATCTATCTATCTATCTATCTATCTATCTATCTATCTATCTATCTATCTATCTATCTATCTATCTATCTATCTATCTAAACAGGGTCTGTTAAGCCAGTTTAGCTACAGAGCTAACATAAAAAAAAGGACCTGGTTACAGGATGCCCTCAGCCCAAGAAATGTATCTTCAATGAGAGCAGAAGTCTAATACGAGGTACTATACTTTATAAACACTTAAATGTGTCCTTCCGCCTGTGGAACAGCCTAGAACACGGCATGAATATTCTCACGGACCAGATGTGAATGACCGGGTGTGACTATGTCATGCAAAAGACTCCAAACTGAACCGAATTAACACGAGACTCTGCATCAACATTGTAAAAGTAACATTCATTGTTTAGACGGCCAAGCAGGAGATGTTCATTTTTGTTTTATGAATTTTTTGTTAATTGTTGCCAGTATTGTTGCTCTGTTGTTAGGGTTATGTCTCTGGATTAAAACTAGTTTACATGTAGCAGTGATTAAAATTCCGTAACGCGGACTCAGGCTTCAAATCTCCTGCTATGTTTGCATGTGCGCCACCAAACACATGAACAAAGGACATTCCTTGAAGTCAGGGGTAGGGAACCTATGGCTCTCCAGCCACATGTGGCTCTTTTGATGACTGCATCTGGCTCTCAGATAAATCTTAGCTGACATTGCTTAACACGATAAGTAGTGAATAATTCATCCAACGCCCTTGACGCGAATCCCTCAGGGGTGATGGACGGCTGGGCAGTGCCCGAAGAGCTGCAGCCCGCCACCGTAGCCCCCACTCCCTCCCCTCTGTTGCAAGTCTCAAGTTGTATGTTGTAATACGAATATGTGCTTTGCTCTGGAGTTTTTTTCCCATAGCTGTTCTGTGACCCTGTACACTGTTTGTTTGTCTAATCAAGCAAAACAACGTTTTGTTGTACTTGTGCAATAACAATAAAGACCTACCTACCTACCTAATTACGCTGGTAATCACAGTGTCAAAATATAAAACATTCTCATGCATTTATATCCATCTATCGGTTCTCTCCCGCACCTGTTCAAGAAGTCGCATTAATGGTAAGAAGTATTTTATTTATTAATGGTTAGCTTCAGAATAACAATGTTATTAAAAATAATTATACTCCAAAAATGTTGGTCTTACTTAAAAATGCACGCATTTGGTTATATTCAGTGTTAAAAAATATTATATGGCTCTCACGGAAATACATGTGAATATATTTGGCTTTCATGGCTCTCTCAGCCAAAAAAGTTCCCCACCCCCGCTTTAAGTGCTTTTACAAGAGGTGCTCATAATTTTGGTGGAAACACGCGTGGTATATCTCTATCCGTCTCTCTTCCTCCACACACACAAAACATATTTTTATATTCAATATATGTTAATATTGAATATTCATGCTGTTGTATTTGCTTCGATTAGGAGTGAGTAATAAA
>NC_084751.1:38048674-38053674 GCF_033978785.1 Entelurus aequoreus
GCCAAAGATGGGATGGAGATTATTAGTTTGTCTAGTATTATGATAATGAACTTGGGAATTGGTCTCTTAAAATAATCTTTGAAAGGTGTAGGAAGCGTATTAGGGAGGTCATAACTAGAGATGTCCGATAATATCGGCCTTTGCCGATAATATTGGCCGATAAATGCTTTAAAATGTAATATCGGAAATTATCGCTATCGGTTTCAAAATTATCGGTATCAGTTTCAAAAAGTAACATTTATGACTTTTTAAAATGCCTCTGTGTGCGTAGGGAGAAGTACAGAGCGCCGATAAACCTTAAAGCTACTGCCTTTGTGTGCCGGCCCAATCACATAATATGTACGGCTTTTCACACACACACAAGTGAATGCAACACCTACTTGGTCAACAGCCATACAGGTCACACTGAGGGTGACCGTATAAACAACTTTAACACTGTTACAAATATGCGCCACACTGTGAACCCACACCAAACAAGAATGACAAACACATTTCGGGAGAACATCCGCACCGTAACACAACATAAACACAACAGAACAAATACCCAGAACCCCTTGCAGCACTAACTCTTCCGGGACGCTACAATATCTGCCCCCCTCCCCAACCCCGCCCACCTCAACCTCTTCATGGTCTCTCAGGGAGAGCATGTCCCAAATTCCAAGCTGCTGTTTTGAGGCATGTTAAAAAAAATAATGCACTTTGTGACTTCAATAATAAATATGGCAGTGCCATGTTGGCATTTTTTTCCATAACTTGAGTTGATTTATTTTGGAAAACCTTGTTACATTGTTTAATGCATCCAGCGGGGCATCACAACAAAATTAGGCATAATAATGTGTTAATTCCACGACTGTATATATCGGTATCGGTTGATATCGGAATTGGTAATTAAGAGTTGGACAATATTAGAATATCGGATATCGGCAAAAAAGCCATTATCGGACATCTCTAGTCAGTACATTTATAGATACAAGAAGAGGACTGAACTGTGGTGATATCATAAATAGATAGTATATTTAGTTTCCTAAACAGGGGAGCAGATGGAGCCAAATAGTTAGAGGACGTATCTATACTTACAAATTTATTTTGCATAATGAATCATTTGTGTACATTTGATGGATATGTATGTTTGCTTACTTACTAATATAAGACAAGTTGTCTTGTATGTTCACTATTTTATTTAAGGACAAACTTGCAAGATTTTTTTGTTAAAATAAAGCCAATAATGCGATTTTTTTGTGCTCCCCTTTATTTAGAAAATTATCGAACATTACCGAAAAGTATCTAAATAATTTTGGTACCGGTACCAAAATATTGGTATCGGGTCAACACAAGTTCAAGACCTTACGGTCATTTAAAAACAACACTGCACATCACAGGCCCAAGATGTTTGTTTACATGATTTTTTTATATGTCTTTGCTATTTGGGCTTATTGGACCCTAATTAGAATAAAAACTAAAAATTTTTTTTTTTATGATGTACTTAGTCCATAAGTACACAAACGTGTACTTCATGTGTAGTGACATGCTAATTTTTATCTTCACACTCTTTTTTTTTCCAAATTCCATTGTATGTTATACTCTTCTGACACCACCAGATGGCAGTATGCATGTCCACATAAGTGGCCATAAGACCCCAATTCAGTAGTGTACACAATTTTGGAAATAAGAGCTAAAAAGGTGCTGTCCACGCATGTGGCCACTAAGGCCTTTAGAGGTTAAGGACAAAATAGTTTTCGGATTGAAATAAGAAACATATATAAAATGTACCGTAAGATTTTTTTTTGTTAAAATAAAGCCATTTTTGGTGGTCCCCTTTATTTGGAAAAATATCGAAAAGTATCGAAAAAGTATCGAAATACATCAGAATGAAAATATTAGTACCAGGACAACCCTACACTGAAATTAGGAACATAAAACACTGTACTTTAATCAAGTGATTATTTGGCGTCCCACTCGGCGGGGCCCGTATACCATAGTTTGAGGAATCCCCGTTGTAAATTGCGTGTTTTGTTCTTTTTACACTTCTTGTCAAAGAAAAAGAAAAAAAAGATTGCAAGACTTTCAAAATTGACGGTTTGAAAGATCTGCGCGACAATTAGGAGAGTGAGATATGTGAGGCACATCTGTGACGCAAATTACACTCCCACTCATTAAGACCGCTGATTGTTATGATGAACGCCGTAATGGTGACAGCTCGACCCTGGAACAGATTATCTCTATTTAAATCATTTCCGACGAGAAAAAAAAAATGTATTTGGATTTGTAGGCGCGTCCCAGAACAGATTGTGAATTCTGAAAGTTGGCGTTTTCGACAACGTCCACGTGCATCGTTCTCACCTGTAGTCCTTTTGAAAAGTTGACTAACTTAACGCTGCTTTTTTTCAGCCACCAACAATGCCGCACTTTTTATTTTCTTTTTTTTTTTTTGTGTTGATTTCCTTTTGTTCCTCCAGTGGTAATGGTGTGTGGAGATCTAAGCCGCACTTGGCTCGGCTTCACATGGGTTTGTGTGGCGAGACGAGGGTGGGGGGTGGGGGGGGGGTTGTCAAAGCGAGGGGAGTATAAAAAGGAACAGCCCTTGTATTATCAATATTAATCTCTCTTTTTGGAAAGGCATCTGTAGGCTATGCCACTAAAAAAAAAAAAAAAAAAAAAAAAATACCCTCAGCTGATTCAAGGAAAGCCGTGTTTGAACTTGCTAATGTTTTTTTTTTTTAACTCTAATTTTCCTGTCGCTCCCTCGCAGTCTCTCTATTACTTCACAAGCTCCTCTCGCTATTCATTTAGCGTGCCATTAGCCCTCCAAGCTGTTGTTTGTTTAGCTGCTTTAATGTGTTTTTCCCCAAACAAAAAAAGCCCGAGAAAACAAGCGACATAAAATGGCACCAACAAAAAAAAATGTGTGTGTTGCCTATTTGTGTCGTATGTATTTTGTGTGTGTGTGTGTGTGTGTGTGTGTTTATGTGTGAGCCCACTGGCACTAAACTTACTTGAGTCCAGATGTTCTAATTATAGAACAGCTCTGCTGCCTAATGACAGGAAACACTGTGCCCTATGTGTGTGTGTGCATGTGTGTGTGTGTGTGTGCACATGTACAAAAAGTGTGTGTGTGTGCAGAAAATCAATAGACATACTTACACTTTGAATCTGCACAAGACATGAGTTCAGTTCTGGTTATTAACCTCTTGATCCCCGATTTCCTCCTTTTAATTCTCTTAATGTTGTCAAAAGTTTGTTTGTGTTTCTGATTGGTTCTCACGCATATTTGCTTCCAGTTGTTTTTTAATGTTCAGTTCCGGTATCTGACGAGAGTATAGATATCCCCTCAGGTCCTTCATACCGACAGCCATCAGACTGCATAATGCATATGTTCCTTCTTGACTGCACTTAAATGTAGAATATATGTATAATATACCGTATTTTTCGGAGTATAAGTCGCACCGGAGTATAAGTCGCACCTGCCGAAAATGCATAATAAAGAAGGAAAAAAACATATATAAGCCGCATTTTTTGGGGGAAATTTATTTGATAAAAGCCAACACCAAGAATAGACATTGGAAAGGCAATTTAAAATAAAGAATAGTGAACAACAGGCTGAATAAGTGTACGTTATATGAGGCATAAATAACCAACTGAGAACGTGCCTGGTATGTTAACGTAACATATTATGGTAAGAGTCATTCAAACAACTATAACATATAGAACATGCTATACGTTTACCAAACAATCTGTCACTCCTAATCGCTAAATCCCATGAAATCTTATACGTCTAGTCTCTTACGTGAATGAGCTAAATAATATTATTTGATATTTTACGCTAATGTGTTAATAATTTCACACATAAGTGGCTCCTGAGTATAAGGCGCACCCCCGGTCAAACTATGAAAAAAACTGCGACGTATAGTCCGAAAAATACGGTATTTATATTATTCACATGTGAATAATGCTGTATAGTATTTATTGTCTATTGTGAGTGAACCGTGGTGCTGAATTTCCCCCAGGGATCAATAAAGTACTTTCTATTCTATTCTATTCTAACATTATCTTCTCAAAGGACGGTGTTATAACAATGAAACTTGGATATAACTTACTGTATTTTTCTCTGGACCATAGGGCGCACCGGTTTATAAGGCGCACTGCCGATGAGCGGGTCTAGTCAGGTCTACTTTCATACAAAAGGCGCACCGGATTATAGGGCGCATTAAAGGGGGTCATATTTGTATTGTTATTTTCTAAATTGAAGACACTATCTTGTGGTCTACAAAAAATTTTGAGGCCAGGTACATTTTTTTTCATTGAAAAAAATCCAGAGGCACACCACCAGCAGAAATCATTAAAAAACGAAACTCAGTTGACAGTAAAAAGTCGTTGTCGCAATTGTTGGATACGACTTTATATGACTTTTTGTCCTCTGACAACCTCCGAAGATAAAGCTACGAACAATGGGAGACCGGGCTTTCTGCTCCGCCGCTTCCAGTCTGTGGAACGTTCTCCCTGATCACATGAGGGCACCACAGACTGTGGATGCTTTTAAAAAAGGCTTAAAAACCCTTCTTTTTAAAAAAAAAAAAAAAGCCTTATTTTAGATATAGGCATACTAGTTCTAGCTAATTGGCTGTTCTAGTTTTTATTTTTATGTATTTTTTATTATCTTTTTTATTTGTATTTTTTTAATACACTGTAGCACTTTGAGGTTGTTTACTCAAAGTAAAGTGATTTTTACAAATAAAATCTATTATTATTATTATTATTATTATTACTTTAAACCATAACCAAGCATGCATCAATATAGCTCTTGTCTCAAAGTAGGTGTACTGTCACCACCTGTCACATCACGCCATGACTTATTTTGAGTTTTTTGCTGTTTATCTGTGTGTAGTGTTTTAGTTCTTGTCTAGCGCTTCCATTTTGGTGGCTTTTCCTGTTTTGTTGGTGTTTTCCTGTAGCAGTTTCATGTCTTCCTTGAACGCTATTATATCTACTTTGTTTTAGCAATC
>NC_084751.1:38058674-38073674 GCF_033978785.1 Entelurus aequoreus
CACACATAAACACACACACACACACAAACACAGGGATTGTGGGTGTCAGACAGTTTAAGCGGCTTTAAAGAAGATGCAAAAACGTAATCCGACTCTTGATTCTTATGTCTTAAGTAATGTGAATGAGGTTCAGAAGAGTCGAGACTTAAAATATCAAATGATTAGTTTTTTTTTTTGTTTCTTACAACCACAGCCTTATTTTCATCATTTAATCATACTTAATTAAAAATGGTATGTTTTTATCTACATTCATAAACTCTTTATGTGTTCTTTCTCCTGTGTTCTTTATCCGGTTGCATAAGTGGATGATCACCTTTTAAAAAAAAAAACAGATGAGGAATAATATTGGTAATATAAAGCATAGGCTTGTAAAAAAAAATCAGTGGCATGGTGACAGCAGCTCACCTACTTTGGAATAATAAACGCAATCATTTTACCGCCATGTTTTTATGTTTGCACACAATGTGTGTGTCGGTAGCACCGTGGCTTTAAGGTGACGATGATAAGTACTTCCATGGCTTCATGATTACTGCTGAGAAATGGTGATCAACACTGATCCTGAAAACGCCGGGAAAATTAGTCAAAAATTGACTTTGTGAGTGAAAATAAAAAACAATATGATATGAATAAGGGGTGTGCAATCTAGACGATTTACGATATGCCGTATTTTTCGGACTATAAGGCGCACTTAAAATCCTTCCATTTTCCCAAAACTCGACAGTGCACCTAATGTACGGATACATTTTGGTTGTGCTTACCGACCTCGAAGCTATTTTATTTGGTACATGGTGTAATGATAAGTGTGACCAGTAGATGGCAGTCTCACATGAGAGATACGTGTAGACTGCAATATGATGGCAGTCCCACATCAGCATATGACTCAAGTAAACAACACCAATGTCATGATCCGTGATCCGGATCATGTTTTTGTTATTTTTAGTTCCTGTTTGTGACATCTCTTAGTTTGGTTTGGTTACCATGGTTACTTATTATTTCCACCTGGCTCTGATTAGTGTTCGCCCGCTCACCTGCTTCGCGAGCACTAATCAGAGGCATTATTTAAGCCTGCCTTTGCCAGTCAGTCGGCCTGGCGTCATTGTTCGATTCATGCCCTGTCCACGTAAGTCGTGTTTATTTCATGCCACAGTTTCGTGTTTGTTCCACGCCATAGTTTATGCTGTTTGTTTCATGCCACAGTTTCGTGTTTGTTCCACGCCATAGTTTATGCTGTTTGTTTCATGCCACAGTTTTGTGTTTGTTTCGCGCCATAGTTTATGCTGTTTGTTTCATGCCACAGTTTTGTGTTTGTTCCACGCCATAGTTTATCCTGTTGGTTTCATTCCACAGTTTTGTGTTTGTTCCACGCCATAGTTTATGCAGTTTGTTTCATGCCACAGTTTCGTGTTTGTTCCAAGCCCTAGCTTATGCTGTTTGTTTCATGCCACAGTTTTGTGTTTGTTCCACGCCATAGTTTATGCTGTTTGTTTCATGCCGCAGTTTCGTGTTTGTTCTACGCCATAGTTTATGCTGTTTGTTTCATGCCACAGTTTCGTGTTTGTTCCACGCCATAGTTTATGCTGTTTGTTTCATGCCACAGTTTCGTGTTTGTTCCACGCCATAGTTTATGCTGTTTGTTTCATGCCACAGTTTCGTGTTTGTTCCACGCCATATTTTATGCTGTTTGTTTCATGCCACAGTTTTGTGTTTGTTCCACGCCATAGTTTATGCTGTTGGTTTCATGCCACAGTTTTGTGTTTGTTCCACGCCATAGTTTATGCTGTTTGTTTCATGCCACAGTTTCGTGTTTGTTCCACGCCATAGTTTATGCTGTTTGTTTCATGCCACAGTTTCGTGTTTGTTCCACGCCATAGTTCATGCTGTTTGTTTCATGTCACAGTTTCGTGTTTGTTCCACGCCATAGTTTATGCTGTTTGTTTCATGCCACAGTTTCGGGTTTGTTCCACGCCATAGTTTATGCTGTTTGATTTATGCCACAGTTTCGTGTTTGTTCCACACCATAGTTTATGCTGTTGGTTTCATGCCACAGTTTTGTGTTTGTTCCACACCATAGTTTATGCTGTTTGTTTCATGCCACAGTTTCGTGTTTGTTCCACGCCATAGTTTATGCCGTTTGTTTCATGCCACAGTTTCGTGTTTGTTCCACGCCATAGTTTATGCTGTTTGTTTCATGCCACTGTTTTGTGTTTGTTCCACGCCATAGTTTATGCTGTTGGTTTCATGCCACAGTTTTGTGTTTGTTCCACGCCATAGTTTATGCTGTTTGTTTCATGCCACAGTTTCGTGTTTGTTCCACGCCATGGTTTATGCTGTTGGTTTCATGCCACAGTTTTGTGTTTGTTCCATGCCATAGTTTATGCTGTTTGTTTCATGCCACAGTTTCGTGTTTGTTCCACGCCATAGTTTATGCTGTTTGTTTCATGCCACAGTTTCGTGTTTGTTCCACACCATAGTTTATGCTGTTGGTTTCATGCCACAGTTTCGTGTTTGTTCCACGTCATAGTTTATGCTGTTTGTTTCATGCCACAGTTTCGTGTTTGTTCCACGCCATAGTGTATGCTGTTGGTTTCATGCCACAGTTTTGTGTTTGTTCCACGCCATAGTTTATGCTGTTTGTTTCATGCCACAGTTTCGTGTTTGTTCCACATCATAGTTTATGCTGTTGGTTTCATGCCACAGTTTTGTGTTTGTTCCACGCCATAGTTTATGCTGTTTGTTCCACGCCATAGTTTATGCTGTTGGTTTCATGCCACAGTTTTGTGTTTGTTCCAAGCCATAGTTTATGCTGTTTGTTTCATGCCACAGTTTCGTGTTTGTTCCACGCCATAGTGTATGCTGTTGGTTTCATGCCACAGTTTTGTGTTTGTTCCACGCCATAGTTTATGCTGTTGGTTTCATGCCACAGTTTCGTGTTTGTACCACATCATAGTTTATGCTGTTTGTTTCATGCTACAGTTTTGTGTTTGTTCCACGCCATAGTTTATGCCGTTTGTTTCATGCCACAGTTTCGTGTTTGTTCCACGCCATAGTTTATGCTGTTTGTTTCATGCCACAGTTTTGTGTTTGTTCCACGCCATAGTTTATGCTGTTTGTTCCACGCCATAGTTTATGCTGTTTGTTTCATGCCACAGTTTCGTGTTTGTTCCACGCCATAGTTTATGCTGTTTGTTTCATGCCACAGTTTTGTGTTTGTTCCACGCCATAGTTTATGCTGTTTGTTCCACGCCATAGTTTATGCTGTTTGTTTCATGCCACAGTTTCGTGTTTGTTCCACGTCATAGTTTGTTTGTTTACCTCATGCCCAGATTTCTTGAGAAGATTAAAATCATCTCTTACCGCACGCTGTTGTTCGAAGTTGTCCGTTCTGCATTCCCGGGAGAACGACCCCGCAGTGAGCCGCAAAACCCCCACGTGACAACCGAAATGTTATATGTTCTATTGAAAATATAGAAAATTACACACAACGCTCAAAAATCTATCAAAATGTTTTAGTACGACTTTGGTAAGCTATGAAGCCGCACCGCTTGATGGATTGTACTGTGCTTCAACATACAAATATTATTATGGTGTTTGTATAAGGTAAGAAATATTATCTGGCGTTTTGTTTCGCAATATTATGCAAAAGAAACTTTTCTTACCTTCTGGTATCTGCTGATGCGTATTTGGGATCTGCATAAGTCCCGGAAATGTGCGCGCATTCCCCTTTGTAGTCGGTACAGACACCGTAGTCGATAAGCTTCTTCTTTTTCTCTATCTTCTTGTTATGGAACATTCATCCGCCGCTGTTGCCATTTCTAATATAAAGTAGTGTAAAGTTCTTACTTATATCTGTCAGTAAACTCGCCATGAAAGCACTAAAACATACCGGTGTAGTGAGTTGACTTTATTCACCCAAGGAACTTTAGTTATTAGAGAGTTCCGGTCGGACGGGACACGTTGTTGTTGCACTAGTGAGCCACGGATGAGGAGATGCTGCTCTGTTATTGATTCAAGTAAAGTCTATGTAGTTTTTGTCATTTTCTCTCTCGACTCTTGTGAATCCTCACAGACTTCTGTTATTCTGTTGTTTTTTCTACTTTACATTCAAGAGTAGCATAGCTTCTTGACTCCTCCTGTCCTTTTTTTTAATTAGTAATGTGTTGTCTCCAGTCTTCCAGTGATAATAATACTTGTAAGAAGGCTAGTTCATTTGCCACAATGGAGGTGGGGATTCATATTTATTGTTTATTTTTGCGCAACCCCGTTTCTTACCGTATTGATGTCAGCACAATTACAAATGAACTCCAACTGACGCTTAACAAGCCAAATTTAATTATATTTCTGGAGTAATTGTATCTAATGCTAATTTTCATTTTAGACGATAAAGTGAAATATTACATTTATGATTCATTTGCTTGGTACATTTGGCCTAATGGAAAAATCTGGACTAATCATCTCATGATTTAAACCAAATTATTTGCAGTCAGAAGAGTATTTATGTAACTGTCACTCACTAACTAATGTGTGTGTGTGTGTGTGTGTGTGGTTGTGTGTGTGTGTGTGTGTGTGTGTGTGTGTGTGTGTGTGTGTGTGTGTGTGTGTGTGTGTGTGTGTGTGTGTGTGTGTGTGTGTGTGTGTGTGTGTGTGTGTGCAGGGGGCATGGGGCATGGGGCAGGCTTACAGTTAATTATAGTGTTCCTGGAGAGCAAATGAGAACAGTGGGGCTATACAGCTCACACAGGTGCAGTCACACACACACACACACACAAACACACACACACACACACACACACACACACACACACACACACACACACACACACACGCACACACTTATGTGCACACTCAATGTTTTTGCAACATGTCAACATAGACGCCATTTCGAGTTTCATCAGAATCTTCCACATCAAACTAATCCAACCATGCATGAAACTGTTCCACCCATGTTGGAAGCACCAGAATGAGCCGCAATTTCTTAGTACGATGAAAAAATGCGATATCAGGAGGAAAAGGATGGGGTATTTTCTCTTTTTTCCATTTATATTATGAATGAACTAATTAAAAGGTTACTTATATCAGTAAGATCTATGAAACGAACGCTAATTAGGAAGTATTTTTGCTGGTGTAATGAATGCATTAATAAACCATACATATCAGTAAATGAAACCTGGATGTGATCAAAGTCAACAATCATGGAAATAAGATAATTGAATATAATATGATTGAATTATTTCCCATTTTTGCTTGATGTACAGCTTAAGTTGTTCAACAGTCCGGGGGTCTCCGTTGTGGTATTATAGGCTTCATAATGCACCACACATTTTCAATGGGAGACAGGTCTGGACTACAGGCAGGCCAGTCTAGTACCTGCACTCTTTTACTATGAAGCCACGCTGTTGTAGTAACACATGGCTTGGCATTGTCTGGCTGAAATAAGCAGGGGCGTCCAGGATAACGTTGCTTGGATGGCAACATATATTGCTCCAAAACCTGTATGTACCTTTATACCTACAGATGTGTAAGTTACCCATGCCTTGGGCACTAATACACCCCCATACCATCACAGATGCTGGCTTTTGAACTTTGCGCCTATAACAATCCGTATGGGTCCTTTCCTCTTTGTTCCGGAGGACAAAACGTCCACAGTTTCCAAAAATAATTTGAAATGTGAATTTGTCAAGCCACAGAACACTTTTCCACTTTGCATCAGTCCATCTTAGATGGAAGTCAGCGGCGTTTCCGGGTGTTGTTGATAAAAGGCTTTGGCTTTGCATAGTAGAGTTTTAACTTGCACTTTCAGATGTAGCGACTAACTGTAGATACTGACAGTGGTTTTCTGAAGTGTTCCTGAGCCCATGTGGTGATACCCTTTACACACTGATGTCACTTTTTTATGTAGTACTGCCTGAGGGATCGAAGGGAGGGATCGATCAATGCTATGTTTGCATTGATGTCTTCATATAATCAGTTTAATGAAACGGTGGGCATGCTCTTCCTTTGGAAAGCTGTTATTAGTGAGTGTTGGTCATATTGTTGGGATTTGTTTTGTTTCATACAAAACCCAAAACCAGTGAAGTTGGCACGTTGTGTAAATGGTAAATAAAAACAGAATACAATTATTTGCAAATCCTTTTCAACCTATATTCAATTGAATAGACTGCAAAGACAACATATTTAACGTTCGAACTGGAACATTTTGTTATTTTTGGCAAATATTAGCTCATTTGGAATTTGATGTCTGGAAAATGTTTCAAAAAAGTTGGCACAAGTGGCAAAAAAGACTGATAAAGTTGAGGAATGCTCATCAAACACTTATTTGGAACATCCCACAGGTGAACAGGCTAATTGGGAACAGGTGGGTGCCATGATTGGGTATAAAAGCAGCTTCCGTGAAATGCTCAGTCATTCACAAACGAGGATGGGGCGAGGGTCACCACTTTGTGAACAAATGCCTGAGCAAATTGTTGAACAGTTTAAGAACAACATTTCTCAACGAGATATTGCAAGGAATTTAGGGTTTTCACCATCTACGGTCTGTAATATCATCAAAAGGTTCAGATAATCTGGAGAAATCACTGCACGTAAGTGAAGGTATTACGGAATTTCGATGCCTCAGGTGGTACTGCATCAAAAATCGACATCAGTGTGTAAAGGATATCACCACATGGGCTCAGGAACACTTCAGAAAACCACTGTCAGTAACTACAGTCGGTCGCTACATCTGTAAGTGCAAGTTAAAACCCCACTATGCAAAGCCAAAGCCATTTATCAACAACACCCGGAAACACCGCCGACTTCGCTGGGCCCGAGCTCATCTAGGATGGACTGATGCAAAGTGGAAAAGTGTTCTGTGGTCTGAAAAGTCCACATTTGGAAACTGTGGACTTTGTCTCCTCCGGACCAAATAGGAAAAGAACCATACAAATTGTTGTAGGCGCAAAGTTCAAAAGCCAGCATCTGTGGTGGTATGGGGGTGTATTAGTGCCTAAGGCATGGGTAACTTACACATCTATGAAGGCACCATTAATGCTGAAAGGTACATACAGCTTTTGGAGCGTCCAAGCAACGTTATCATGGACGCCCCTGCTTATTTCAGCAAGACAATGCCAAGCCACGTGTTACATCAACGTGGCTTCATAGTAAAAGAGTGCGGGTACTAGACTGGCCTGCCTGTAGTCCAGACCTGTCTCCCATTGAAAATGTGTGGCGCATTATGAAGCCTAAAATACCACAACGGAGACCCCCGGACTGTTGAACAACTTAAGCTGTACATCAAGCAAGAATGGGAAAGAATTCCACCTGAAAAGCTTAAAAAATTGGTCTCCTCAGTTCCCAAATGTTTACTGAGTGTTGTTAAAAGGAAAGGCCATGTAACACAGTGGTAAAAATGCCCCTCTGCCAACTTTTTTGCAGTTAAGTTAATGATTATTTGCGAAAAATAAATAAGTATCTCAGTTTGAACATTAAATATCTTGTCTTTGCAGTCTATTCAATTGAATATAAGTTGAAAAGGATTCACAAATCATTATATTCTGTTTTTATTTACCAATTACACAATGTGCCAACTTCACTGGTTTTGGCTTTTGTACATTGTTACTGACAAATCTGTCATTTTTCTGTAGTGGAAATTTAAAATGACTTGTGTGGCTGGACATAAATTACCAAAGCCTGCTCACAAAGTAACGATTATACATCCATTCATAAATAAATGGCAGTAATGACGCACAACAATGAAGGGGTAAAGGAGAGTTGTTGTGTATCTTCTGCAGTGGCACACACAATACACACGCATGCACGCACACATTAGCTAACGACATTAATAGGGGTCTGTTTTGTGTCAGGCGGGTCTTAATATGATCATTGTGAGAGACATGGAGCTGTCTGTCAGTCTAAGTTCATTAACCGATGATAGATCACCTACAATATTGGAGTGTATGTGTGTGTGTGTGTGTGTGTGTGTGTGTGTGTGTGTGTGTGTGTGTGTGTGTGTGTGTGTGTGTGTGTGTGTGTGTGTGTGCGTGTGGCAAAAATCTCCATGTGTGTTTTGCTGTTTGTGTGCATCTTCTCCCTCTCTGGTGTAATTTATAGCCCTCAATCGGAGGCCTTATCAGGTGCAGGACACATGGACGCCCCTTCTTATAACTCCCCTTCCTCCTCCTCTTTGCCACTTCTTTTTAACTTCTGCACACAAAACTTGTATTTCTCCCACCTCCTTTTGCTCTCTTCTCTCCTTCGGCTTCAATCTGCTTCCTCGCCCTCTCAATTTGCCGCGCCGAATGGCACTCTCTCTAATTGTAATCTGTTCCATCCTCCTCGCCACTTCTGCCTCCAAATCAATCAGCGTCCAACTTCCAGTCTGTCAAAATCTATAATTATATTTCCTATACTTTGGATAGTTAACCGTTAAACATTACGGCGGGTAAAAGTCCACCGTGCGGCTAAGAGCGCCAGTAGAAAAGCGGGTTTCCAAAATTCCGCCTTTGCAAAAAAATAGGCACAAACTATATACCGCATTTTTCAGACTATAAGGCGCACTTAAAATCCTTTCGTTTTCTCAAAACTCGACAGTGCGCCTTATAACCCGGTGCGCCTAATGTACATAATATTTTTGGTTGTGCTTGCCGACCTCGAAGCTATTTTATTTGGTACAGGGTAAAATGTTAAGTGTGACCAGTAGATGGCAGTCACACATAAGAGATATGTGTAGACTGTAATATGATGGCAGTCAAACATAAGAGATATGTGTAGACTGCAAAATGACTCAAGTAAACAACACCAACATTTTATATGTTCCATTAAAAATATAAAACATTACACACGGCGCTCAAAAATCTATCAAAATGTTTTAGTACGACTTTGGTAAGCTATGAAGCCGCACCGCTTGATGGATTGTACTGTGCTTCAACATACCAGTATTATTATGGTGTGTGTATAAGGTAAGACATATTATCTGGCGTTTTGTTTCGCAATATTATGCAAAAGCAAATTTTCTTACCTTCTGGTACCTGCTGATCTGTATTTAGGATCTGCATAAGTGCTGAAAATGTGCGCATGTCCGCCTTTGTAGTCCATAGTCCATAAGCTTCTTCTTTTTCTCTATCTTCTTATATTGAGACGTTCATCCTCCGCTGTTGCCATTTCTAATATAAAGTAGTGTAAATTTCTTACTTATATCTGTCAGTAAACTCGCCATGAAAGTGCTAAAACATACCGGTGTAGTGAGTTTACATTATTCACCCAAGGAACTTCAGTTATTCGA
This sequence comes from Entelurus aequoreus, assembly GCF_033978785.1. Lineage (NCBI taxonomy): Eukaryota > Metazoa > Chordata > Actinopteri > Syngnathiformes > Syngnathidae > Entelurus > Entelurus aequoreus. The sequence continues at coordinate 38,067,931 of NC_084751.1, forward strand.
GAGTTCGGGTCGGACGGTTTTTCACGGGAAAACTTTTTCGTCGTCGTTATTGCACTAGTGAGCCACGGATGAGGAGATGCTGCTCCGTTTTTGATTTAAGTCACACATAAGAGATATGTGTAGACTGTAATATGATGGCAGTCAAACATAAGAGATACATTAAGACTGCAATATGACTCAAGTAAACAACACCAACATTATATATGTTCCATTGAAAGTATAGAACATTACACACAGTGCTCAAAAATCCATCAAAATGTTTTAGTACGACTTTGGTAAGCTATGAAACCTCACCGCTTGATGGATTGTACTGTGCTTCAACATACCAGTATTATTATGGTGTGTGTATAAGGTAAGACATATTTTCTGGCGTTTTGTTTCGCAATATTATGCGAAAGCAACTTTTCTTACCTTCTGGTACCTGCTGATCTGTATTTGGGATCTGCATAAGTGCGGAAAATGTGCGCATGTCCGCCTTTGTAGTCCATAGTCGATACGCTTCTTCTTTTTCTCTATCTTCTGGTATTGAGACGTTCATCCTCCGTTGTTGCCATTTCTAATATAAAGTAGTGTAAAGTTCTTACTTATATCTGTCAGTAAACTCGCCATGAAAGTGCTAAAACATACCGGTGTAGTGAGTTTACTTTATTCACCCAAGGAACTTTAGTTATTGGAGAGTTCCGGTCGGACGTTTTTTTCACGGGACACATTTCCGGCCTTGTTGTTGCACTAGTGAGCCACGGATGAGGAGATGCTGCTCCGTTATTGATTTAAGTCACACATAAGAGATATGTGTAGACTGTAATATGATGGCAGTCAAACATAAGAGATACATTAAGACTGCAATATGACTCAAGTAAACAACACCAACATTCTATATGTTCCATTGAAAGTATAGAACATTACACACGGCGCTCAAAAATCCATCAAAATGTTGTAGTACGACTTTGGTAAGCTATGAAGCCGCACCGCTTGATGGATTGTACTGTGCTTCAACATACCAGTATTACTATGGTGTGTGTATAAGGTAAGACATATTATCTGGCGTTTTGTTTCGCAATATTATGCAAAGGCGACTTTTCTTACCTTCTGGTACCTGCTCATCTGTATTTGGGATCTGCATAAGTGCGGAAAATTTGCGCGCGTCCGCCTTTGTAGTCCGTGACGACACCGTAGTCGATAAGCTTCTTCTTTTTCTCTATCTTCTTGTTATGGGACATTCATCCTCCGCTGTTGCCATTTCTAATATAAAGTAGTGTAAAGTTCTTACTTATATCTGTCAATTAACTCGACATGAAAGCGCTAAAACATACCGGTGTAGTGAGTTTACATTATTCACCCAAGGAACTTTAGTTATTGGAGAGTTTCGGTCGGACGTTTTTTTCACGGGACACATTTCCGGCGTTGTTGTTGCACTAGTGAGCCACGGATGAGAAGACCCTATGGTCCGGACAATACGGTACACACAGTCCCATTATAATGTGTTTAATGTGTCCAAATCTATTTGGGCTGCTACTAAATGAATGTTTAGAAAACAAAGAATATATTTAAGTAATGTGTCTCATTCAACCAAGTCATTGTAGTCTCAGGGCATTCGGTCGACCACACACTGCAAAAAGTCATGGTTCAAAAACAAAAACAAAAAATACAAAAATGAGGGGTATTTTATTTGAACTAAGCAAATTTATCTGCCAATAGAACAAGAAAATTTGGCTTGTCAAGACTTTCCAAAACAAGTAAAATTAGCTAACCTCAATGAACCCAAAAATACCTTAAAATAAGTATATTCTCACTAATAACAAGTGCACTTTTCTTGGTAGAAAAAAAAGAGACCTTTTTGCTCAATAGGTTGAAAAATATTCTTAAATTAAGTAAATGCCAGTGCCATTATCTTGACATAATGATATGCGCTCGGCATCATGATTTTTTTTTCATGCTTGAAGTAAGAAATTGTGACTTTAAAAAAGTAGTTTTATACTTGTGAGTGTTGATGACACAGCTGTGCAACAGTTGATATTCTAGTTTCAAGCATGTTTTACTCAATATAGGTCATCAAATCTCAGCAACAAGCTGTAATATCTTACTGAGATCATTTAGCACCAAAACACTTAAAACAAGTAAAACACTCTAACATAAAATCTGCTTAGTGAGAAGAATTATCTTATCAGACAGAAAATAAGCAAATATCACCCTTATTTGAGATATTTCATCTTACTTAGATTTCAGTTGTTGCAGTGCACCTGGACTGTTTGGTTTGTCATGGAGGACGCTCTGCCTCTCATCCCAGATGTATACTCAAGTGCGTTATATTAATGTACAGTTATGTTATTTGGCTGCGGTGGGAATCCAACCTGTGACCTCTCTGTCAAGAGAACTGACCTTTGATGGATATGCGATACAGTGTGACGCCAGTGGGGATTAGTGGTCTGTGCCAGGCTTAAAGGTCCATTACATTTCATAGAGACATTAAAGGCTCTGCAATCATAATCAATAATGTTTAATGATATGGAGAAAAGGAGAGATGATGATTTACCACATTCGTACACGCGATGGGGATGACACACATAAGCATATGGCGTGCAATGTTGTTGCATGGTACGTACAAAAGTGGTGCTGTGTATTGATTACGCAAGGTTAAAGTGCACATGTGTAAATAAACAACTCAACATTCTTACATTTTCTCATTTTGAAATATTGAATGGTTTTTAATAATTCCCCATTTGAATCGGTGAGTGTTTTAATTGCATCACGAGGCATTCTTTGTTTAAAATGTCATATTGTTATATTGCATTACTTCTGTTCAACTGTCTACTTTCTCTTTCTGTACTGCAGATATGGAGGAGAGAACGAGTGCAGGGTCATGGGCGAGTGGGAGCCGCTCTTCCAAGGTAAAGAAGAAGTGCTTCTCTGTGATGTCTTGATAACATGTTTTGCAAAATGCATTGAATTGACCAATGTGTTGCGACACCTGGCCATTATTATTGTCGTTGTGGCCTGCGCAGCCCTTTGAGACACTCGTGATTTAGGGCTATATAAGTCCACTTTGATTGATTGATTGATTGATTGATTGATATTACTACTGAAGGGAGCCTAAAAGAGAGAATATGTCATATTGGGTAACTAATTATATTTATAGAACTATAGAATTACTTGAGACTAACTCAGACTGAAACTTTGATTTATGGCCAAGTGCCGGGCTATATATATATATATATATATATATATATATATATATATATATATATATATATATATATATATATATATATATATATATATATATATATATATATATATATATATATATATATATATATATATATATATACACTACCGTTCAAAAGTTTGGGGTCACCCAAACAATTTTGTGGAATAGCCTTCATTTCTAAGAACAAGAATAGACTGTCGAGTTTCAGATGAAAGTTCTCTTTTTCTGGCCATTTTGAGCGTTTAATTGACCCCACAAATGTGATGCTCCAGAAACTCAATCTGCTCAAAGGAAGGTCAGTTTTGTAGCTTCTGTAATGAGCTAAACTGTTTTCAGATGTGTGAACATGATTGCACAAGGGTTTTTTAATCATCAGTTAGCCTTCTGAGCCAATGAGCAAACACATTGTACCATTAGAACACTGGAGTGATAGTTGCTGGAAATGGGCCTCTATACACCTATGTAGATATTGCACCAAAAAACAGAAATTTGCAGCTAGAATAGTCATTTACCACATTAGCAATGTGTAGAGTGTATTTCTTTAAAGTTAAGACTAGTTTAAAGTTATCTTCATTGAAAAGTACAGTGCTTTTCCTTCAAAAATAAGGACATTTCAATGTGACCCCAAACTTTTGAACGGTAGTGTATTGTCGTGGAGATAAAAGTCACTGTGAATGTCCATTTCGCGTTCTCGACTCTCATTTTCAAGAGGATATAGTATCCGAGGTGGTTTAAAATACAAATCTGTGATCCACAATAGAAAAAGGAGGAAGTGTGGAATCCAATGAGTCAGCTTGTACCTAAGTTACGGTCAGAGCGAAAAAAGATGCGTCCTGCACTGCACTCTAGTCCTTCACTCTCACGTTCCTCATCCACAAATCTCTCATCCTGGCTCAAATTAATGGGGTAATCGTCGCTTTCTCGGTCTGAATCGCTCTCGCTGCTGGTGTAAACAATGGGGAAATGTGAGGAGCCTTTCAACCTGCGACGTCACGCTACTTCCGGTACAGGCAAGGCTTTTTTTTTTATCAGCGACCAAAAGTTGCAAACTTTATCGTCGATGTTTTCTACTAAATCCTTTTAGCAAAAATATCGCAATATTGCGAAATGATCAAGTATGACACATAGAATGGATCTGCTATCCCCGTTTAAATTTAAAAAAATTAATTTCAGTAGGCCTTTAAGTAATGACAAATAAGGAAGCAACCCCACAAAAAAGTTTGAAATGCAACATTTCCTTCTTTAAAGTCACCCACGCTCTGTCAGTTTGAAGTAAACACACTTTACTCACGACGGGCCGGTTATAATACTAATCAAATACCATCCCGGAGGCCATCGACTTGGACACTTAGGCAATATCGTCATAATAAAATAATAACTGTGATGAATCAGTGCATTCATACATACTGCTCCCTCACCTCTGCTACTTAAGCGATAACAACAAAAACAACCCTCTCCATCTCTCTGTCCGTCCAGAACTATGCAGAAGGATCTCAGTACATGGCGTCACATGACAGCATCTCGCCGCCGTACCCAAATCCCAGGCTAACAGGTAACAACTGGCTGACTGGATGTTCGTATGTGACATTGTGCGCCTCTCTTGTCTTTTCTGCACACTTTGTTATGAACGTATCATAAATTATAAGGAGACATCAGGCATGCAGCTTCTCTCTCTCTTCACCCTCCGCCCCCCCCCCCCTTTCAGGCCAGGCATGTATTAAACGCCAGGCAGCGTGTGTTCATTTACCCATGATGCACTCTGCCTCTGGCCCTGGCTCCGATGTGGCGCCAGTTGTGAGCAAATGGCCACTGACACATATAATCTGCCTCCTTCTCCTTCTTTCTCCCTCTGTTAATCACTCTCTCTCTCTCTCTATTGCACAAACACACGCACACACGCAAAGCTTAATTACCTTTGACGGGATTCATAAAAAATGGAAGATGTCAGATCTCAGCAATGCATTTCTGCCAGCACTCTCTGTTCTTCGCATGTCTTGGATGTGGTTTATGGTGCGGTGTTTTAAAACCGGAATGTTTGGATCAAGGAGCCGGTGAACAGGTGTTTGCATGTCTACTCCGAACTATGTCAGTCGTGTAAAGGAGAGACAAAGACAATGTGCAACAACAACAACAGCGGTTAGTATCGGCGCCTCGGGTTTTTTACCCTTGCATTCATCGAAAGGGACCGAGTCGTACAAAAACCAAAACATTGAAACAGTAAATCTATTCCAGACACTCAAAAATATAAACAAAAAACTCATATTTTAGGGAATAATTATACAAAACCCAAAACCAGTGAAGTTGGCACAATCCTTTTCAACTTATTTTCAATTGAATAGACTGCAAAGACAAGATATTTGATGTTCAAACTAAGAAACTTTTTTTTTTTTGTGCAAATAATCATTAAATTTGAATTTAATGGCAGCAACACATTGCAAAAAAGTTGGCACAGGGGCATTTTTACCACTGTGTTACATGGCCTTTCCTTTTAACAACACTCAGTAAACGTTTGGGAACCGAGGAGACACATTTTTGA
>NC_084751.1:38078674-38116174 GCF_033978785.1 Entelurus aequoreus
TTATTATGAAATATTAACCTATCCAAGGCTCCAATTATGTCACAATAAATATTGCACTTTCAGATATTTTTTGGGGAAAATGTTGCATATTTTGTGTTTGCATATAAAAAATTGAGCTGTCTTTTTTTTTTTTTTTTTAAAGAAGGGCCTAAAACGAACAAACAAAAAACATAAACAAAAATACAACTTATTTGATTGATAGATCTGAAGTTGATCTTGAGATTATTGTGTTAAAAGTAAACAGTAAAAAAAATGTATAATTAATTTTTTAACACTTTAATGCAGGGGTCCCCAAACTGGATACGGCTCCCCAGCGTCCAAAATCTGGCCCGCGGGAAGTCCCAAGTTAAAAAAAAAAAAAAAAAAAAAAAAAAAATTAATTATTTTTTGTTTTTTTATTTTGTCCTTACTAGTCCATTTTCTACCGTCTCCTAGCCACTCAGGCAAATCGATAACGTGACATGCAGCAAGTGCGCTCTTTAAGTCAATTAGTGCTCGAGGAATATATATGTATGAATGCATATATATATATATATATATATATATATATATATATATATATATATATATATATATATATATATATATATATATATATATGTATACACCAGAGGTGTGGACTCGAGTCACATGACTTGGACTCGAGTCAGACTCGAGTCATGAATTTGATGACTTTAGACTCGACTTGACAAAATGTAAAGAGACTTGCAACTCGACTTAGACTTTAACATCAATGACTTGTGACTTCACTTGGACTTGAGCCTTTTGACTTGACATGACTTGCTACTTTCCCCAAAACCTAAAGCTTAAAAAGTTATTTGGGAGCGCTCCGTATTTTTCATTTTGTACGTGTCTGTCTATCAGCGTGTGTGCTCTCAGTACAACAGCCAATCAAATTAGATCTACATTGTTTTCATCACACAGCATTCAGCCAATCAAATTGCAGGACAACCAATGAACAAGAGTTGTCAAACAACGCGCCAGTGAGAAAGATTTATACCAAAGTTGGTTTCGTTCGGGTATAAAAACTACGACTTGGTCAACTTAAAACGAATTGCCGTATGCAAATCACGCAGTTCGAATATTACAGACGGAGACACAACAACTTCTAACTTCGTTCGACATTTGAAGTTGCACAAAGAAGGGTAAGTTTTGAATGTAAGATAACGTTTATTGGCTAAGTAACGTGACTTTTATTTGCTGTGTAGTTAAATCAGTGAGGCTGTAAACTCACTGCTAACGTTATAACCATAGACATCTTATAAGTAGACGCAGCATCGAGCGCTACTGCCTACTGGCGCAGACGAGACGCGGGGCCGCCATCTTGGAGTGGTGATCCGCTCCACTCAGTGCAATTCATTTGGCAGGAGCAATGAACTGTCAGCGCATTTAATTCATTTTACCTCACTGAATACCACTCATTTTCACGCGCTTTTTTGTCATACGTGTAGCTATGATAACGGACACATGTTTTATTATTCATAGTTTGCTTAACAGTAATATAATATTCTTATATGCTATAAGTGACCAGACGTCCGAGATCAAAACTGGGAATATAAGCCCAGAGAAGGGGGAAAAAAACGGTCAGCTATTTTTAAGTTGAAGAAACAATATGATTACGTTATATACATGCGTATATTCTACATAAACAATGTATGAATACATTAGATATCTATATATCTTATAGACCGTATCTCTGTTGCTGCAGCAGCAGAGAGTTTATTCTGTCTGGACACTTTGTATTGATATTTTGTATTACATTCTTCCCTTAAATGATAATGTTTACAGTGATTGTTATAAATGTATTTTTTTATGTATGTCGCTTTGGATAAAAGCGTCTGCCAAATACTTAAACTTATATAAACACATGAAACTCTTTATACCAGCTAAAACCACCAATCTGTTTCACTGGATTCAGAATAAAACCAAATGCTGTCTTACCCAACAATGTTAGTATTTGAATATTGTTACTTGAAGACTTATTCCTGGTTACAATTATACTGTTAAGAAAGTATTGTCTTATATTTTGCCTAAAATGAGAATGCATCATAATCAGTGGCGGCTGGTGAATTTTGTTTTAGGTGGGGCTGAAAGTTTGTAAACCAAACCCCTGTAGGGGCGTCATCCTCCCCCAGAAGATTTATTTGTGATTTTCACATACAAATATTGAAGATCTTTGCTCCTTCTCAACTCTGTGGTGATGTTATTTTCATAAAATACAACCAATAGTACATTAATGTTAAATCTTACTTGTGAAAAGTAATCCCCCGATTCCTATTTTCAACAGTCCGCTCATTTGAGCAGGAAAACGCTGAACACCAGCCCGGCATCTTTGTTTCCTACCTGTCAACTGTCAGTTTAGGCTGCTCGCCGGTTCCTCATCACCACTTCAAGATGCAATTTGCTCGCGTCACAGCAACCAATACTGCGTCTACTTATAAGATGTCTATGGTTATAACATCATTTCAAACACAGCAATATGTTGCGTCCACTGCAGTTTGCTACCTTATTCATACTTTTTGTCAAGTGATTTTTTTAAGCAGGGTTGCATGAGGTACCAAACATAACGTTACGTTAGTCAATGTATCACACACAGTAACATAACGTTAGACGGCGGTCAGCAGCACCGCATATTTTAGCCACCTACAAAAAGACAAACATAGTCAAATAAAGGTCAGTTAAAATGTATACTATATTAAGAATATGTGTACATATTGCATAGGGCCCTGACATCTAAAAAGTACAACTCTGTTCATTGTTATGTTCATGTATTTGTTATGTTTTTCATATGTACGCACACATAAACACACATACAGTATGAGATGAGATCAATGAGATAAGGTAAGAACAGAATAGAAACTGCTGTTGAACTAGTTACAATGCAATATGCCATGGAAATACAATGTTAACACTTTTGTACAAATAAGTACAGTTGCACTTGTTTTTGCAAATGGGTTTATTCTGTAAAGGAATGAGTTAAATGTTTAAAATTGTTTAAACTATTAAAATGACTGGTTAATAGTGCTATTATGAATTGCAATGTCAGTACTATTTTTTTTCCTGCTATTTCAAATGCACTTGTTTTAATAAATAAATACAGCGGTTTAAAAGCATACACAATCTGTGTAAAACTATTAGTCTGTGGTTAAAAGGACTTGAAAGGACTCGAAACTCAAAATGCAGGACTTGTGACTTGACTTGAGACTTTCCAGTCTTGACTTTGGACTTGACTCGGGACTTGCCTGTCTTGACTCGGGACTTGACTCGAGACTTGAGGGCAAAGACTTGAGACTTACTTGTGACTTGCAAAGCAATGACTTGGTCCCACCTCTGGTATACACACACATATAGACACATATACATATAAACATAACAATATATATATATATATATATATATATATATATATATATATATATATATATATATATATATATATATATATATATATATATATATATATATATATATATATATATATATATATATATACATGGACATACACATATATACACACACATATATAGACATTTACACATTTACATATACATATACACACACAAACACACACACATTTACATATAGTATATATATATATATATATATATATATATATATATATATATATATATATATATATATATATATATACAGTGCGGCCCCCAGCCAAATTGTTTTACCCCAATGCGGCCCCGGAGTCAAAAAGTTTGGGGACCCCTGCTTTAATGAGTAGGACCCTTTTGGTTCCCCATCATTTTTGTGTGATTTGTTTTTAAGTGTCATCGCTCAAAAAATAATAATGAATTAAAATCAATGGTGTTATGAGTTATTGACCTTTTTAAGGCTCCAATTATTATATCATCTCAAATATTCCTCTTAAAAATGTTATTGGGTGAAAATATTGCATATTTTGTGTTTTTTCCATAAAAAAAACAGGGTTTTCTTTGACAAAAAGAGCATACGACTTAAATTTTTAAAAAGGTTATATTGACAGACAGACCTAATGTTGATCTATGGATTTAAAACTTGAATAATAATAATAAAAATAATAATACTGAATAATGACACATTTTTTACATTTTTTTTACCAAAACCCTTTGGGGTCCCTGGGATCAAGCCTGAGTGGAGGCCTAAATGTATATTTGTTATACATATATTGTATTGGTTTTTAAAATAAAAAAAATATCAAAATGGCCCCCGCTTGCTTTGATTTTTCAGTGTGCGGCCCTCAGTGGAATTAAGGGCATTTATAGCTTTTGTGCTGTTGAGAGTAGGATAGGATAGAATTGGCTTTTATTGTCATTGCACATTAAGAACAACAAAATTGCAAAGAGAAGAACACAATTGTGATTGATATTGTCTGCTTAGCTGCTGCGTAGCTGGTACCTCCAAGTAAAACGCAACTACAATGATTTAATATATTTTTATATTGACAAATGTGTTTTAGACTGCAATGTTGTTCAATCAAGGACACATATTACAGTATGTATGTCCAGCCTGTGTGCTATTGTGTGCTGAGCTGTGGTGTAGCTGCCAGCTCCTTTTAACCTATATCCTACTGTGTAAGTGGCTTCCTAGCGGGTGCCGCTGATCACACACGCTCGCAGGAGTCTGGCGTTCAGAGTTGAACACGTTTTTATTCACCATTAATTGTTTACGCTATTTGACTTTTCAGTCCGTGTTCTTCCTCTCCAAACTCGCCAAGCCCTTCTCCTCCTGCTGTTCCCCGACCGCTACTTTTAAAAACAACAGGTGACTAGACAACTCGTACCACCTGGGAAATCTAATCACCTGTTCGGCTGTGTCTCGCCGTGGGCACTACCACGCCCCCCGTCTGATGGTGCTCTGTCCTCAGCACCATGGACAGAGGCGGTGACCTCCGCTCCTGCAGGCAGCGCTGGCCACACCTCCCTCCACACCTACCTTTTTTTTTTTTTTTTTTTAGAAATGACTTCACTAAAATACAAGAAAAGACCAACCATGTTTGCTTATTGGAGGACATTTGGAAAACTGAAATCTAAGTAAGATGAAATATCTCAAATAAGGGTGATATTTGCTTATTTTCTGTCTGATGAGATAATTCTTCTCACTAAGCAGATTTTATGTTAGTGTTTTACTTGTTTTAAGGGTTTTGGTCCTAAATGATCTCAGTAAGATATTACAGCTTGTTGCTGAGATTTGATGACATGCTTGAAACTAGAATATCAACTGTTGCAAAGCTGTGTCATCAACACTCACAAGTATAAAACTACTTTTTTAAAGTAATCATTTCTTACTTCAAGCATGAAAAAAAAAATCATGATGTATGCATGTCATTATGTCAAGATAATGGCACTAGCATTTACTTAATTTAAGAATATTTTTCAACATATTGAGCAAAAAGGTCTCTTTTTTTTCTGCCAAGAAAGGTGCACTTGTTATTAGTGAGAATATACTTATTTTAAGGTATTTTTGGGTTCATTGAGGTTAGCTAATTTTACTTGTTTTGGAAAGTCTCGACAAGCCGAATTTTCTTGTTCTATTGGCAGATAATTTTAGTTCAAATATAATAACCCTAATTTTTGTATTTTTTTTTCTTGTTTTTGAACACTGACTTTTTGCGTTGCACAAGTACGCACGCTGCAGGACTGCTTGTATCACAGCTTATATAGCCGATATCATCCGATACTTTTTTTCTGATATCGGACCGGTATCCGATATAAATTTCGGATCAGGAGACAAGCTCGGATCACAACCGCAGAATATCTTGATACAGCATGTCTGTATTTTTTTTTGCTCAGTCTAAAAGTCATTTTCATCATCAACCATCCATCCATCAATTTTCTACCGCTTGTCCCTCTTATGCATCTCTATTGGTTGAATTTGTAAGTGGTGAGGGGGAAAAAATAAAGAAAAGTTTTTAAAATTGGGAAAACTGATCATTCTTGGAATATTTTAGCGTGCTATGGATGCATCTGCGAGTGTCTGCACAACCAAGACATGCGAGAGTTTGCGGGTTTACCTCAATGATCCATTGTGTGTGCGATGTGTTGTGACAGAGTTGTGATTATGCCGTCGAGCTGCAGCAGCAGAGATGAGGAGGAGCACGAGTCAGAAATGGAAATATTGTATTCTTCATCTGGCACACGGGAACCTCAATTTACTTTGATAATGATAACACTAAGAGACAGAGACAGCCACAGATATAGAAAACACACACACACACACACAGTTTTGTAATATCAGATTGTGTTCAGTGTGTTGACTTTTCTAACTTAGTGGGCACCCAGAGGCCAAATACATTGTTTTTGTATCAATAACAAGAGAGTTTTTGGTTCAAATCCGTCTGGCTTTATCCAACAATAAGTCTTTGGTATCTTACAAACATGTATATTGCTATTATTAAAGGCCTACTGAAAGCCACTACTACCGACCACGCAGTCTGATAGTTTATATATCAATGATGAAATCTTAACATTGCAACACATGCCAGATTAGTAAAGTGCAATTTTAAATTTCCCGCGAAATATCCTGCTGAAAACGTTTCGGTATGATGACGCCTGTGCGTGACGTCACGGATTGTAGCGGACATTTTGGGACATCATTGTGGCCAGCTATTAAGTCGTCTGTTTTCATCGCAAAATTCCACAGTATTCTGGACATCTGTGTTGGTGAATCTTTTGCAATTTGTTTAATGAACAGTGGAAATAGCAAAAAAGAAAGCTGGCGGTGGGAAGCGGTGGGAAGCGGTGTATTAGCAGCCGGCTGCAGCAACACAAACTACGTCGTAGCCGGTGTTTCATTGTTTACATTCCCGAACGATGACAGTCAAGCTTTACCATTGGCCTGTGGGGAACTGGGACAACATAGACTCTTACCAGGAGGACTTTGAGTTGGATACGCATGCTTGTGGAGATGGGACAACAGAGACTCTTACCAGGAGGACTTTGAGTTGAACACGCGCTACCGTGAGTACGCAGCTGCGGCTTCCAAACATTTGATCGCTTGCCCGTACGTGCGTGCCGCTATGTGCATGTCACGTACGCAACTTTGGGGAAATATATGTGCTGTATGAACTTTGCGGAGGTGAACGGTACTTTGGGCTGTGGGATTGAGTGTGTTGTGCGGGTGTTTGATTTGTATTGGCGGGATATATGGACGGGAGGAGGGAGGTGTTTGTTTTGCGGATTAATTTGTGGCATATTAAATATAAGCCTGGTTGTGTTGTGGCTAATAGAGTATATATATGTCTTGTGTTTATTTACTGTTTTAGTCATTCCCAGCTGAATATCAGGTCCCACCCGCCTCTCACAGCATCTTCCCTATCTGAATCGCTTCCACTGCCCTCTAATCCTTCACTCTCACTTTCCTCATCCACAAATCTTTCATCCTCGCTCAAATTAATGGGGAAATCGTCGCTTTCTCGGTCCGAATCGCTCTCGCTGCTTGTGGCCATTATTGTAAACAATGTGCAGACGTGAGGAGCTCCACAACCTGTGACGTCACGCTACTTCCGGTACAGGCAAGGCTTTTTTATCAGCGACCAAAAGTTGCGAACTTTATCGTCGATGTTCTCTACTAAATCCTTTCAGCAAAAATATGGCAATATCGCGAAATGATCAAGTATGACACATAGAATGGACCTGCTATCCCCGTTTAAATAAGAAAATCTCATTTCAGTAGGCCTTTAAATGTATTTACAAAACCCAAAAACCAGTGCAGTTGGCACGTTTAGGTAGTCTAGTACCCGCACTCTTTTAGAATGTGTCTTGGCATTTTCTTGCTGAAATAAGCAGGGGCGTCCATGAAGAAGACGTTGCATGGATGGCCAACATATGTTGCTCCAAAACCTGTATGTACCTTTCAGCATTAATGGTGCCTTCACAGATGTGTAAGTTACCCATGCCTTGGGCACTGATACACCTCCATACCATCACCGATGCTGGCTTTTGAATTTTGCGCCTATAACAGTCCGGATAGTCATTTTCCTCTTTGGTCCGGAGGACACAATGTCCACAGTTTCCAAAAACAATTTGAAATGTGGACTCGTCAGACCACAGAACATTTTTCCACTTTGCATCAGTCCATTTTAGATTTCTGGGTGTTGTTGATAAATGGCTTTTGCTTTGCATAGTAGAGTTTTAACTTGCAGTTACAGATGTAGCGACAAACTGTAGTTACTGACATTGGTTTTCTGAAGTGTTCCTGAGCCCATGTGGTGATATCCTTTACACACAGCGTTTTTGATGCAGTACCCCCTGAGGGATCGAAGGTCACGGGCATTCAATGTTGGTTTTCAGCCTTACGTGCGGTGATTTCTCAAAATTCTATGAACCTTTTGATGATATTACGGACCATAGATGGTGAAATCATTAAATTCCTTGCAATAGCTCTTAAACTGTTCGACAATTTGCTAACACATTTGTTCTCAAAGTGGTGACCCTCGCCCCATCCTTGTTTGTGAATGACTGAGCATTTCATGGAAGCTGCTTTTATACCCAATCATGGCCCCCACCTGTTCCCATTTAGCCTGTTCACCTGTGGGATGTTCCAAATAAGTTGTTTGATGAGCATTCCTCAACTTTCTCAGTCTTTTTTGCCACTTGTGCCCGTTTTTTTTAAACATGTTGCAGGCATCAAATTCCAAATGAGCTAATATTTGGGAAAAATATCAAAGTTTACCAGTTCAACGTTAAATATCTTATCTTTGCAGTCCATTCAATTGAATATAAGTTGAAAATGGTTTGTAAATCATTGTATTCTGTTTTTATTTACCATTTACACAACGTGCCAACTTTACTAGTTTGGAGTTTTGTAGTTTGATTGCAGCATACAGTCTCAACAAATGAGTTTTGACCCAGTGGGTAAAAGTCAATGAACACTTTTCTTTCTAGTAGTTGCATTAGTGTGACACAAATGTTGTTTTTATAGCTTTGAACTGCATTTAATATACAACAGCATGATATTTTATTTCTTAAATTTTTATTGGCTCATATTGCTGCAAATGCTCAAAAATTAGCCAGAAGGCCATTTTTTATTTGTTGTCCCTGGACATATCTTAAAACTGTCAGGTCCTAAAAACAGTAACAAAAATCCAACAGTGAACAATGCCAATAGAAAAGAAGCAGTGACATTCATGTCACTACACAAATACTATTCCATACAAAATAAGCCAGTGCAACAATTAGGTAATAATATGAACGTTTTATCATAGAAGTCATTAAGACAGCAAAGACACAAGTGGCAGAAAAGTTGCATCATAGGAAAGAACATACAGTAAGTAGACCAGTGTTTATGCAATTTCACCAAATAGTCTTTTTTACAAACCAATTATGTACAATCCACAAATAATGTGTCATTTTTGAGTGTTTGTGCTTTATTGATATTGGCAGAGTAACCATGTACTGGTTATACTTGGCCAGTAGATGGCAGCAAGAAGCTAATTGATTTGTAGGCCCACTAAATGAAAGGAATTGTTTTTTTTGACATTTCCTGAAAAATATCGTCAAAATCTATCCACAACTATTTCAGCTATGTTGCCAATAAACACACAAACAAACCCTGGCGAAAACATAACCTTTTTGGCGGAGGTAAGAAAGTCTGCAAAGCAAAACGCGGCACTTTCGTCTTGAGCGTTTCCAAGGCAACAAAGCCACAGCTCGGAGCAAAATCACAGCAAACATTTTTTTACACAGTATTCAATTTTAGATTTAAATTAAAGCCTTTACTGTACATACCTGCATGTATCATATTATACCCTGTTGCACAGTCAAATTGGTCATTTTAACATCAACATACACTACCGTTCAAAAGTTTGGGGTCACCCAAACAATTTTGTGTAATAGCCTTCATTTCTAAGAACAAGAATAGACTGTCGAGTTTCAGATGAAAGTTCTCTTTTTCTGGCCATTTTGAGCGTTTAATTGAGCCCACAAATGTGATGCTCCAGAAACTAAATCTGCTCAAAGGAAGGTCAGTTTTGTAGCTTCTGTAAGGAGCTAAAGTGTTTTCAGGTGTGTGAACATGATTGCACAAGGGTTTTCTAATCATCAATTAGCCTTCTGAGCCAATGAGCAAACACATTGTACCATTAGAACACTGGAGTGATAGTTGCTGGAAATGGGCCTCTATACACCTATGTAGATATTGCACCAAAAACCAGACATTTGCAGCTAGAATAGTCATTTACCACATTAGCAATGTATAGAGTGTACTTCTTTAAAGTTAAGAATAGTTTAAAGTTATCTTCATTGAAAAATAAGGACATTTTAATGTGACCCCAAACTTTTGAACGGTAGTGTGTGATGATGAAATAATAGTGAAAATATGTCGCAAAAATAGTGTGGCAACAATAAAAAAATAAAAAATGTTAATCATACAGGTGGCACTCGTTTTATGTTCTCCCATAAATACTGTACTAAAAGAACTACCGTATTTTCCGGACCATAGGGCGCACAGGATTATACTGCCGATGAGCGGGTCTAGTCAGGTCTATTTTCATATATAAGGCGGGTCATATTTATTTTTATTTTTTTTCCAAATGTAAAACACTTCCTGGTGGTCTACATAACATGTAATGGTGGTTCTTTGGTCAAAATGTTGCATAGGTTATGTTTTACAGATCATCTTCAAGCCGCTTTCTGACAGTCGCTTCAGATATACGTGGCTCACCTTTGACAGCGTCTTTTCTCCGTCATCTTTGTCGTAGTGGTGTAGCGTGCAAGGACGGGAGTGGAAGAGGTGTCAAAAGATGGAGTTAACTGTTTTAATGACATTCAGACTTTACTTCAATCAATAACGGAGCAGCATCTCCTCATCCGTGGCTCACTAGTGCGATAACAAGGCCGGAAATGTGTCCCGTGAAAAAACGTTTAACCAGAATTCTCTAATAACTAAAGTTCCTTGGGTGAATAATGTAAACTCACTACACCGGTATGTTTTAGCACTTTCATGGCGAGTTTACCGACAGATATAAGTAAGAACTTTACACTACTTTATATTAGAAATGGCAACAGCGGAGGATGAATGTCCCATAACAAGAAAATAGAGAAAAAGAAGAAGCTTATCGACTACGGTGTCGTACGGACTATAAAGGCGGAAGCGTGCAAATTTTCAAGACTTATGCAGATCCCAAATACAGATCAGCAGGTACCAGAAAGTAAGAAAAGTTGCTTTTGCATAATATTGCGAAACAAAACGCCAGATAATATGTCTTACCTTATACACACACCATAATAATACTGGTATGTTGAAGCACAGTACAATCCATCAAGCGGTGCGGCTTCATAGCTTACCAAAGTCGTACCAAAACATTTTGATGGATTTTTGAGCGCCGTGTGTAATGTTCTATAATTTCAATGGAACATATAGCATTTTGGTGTTGTTTACTTGAGTCATATTGCAGTCTACACGTATCTCTTATGTGTGACTGCCATCTACTGGTCACACTTATCATTTCCCCACGTACCGAATAAAAATAGCTTTGAGGTCGGTAAGCACAACCAAACTTATTCCTTACATTCGGCGCACCGGGTTATAAGGCGCACTGTCGAGTTTTGAGAAAATGAAAGGATTTTAAGTGCGCCTTATAGTCCGGAAAGTACGGTATAGATGGGGGATGCACAATGACGAAAGACAATGTCACTGTTGTTGTTTTTATTTTGTTCATTTATTTTATTCCAACATCCAATATGTCTGTCAAGCGTGAACCAGAGTCCACTGATGCTAGTACGTCCATGAAAGTAAAAACTGGCGTCGTAAAACAAGTCCATAAGGCTGCAACCATGCAGGTGAAAGATGGTATCTTTGAACATACGGAAGAATCCTCTACTACGAAATGCATAACAGAGCAGCGTAGTGGTCTCTTTATTGAGACTTCCCCCTTCCCAATAAGCCTGTCTTTTTCTCCCTTGCGTAAAGCAAGAAAAGCTCATCTTTTATTTACTTTATAGGTTACAATTGAGACACTTTCTGTTGAGAAGAGGATGATACTTTTGAAAATGTCTAAAGAAAAAGAGAAATACTAGGAAGAAAAAAAAAATACTAGACCTCCTGGTTATTGTGTTTGAGTGTGAACGCTGCGTCGTACTCGTGTTCTTTCTTTGCTTTAGCCGCTCTAACCTTGTCTGTCTTCCTTAACCCCCCACAACATCAGATTAGACTGATGTTATGCTCTAGATAATCAGTGAAGGGATTAGTGTCATCTCAGCGACCCTACTAGATTAATCTGTTGCCTCACACACACACACACACACACACACACACACACACACACACACACACACACACGCACACACACACACACACACACACACACACACACACACACACGCACACGCAAGCACTAAAACATTTGCAAAAAATTGCTGAAAGTGTTTTGTGTTAAATTATTGTACATTTGTGTTTGTGAATAGTTGTCCTACAGCAGAGCTGGGTAAATATTTTAACTCGGGGGGGGGGCCACATTGAGAGACAAAAATGTGTCTGGGGGGCCAAAGCTTATGTGTGTATAAAGTATACAGTATATACACTTTTAGCTGTACAAATCTGCTGTACAGTCAGTCATTCACAAACAAGGATGGGGCGAGGGTCGCCACTTGACAGTTTAAGAACAACATTTCTCAACCAGCTATTGCAAGGAATTTAGGGATTTCACCATCTACGGTCCGTAATATCATCAAAAAATTCGGAGAATCTGGAGAAATCACTGCACGTAAGCGGCAAGGCCGAAAACCAACATTGAATGCCCGGGACCTTCGATCCCTCAGGCGGTACTGCGTCAAAAAGCGACATCGGTGTGTAAAGGATATCACCACATGAGTCAACGACTGTAAATAATGTAAAAACAAAGAGTATAAAGAAGTCATACTGTTCCATTACCTCTGTTCATACTACTGTCACTACTCAACTGCCAAAAGAACTGTAGACACCTTAATATTTATTACTTCCTATACTGCAGTGGTCCCCAACCACCGGTCCGTGGACCGATTGGTACCGGGCCGCGGCCGCACAAGAAGTTAAAACTATTTTTAAAAATTAAATTATATATATATATATATATATATATATATATATATATATATATATATATATATATATATATATATATATATATATATATATATATATATATATATATATATATATATATATATATATATATATTTTTTTTTTTTTATTAAATCAACACAAAAAACACAATATATACATTATATATCAATATAAATCAATACAGTCTGCAGGGATACAGTCCGTAAGCACACATGATTGTATTTCTTTATGACAAAAAAAAATAAAAAAATTACTACCCCCCCTCCCCTCTCCCGGGACAAATTTTCAAGCATTGACCGGTCAGCAAGTACAAAAAGGTTGGGGACCACTGCTATACTGTATATACTGTGTATACTGTATATACTGTTACTGGTATTGCACTGGTACTGTATGTGACTACTGTACTTTTACTTGTACTGATACTTCTACCATAACTACTGGGACTTGTTGTGCAACTTATTGTCTTGTAATTAATGTACATCAGAGCTATTCAAATTGTTGTATTTTTTGTATTTAGTTTATTAGATTCAGCAACTAGTGTTTGGATCACACTGTACGCAATATCTGAAGAGCATGGAAAAAAAGCATTTCACTGTGGTGTACTCTGCATGTGACGAATAAAACCCTTGAACCTTGAACCTTGGGCTCGGGAACACTTCAGAAAACCACTGTCAGTAACTACAGTTCGTTGCTACATCTGTTAAGTGCAAGTTAAGACTCTACTATGCGAAGCCAAAGCCATTTATCAACAACACCCAGAAATGTCGCCGGCTTTGCTGGGCCCGAGCTCACAGTATGTGTGTTTGGGTCCCTTTTTTTTCCAGGAACGCCAATACCAAAAGTCACAATGTCCGAACGGAACGGAATTGTACAGTTTTTTTTTACTGAATGGGACACCCGAAATGTACACAAAAGTAAAGAAAGTGGGATTTACAATATTATATAATATTAATGTTATATTTATAATATTTATAATAATATTGATAATAATATAATATTATATATAATA
The DNA here is from genome assembly GCF_033978785.1 of Entelurus aequoreus. Classification (NCBI taxonomy): domain Eukaryota; kingdom Metazoa; phylum Chordata; class Actinopteri; order Syngnathiformes; family Syngnathidae; genus Entelurus; species Entelurus aequoreus. The sequence goes on from NC_084751.1 coordinate 38,092,713, forward strand.
TTAAGTAAAGAAAGTGGGATTTACAATATTATATAATATTAATATTATATATTTATATAATATTAATAATAATATTAATAATAATATAATAGCCTGCTCAGTGGCCTTGTGGTTAGAGTGTCCGCCCTGACATCGGTAGGTCGTGAGTTCAAACCCCGGCCGAGTCATACCAAAGACTATAACAATGGGACCCATTACCTCCCTGCTTGGCACTCAGAATCAAGGGTTGGAATTGGGGGTTAAATCACCAAAATAATTCCCGAGCGCGGCCACCGCTGCTGCTCACTGCTCCCCTCACCTCCCAGGGGGTGGAACAAGGGTGATAGGTCAAATGCAGAGGGTAATTTCACCACACCTAGTGTGTGTGTGTGACTATACGTGGTACTTTAACTTTAACATGAATTAACTATGAACAGTAAAACACTGAATATTAACAACATATGAACATCGCTCCTCTTTTATTTCTCGCACCAGCTCCTCGATAGTTGTGTATCTTTTACAATCAAGCAAAACACAACAAAAATGTAAAAAAAACAGCAAAATATGAATGCAAAATGTAATCAACTCCTACAATATGATATATTATCACGTAAAAAATCTTCTTCCGCATCTGTTCCTGACACACGCGTTTCGAGCTAACTGCTCTGAAAACAAACCCCGCCCACTCTGGTTTGTTCCTGGTCTGAGCTGCTGTGACGTAGATTACAAGAGCGTATCTAGTCGATACTACTATGATTACATTGATATTTTTTGTCATCACATCTTCTTTCGTTTTTTTTTTTATTGATATTATGTTTATAAACTCAGGAAATACGTCCCTGGACACATGAGGACTTTGAATATGACCAATGTATTATCCTGTAACTACTTGGTATCGGATTGATACCCACATTTGTGGTATCATCCAAAACTAATGTAAAGCATCCAAACACCAGAAGAATAAGTGATTATTACATTTTAACAGAAGTGTAGATAGAACATGTTAAAAGAGAAAGTAAACAGATATTAACAGTAAATTAACAAGTAGATTAATCATTTTCTACCACTTGTCCTTAATAATTTTGACAAAATAATAAAATGATAAATGACACAATATGTTACTGCATATGTCAGCAGACTAATTAGGAGCCTTTGTTTGATTACTTACTTCTAAAAAGACAAGTTGTCTAGTATTTTCACTATTTTATTTAAGGACAAACTTGCAATAATAAACATATGTTTAATGTAACCTAAGATTTTTTGTTAAAATAAATCCAATAATGCAATTTTTTGTGGTCACCTTTATTTAGAAAAGGACCGAAAAGTATTGAAATAATTTTGGTACCGGTACCAAAATATTGGTGTCCGGACAACACTAGTTCAAGACTTATGGTCATTTAAAAACAACACTGCACATCATGATGGCGCCGACAGTTTTGATGTTAAATTTATTTAAAAAATGACTTAAAACGTCCGGTGGGCCGGATTAAAAATCAAAACGGGCCACTCATGGCCCACGGGCCGTATTTTACCCAAATCTGTCCTACAGTGTAGCGCGGTGTGGTTTGTGTGAATGTGTGGCTTTGGTTTTGTCACTGCGCTTGTGGATGACAGGTGACAGTAGCAGGTTACTATGTGGTTTTGGGAAATGGCAGTTTGCATGTTCTCTCTATGTGCACTTTGTGTTAGAGCAGTGTTTTTTCAACCTTTTCTGAGCCAAGGCACTTTTTTTTTCATTGAAAAAAATCCGGAGGCACACCGCCTGCAGAAAACATTAAAAAACTAAACTCAGTTGACAGTAAAAAGTCGTAAACCATAACCAACCATGCATCAATATAGCTATTTTCACAAAGTAGGTGTACTGTCACCACGTGTCACATCACGCCCTGACTTATTTTGACTTTTTTGCTGTTTTCCTGTGTGTAGTGTTTTAGTTCTTGTCTTGCGCTCCTATTTTGGTGGCTTTTTCTCTTTATTTGGAATTTTCCTGTAGCAGTTTCATGTCTTCCTTTGAGCGATATTCCCCGCATCTACTTTGTTTTAGCAATCAAGACTATTTAAGTTGTTGTTATCCTTCTTTGTGGGGGACATTGTTGATTGTCATGTCATGTTCGGATGTACTTTGTGGACACCATCTCTGCTCCACAGCAAGTCTTTGCTGTCGTCCAGCATTCTGTTTTTGTTTACTTTGCAGCCAGTTCGGTTTGAGTTTCGTTCTGCATAGCCTTCCCTAAGCTTAGGGGCACTCACTTTTTGTTGATATAACTGCAAAAACTGAAATCTAAGTAAGATTAAATATCTCAAATAAGGGTGATATTTGCTTATTTTCTGTCTGATAAGATAATTCTTCTCACTAAGCAGATTTTATGTTAGAGTGTTTTACTTGTTTTAAGTGTTTTGGTCCTAAATGATCTCAGTAAGATATTACAGCTTGTTGCTGAGATTTGATGACCTATATTGAGTAAAACATGCTTGAAAGTAGAATATCAACTGATGCAAAGCTGTGTCATCAACACTCACAAGTATAACAATACCTTTTTAAAGTAATAATTTCTTATTTCAAGCATGAAAAAAAAATCATGATTTTGACACAATTGTGTCTCATAATTAAAACAGATGACAGCCAAATGGACTTTGCTGTTTTATTTTCAATGAAACAATAGAAAATACGTACTCATATAGTAGTACAGTTGGCACAGTACAAAAAACTGACAGTTAATATTTAACATTTGACATTTCAAAGAATTTTGAACAGAACTAGTTTATGCACATTCAGATAAATTCTTCAAAATTACAATTAAAAAAATTTTGGCCAGGGGCCGGGCTGTATATATGCGCACTAATTGACTGAAAGAGCACGCACTTGGCGCAATGATGTCATGTTATCGATGGAAAAATAAATTTTTAGACAATATGATTTGCCTGAGCGGCTAGGAGACCCCGAGAGTAACAAGCGGTTGCCTTGTTGCCTTTCCATTAAGAACAATAAACTAGTTTTTAGTATAAGTTTGCTGGTTTCAAGAAATGTAATGCCGAGCGCATATCATTATGTCAAGATAATGGCACTAGCATTTACTTAATTTAAGAATATTTTTCAACATATTGAGCAAAAAGGTCTCTTTTTTATTCTACCAAGAAAAGTGCACTTGTTATTAGTCAGAATATACTTATTTTAAGGTATGTTTGGGTTCATTGAGGTTAGCTAATTTTACTTGTTTTGGAAAGTCTTAGCTAGCCAAATTTTCTTGTTCTATTGGCAGATAATTTTGCTTAGTTCAAGTAAAATTGTTGGAATAATTGTTTCTAAGCTATCACAACAACTTTGTGTTACATTGAGTGCCTGATGAGAAGCAAAAGCTGTCTTTGGAACCTACCAAGAGTAAGGCTGGCAAAACTCCACTGTGTAGGGGGAAGCAAGATGAAGGTGTTCCTGTTTCTTTCAAGTATTATAATCAAACAGAAAGATATTGTCTGACCCAAAGACTATAAAAGCGAAGAGGAAGCAGGACCAGAATCCCCTCCAAGCGACCTCTTTTTGAACTGTTTTACGAACCTCTTTTTGAACTCGTTTACGACCTTTTCTTTTGAACTGTTCTGTAACCAAAGGCAACGCTGTTTACGACCCACTTCCCTTTTGGAAGCAGCTGTGGTCATGTGGTCAGAGAAAGTCAAATATAGGAGGAGTTGTACAATCTTTCGCCAGAGCGTGCTGAGATACTGTGCAAGGGTACAGTGTACAGGCGTCTCTCCTCATATTAAGCCAAATTGAATTCTGTCTCTGTTTGATTCTTTGCTTCTTGTCTTGTTTAATAGATGTCATCAGTGTTTGAACCTGACAAAAATACCCCTATTTTTGTTTTGTTTTTTTCTTGTTTTTGAACACCGACTTTTTGCAGTGTGGTTTAAGCAGCGTCTCTCCTCAATTGAGCCAAATTGAATTCTGTCTCTGTTTGATTATTTGCTTCTTGTCTTGTTTAATAGATGTCATCAGTGTTTGAACCTGACAAAAATACCCCTATTTTTTATTTTTTTTTTTCTTGTTTTTGAACACCGACTTTTTGCAGTGTGGTTTAAGCAGCGTCTCTCCTCAATTGAGCCTAATTGAATTCTGTCTCTGTTTGATTCTTTGCTTCTTGTCTTGTTTAATAGACGTCATCAGTGTTTGAACCTGACAAAAATACGCCTATTTTTGTATTTTTGTTTCTTGTTTTTGAACACCGACTTTTTGCAGTGTGGTTAAAGCAGCGTCTCTCCTCAATTGAGCCTAATTGAATTCTGTCTATGTTTGATTCTTTGCTTCTTGTCTTGTTTAATAGACGTCAACAGTGTTTGAACCTGACAAAAATACCCCTATTTTTGTATTTTTGTTTTCTTGTTTTTGAACACCGACTTTTTGCAGTGTGGTTTAAGCAGCGTCTCTCCTCAATTGAGCCTAATTGAATTATGTCTCTGTTTGATTCTTTGCTTCTTGTCTTGTTTAATACACGTCATCAGTGTTTGAACCTGACAAAAATACCCCTATTTTTGTATTTTTTTTTCTTGTTTTTGAACACCGACTTTTTGCAGTGTGGTTTAAGCAGCGTCTCTCCTCAATTGAGCCTTATTGAATTCTGTCTCTGTTTGATTGTTTGCTTCTTGTCTTGTTTAATAGACGTCATCAGTGTTTGAACCTGACAAAAATACCCCTATTTTTGTATTTTTTTTTCTTGTTTTTGAACACCGACTTTTTGCAGTGTGGTTTAAGCAGCGTCTCTCCTCAATTGAGCTAAATTGAATTCTGTCTCTGTTTGATTCTTTGCTTCTGGTCTTGTTTAATAGATGTCATCGGTGTTTGAACCTGACAAAAATACCCCTATTTTTGTATTTTTTTTTCTTGTTTTTGAACACCGACTTTTTGCAGTGTGGTTTAAGCATTAGATACGACGACAAACCCTCGTCCTCTCACACGACGTGTTCTCGACATCTACAAAGCCATTAGCTACCGGCTGCCACCTACTGACATGGAAGAGTATTACACGGTTACTCTGCCGAGCTCTAGACAGCAACGACACTCAACAACAACACATCATTTTGCAGACTATAATTACTCGTTTGCAAAAAAACATTTTTACCCCAAATAGGTGAAATTACTTTGAGTGTTGATTGTATGTGTGTGCACGAGTGAAGTGAAGTTGTGTGCGTTTTTGTTCCTTTGCCTTGTTGATGCACTTTTGTGTGTATAAATGTGTTTGTGTGTGGTTTTACCCTTTGTTTGTGTGGATGTGAACAGGTGCAAGCCACTACCTAACTGCCACCAGCTCCGTAAACTCAGCGGTCTGGCATCTTATTGTCATTTGTTGGCAGCAAAGAATGGTACGTACAGGCTCACACTCCGATGTTCATTGGTGGTATTTTTTTTTCCGTAGACACTCGACGTCGGCCAACTGCTCTCGAGTGTCCCGTCTTAAAAGGACGAGTGGGATGCTTGTAATGTGAAAAGCAAAACAAAAGCCGTAGTTTTAAGACCGCGATTCGGTTATTGTGCCGTGAGACATCATCGGGTGTGCTCTGGGAAATTGTCCAATTTCCACTTAATTGGTCCTGAAAATGATGAATTACTTTACTTTATTACCTCCTCTCGGGAGGTTATGAATTGTTGTTTGTCTTTTAGTTAGTTAGGACAGATTTTCATTAAACTGTCGGAAAATTATACGATTTTAAGTTTAAGACTATATTACGCTATTTTTACGTTACAAGGCTGAACTTATCTGTGTGTGCATGCCAGCGGCCCCGCCTCCACCCACAGGGACAATGAGAGAGGATGATGGGCGAGAGGGTTCATTCCTGGCTCTTGCAGAATGTTTGGAAAAGAGACATGAAGAAAACAAAAAATGCACGTGTGTGACTGGATTGGTAGAGCGGCTGTGGGTTCCAGGTTCGATCCCCGGGGTTTTGTTTGCCTTTTAGTTACTAAGGACAGATTTTCGCGGAACTTTCAGGAAATGTCCGAGCTGGAATAAGAAACAAGTGATAAGATTTTAAGGGAAATGTGTTTGATTTCTACTATATTACGTTATTTTTACATAACAAGGCTGAACTTATCTGCCCGCGGCCCCGCCTCCACCCACAGGGACAAAGACAGTGGATGATGGACGAGAGGGTTCATTCATGCCTCTTGCAGCATGTTTGGAAGCAAGATATGGAGAAAACAAACATACACATGTGTGGCTGGATTGGTAGAGCGGCTGTGGGTTCCAGGTTTGATCCCCGGGGTTTGTTTGTCTTTTAGTTAGTAAGGACAGATTTTCGCGAAACTTTCAGGAAATGTCCGAGCCGGAATAAGAAACGTGATAAGATTTTAAGGGAAATGTGTTTGATTTCTACTATATTACGTTATTTTTACGTTACAAGGCTGAACTTATCTGTGTGTGCATGCCCGCGGCCCCGCCTCCACCCACAGGGACAAAGACAGTGGATGATGGACGAGAGGGTTCATTCATGCCTCTTGCAGCATGTTTGGAAGCAAGACATGGAGAAAACAAACATGCACGTGTGTGGCTGGATTGGTAGAGTGGCTGTGGGTTCCAGGTTTGATCCCCGGGGGTTTGTTTGTCTTTTAGTTAGTAAGGACAGATTTTCGCGAAACTTTCAGGAAATGTCCGAGCTGGAATAAGAAACATGTGATAAGATTTTAAGGGAAATGTGTTTGATTTCTACTATATTACGTTATTTTTACGTTACAAGGCTGAACTTATCTGTGTGTGCATGTCCGCGGCCCCGCCTCCACCCACAGGGACAAAGAAAGTGGATGACTGACAAAAGGGTTCGCTCCGTTCCTCTTGCAGTATGTTTGGAAGTGAGACATTGATAAAACAAACATGCACATGTGTGGCTGGATTGGTAGAACGGCTGTGGGTTCCAGGTTTGATCCCCGGGGGTTTGTTTGTCTTTTAGTTAGTAAGGACAGATTTTCACAAAACTTTCAGGAAATGTCCAAGTCGGGACAAAACACAAGTGATAGGCTTTTAAGGGAAATGTATTTGATTTCTACTATATTACGTTATTTTTACGTTACAAGGCTGAACTTCTCTGTGTGTGTATGCTAGCGGCCCCGCCTTCACCCACAGGGACAAAGAGAGTGGATGACTGACAAAGAGGGTTCACTCCGAGACATGAAGAAAACAAACATTTGTTTTATTAAAAGCTATGTTTACCGTATTTCCTTGAATTGGCGCCGGGAATATAGTTTTCGCCTGCCTAGAATTACAGCCGGGTCAAACTCGTTTCGCAAAATAATTAGCGCATGCTTGGCACTTCCGCCGGGTCAAATATGAGTCATTAAATGACTCCCGCCTCCTGGTGGTAGAGGGCGCTAGTGATCCTTCTTGCGACTACCAGTACTGCAGGAGACAGGTACTGCAGAAGAAGACAACAAGCAGCAAGCATGAGCAGCAATTGTTTGCTTGTACTTTTAACATGGAGGATTACATATCTAAAATAAAACAGTTTTCTAAACTGGACTTTCAATCGAAGCAGGAGGTAATAATTAAAGGAATATCTCCAGAGACTTTTAAAATTGAAGAAAGATAAGAAAGACTGCCTTTGATCAGAAGCAGCTGCACATGGACCCATTTACAAGTAAAGGTAAGATCATAATAACGTTTTTTTTTATTAAATGTGCTTTTCATGATAATGTATGCGCCGGAGTGAGAAGAGGTTTTAAAATAATTAGCGCATGCTTGCCCATTCCGCATGGTTTTGGTAACCGCAGGAGTGAGAAGAGGTTTTAAATTAATTAGCGCCCCTGCGGCTATTCAAGGAAATACGGTAAGTGTCTTATTAGATTAGCCCCTGATGTGATGTGTCAAGAAATACAAAGATACAGTAGTGAAGGTGTGCAGACTCGAGCCGCAGTCGGTGGGAGCTGCAGCCGGTTTGGAAGTGAGACAAAAAGAAAACAATATATCACATATATCAAATTAATCACACGGTTGCTGTAGATTAATGTTGATTAATCGGAGTTGAATATAATTATTTTCAACCCTCAGATCCTTTTCAATGGATTTTGAGTCATTTTGTGCTGCAGATGTGGAAACTTTGATTCAAAATAATATTGACAATGGATTAATTATTGTTGCTAGCTCATTCGTAAATAATTGATTTTACTTTTAGGATATACCTAAGGCCAATTAACAGTCTAAACCAGGGGTCACCAACCTTTTTGAAACCAAGAGCTACTTCTTGGGTACTGACAATTGCGAAGGGCTACCAGTTTGATACACACTTAAATAAATTGCCAGAAATAGCCAATTTGCTCTATTTACCTTTAACTCTATGTTATTATTAATAATTAATGATATTTATCATTGTGGAAACACTGATCATCTTAATGATTTCTCACAATAAATATATATAGAAACATATAAATATCAATATGCAACACTTTATTTTTATATTTTCTCTAAGTGCAAATTTTTCAAATTGAACATTTTTAAATGATCACTTCTAAGACAGTCTTGTGAAATCACAATATCCCATTTTAACTAGCTAGCCACTAACATTTTTTAACAAATCATGAATTGCTTTGCACCATGTTTGTACAAATAATAACTCATGTAAAATACAAAAGTCAACTCTCAATTTTTTAAATAAATCATGTCACACTTTGAACTGGACACCAAATCTGTTATCTGTTTCTTTGTCAGTTAGTGAAGACCAAGTCTTTAAAATATTTTCTTGGATTTTCAAATTCTATTTGAGTTTTGTCTCTCTTAGAATGAAAAATGTCGAGCAAAGCGAGACCAGCTTGCTAGTAAATAAATACAATTTAAAAAATAGAGGCAGCTCACTGGTAAGTGCTGCTATTTGCGCTAATTTTAGAACAGGCCAGCGGGCTACTCATCTGGTCCTTACGGGCTACCTGGTGCCCGCGGGCACCGCGTTGGTGACCCCTGCTCTTAACACCCTGAATGTAAACTAATCGATTTTCCGTTTATGATGCAAAATATGTATATACTAGGGTTGTACAGTATACCGGAATTAGCATAGTACCGCGATACTAATGAATCATATTCGGTACTATACCGCCTCTAAAAAAGTACCGGTCCAAATGTCCCTGGACACATGAGGACTTTGAATATGACCAATGTACGATCCTGTAACGACTTGGTATCGGATTGATACCCAAATGTGGTATCATCCAAAACTAATGTAAAGCATCCAAACAACAGAAGAATAAGTGATTATTACATTTTAACAGAAGTGTAGATTGAACATGTTGAAAGAGAAAGTACGCAGATACTGACAGTAAATGAACAAGTAGATTAATCATTCATTTTCTACCACTTGTCCTTAATAATTTTGACAAAATAATAGAAAGGAAAATGACACAATATGTTACTGCATATGTCATCAGCTAAATTAGGAGCCTTTGTTTGCTTACTTACTACTAAAAGACAAGTTGTCTTGTATGTTAACTATTTTATTTAAGGACAAACTTGCAATAAGAAAAATATGTTTAATGTACATTTTTTTGGTTAAAATAAAGCCAATAATGCAATTTTTTGTGGTCCCCTTTATTTAGAAAAGTATCGAAATACATGTCGGTACCGGTACCAAACACCAATACTAGTATATACTAACAGTAATTTGTGTTTATATAAAATACCTCACTGTAAAAGTTTCTCAATAATTTCAACACTGCTGTCTAACAAATGTATTACCGTATTATAGACGTAACATTTAAAGTGACAAAGTGGTTTTCTGCAGAGAGGTCAAGATATTATTATCATATGTTGGATCTACTTACCATTGGGTCAGTAGTAACAACTTCCCTTTGTTTAGTTGACAGCTTGGACTTTGTTTATTAGTTTCCTGTGTTTTTGCATGTATTTCTGTTTCTGGGCTATTTCCTTCCTTTTTTTTTTTACCCACTTCCTGTTTGGACACTGAGCTACCCCCCCCCCCCCCCCTCCCCTGATTGACAATCAGCAGACACACCTATCAATGCTTGTCAATCAGGAGGCTTCTTATATTGCATTTCATTGTCGCTATCATCTCATCTCCGCGCCTTGTTTATTCGTGCCAGCTCGTCGCTATCCTCCACAAAGACAATTAAAACCATAATTTTACCTGCACCTCGTCTCCGGTCTCTGCATCTTGGAGTCGCACCAACGGCCGCCACGGGACAATTTCCTGTAATTTTGTCTTCACACCTCAGTCAGGCGCGATTGAAAGATGACTGTAAACTTTCTAAAAAGGTCAGATTGGTGTCATAAACACAGGCAGAAGTGTTTTATAGCGCGTTGAAGGAGTATTAAGGGGCAGTCTATTTAAAAGCTCGACTCCATCATTTCCCCTTATTGTTTTTTTTTGTTGAAATGCAGTGAGTCAGCCGCCTGTCTCAGCTCTGTGTGACCTTATTAATGAGTGTTCAGCCATGAGGCCAGACCTCCTCTGAAGAGGTCACATCTGGACACTTTATATAGAAATATATTTCTGTCTTTCTCACACACACACACAAACACACACTTTCTCTGTCTTGCTAATTTGATTGTCTTTATTGTTCACTCCTTCAGTCCGGAAGGATGTATGTCTATTGGTGCTGTCAATATATTGTAATTTGTAATCAGATTAATCACGTACTTGCTGTGGATTAATTTTGATTAATCACGTTTTTTTGTTTTTTTTTAAGTACACAACCCAAAACCAGTAAAGTTGGCACGTTGTGTAAATCGTAAATAAAAACAGAATACTATGATTTGCAAATCCTTTTCAACTTATATTCAATTGAATAGACTGCAAAGACAAGATATTTGACGTTCGAACTGGTAAACCTGTATGCACTTGAACGTTTTATCAACAACACCCGAGCTCAACTAACTGCAAAACGTTGCTATTTTTTGCAAATATTAGCTCATTTGGAATTTGATGCCTGCAACATGTTTTCAAAAAAAATCTGGCACGAGTGGCAAAAAAGACTGAGGAAGTTGAGGAATGCTCGTCAAACACTTATTTGGAACGTCCCACAGGTGAACAGGGTCATTGGGAACGGGTGGGTGCCATGATTGGGTATAAAAGCAGCTTCCATGAAATGCTCAGTCATTCACAAACACCTCCTCCTGAAACGCCCTCAGAAAGAGGTGCTTTAAAACTTGGCTAGCTAGCTAGCTAGCGGCTAACGTGTTTTAGCTACTTCTAAATCACTAATCCACAAATAAAGTAAGTTTCTTAAAAGTATCATCCCTGCAGGACGAGGAATAGCTAAACATGCTTCACTACACACCGTAGCTCACCGGTGTCACAATGTAAACAAATGCCATTAGTGGATCTACACCTGACATCCACTGTAATGATACCAAGTACAGGAGCGTATCTAGTCAATACTACTATGATTACATCAATATTTTTTATCGTCACACAATATTTTTTCCTTTTTAAAAAAAAATTGTATCATGTTTATTAACTCAGGAAATACATCCTTGGACACATGAGAACTTTGAATATGGCCAATGTATGATCCTGTAACGACTTGGTATCGGATAGATACCTACATTTGTGGTATCATCCAAAACTAATGTAAAGTATCCAAACACCAGAAGAATAAGTCATTATTACATTTTAACAGAAGTGTAGATAGAACATGTTGAAACGGGGAAAAAAACTGATTTTAACAGTAAATGAACAGGTGGATTAATATTCAATTTTTACCGCTTGTCCCTCATAATTTTGACAAAATAGAATGACAAATGACACAATATGTTACTGTATACGTCAGTAAACAAATTAGGAGCCTTTGTTTTCTTACTTACTACTAAAAGACAAGTTGTGATGTTCACTATTTTATTTAAGGACACAATTGTTATTCGATTGCAATAAGAAACAAATGTTTAATGTACCCCCTTATGTAGAAAAGTATCGAAATACAGTTTGGTACCGATACCGGTACTAAAATATTGATATTGGGAAAACTAGAGATGTCTGATAATATCGGACTGCCGATATTATCGGCCGATAAATGCTTTAAAATGTAATATCGGAAATTATCGGTATCGGATTCAAAAAGTAAAATGTATGACTTTTTAAAACGCCGCTGTACGGAGTGGTACACGGACGTAGGGAGAAGTACAGAGCAGTTGTGTCTCCCAGTCATACGTGCCAACCCTTCCGATTTTCCCGGGAGACTCCCGAATTTCAGTGCCCCTTCCGAAAATCTCCCGGGGCAACCATTCTCCCGATTTTCTCCCGATTTCCATTCAGACAACAATACTTTTCCTGAACAGCAATCTGAGACTTCAGTAAAGTGTGACGTGTGACGACATATCTCGAGTACACTAAAGGTGTGATGGTGTCAGACATTTTTGTAGATCATTTTTCCAAGTTCATTTTCTCAGGGAACTGTCTTTCGTATGCAAGTTTATAGGACAAGGAAATCCTAGTTTATTGTGATAAGGAAATTATTGACTTTGCTTCAGAGAAGTGTTATAAATTTACTTCCACAAAGAGGTTTGAAATATGACATTGTTATGAATAAATGTTTTTTTAAGCTTTTTCTACAAAGACTTTTTTTTTGAGGAATAAGAAAAGTGAAAATGTGTATATTTTTGTTTATATTTAATTTATTTTTCATATTTATGTTATTTATTTTAATTTTACTTTTATTATATATTGACCATAATGAATGTGGTATAAATGGTCTGTATTTGTCTTGTGATTTGTCTTAAATAATAACAATAGTATTAATATTTTTGACTGACAAAAATTGCCAATAAGAAATTAATGGTATCGGTATCGGTATCGATGAAAATGCAAGAAAAATTATCGGTATCGTATCGAATCCTAAAAGTGTGGTATCGACCATCCCTAATGCAAGGCATACTTGGTCAACAGCCATACAGGTCACACTGAGGGTGTCCGTATAAACAACTTTAACACTGTTACAAATATGCGCCACACTGTGAACCCACACCAAACAAGAATGACAAACACATTTCGGGAGAACATCCACGCCGTAACACAACATAAACACAACAGAACAAATACCCAGAACCCCTTGCAGCACTAACTCTTCCGGGACGCTACAATATACACCCCCTGCTACCCCCTACCCCCCACACCTCAACCCCGCCCACCTCAACCTCCTCATGCTCTCTCAGGCGGAGCATGTTCCAAATTCCAAGCTGCTGTTTTGAGGCAAGTTAAAAAAAAATAATAATGCACTTTGTGACTTCAATAATAAATATGGCAGTGCCATGTTGGCATTTTTTTTCCCATAACTTGAGTTGATTTATTTTGGGAAACCTTGTTACATTGTTTAATGCATCCAGTGGGGCATCACAACAAAATTAGGCATAATAATGTGTTAATTCCACGACTGTATATATCGGTATCGGTTGATATCGGAATCGGTAATTAAGAGTTGGACAATATCGGGATATCGGCAAAAAAGCCATTATCGGACATCTCTAGAGACAACCCTACTTTTCATACAATGTTTTCTGTTTCTGACGTTTTGGAATGGATTACTCATGATTTTGTTTAATCTACAGTATATACTAAATAAAGTGAGCTGCTCTTACACCTTATTTGCCCTTCATCTCCTCTCTTCTGCACAACCCATGTTCTCCTTTACTTGTCCTCCATCTCATTTAGCATTCCTTCCTCTCTATCTCTGCATCATCCTCTGCGACTTCATTCACACACGGTGCTTCTCCTCTCTGCTCACCTGTCTCCATCCTTACCCTAAGAAGCCCTTACCTCAGCTGGGTGCGGTGCCAAGGTCGCACACCCCCCCCCCCCCCCCCCCCGTCGCTCCCTGCTGGGTCAGTGTGTTTGTGCTCGGAATGGTTGAGAGGGAAAGTTTCAAGTGGAAATGACAAACGGGAAATTGTTTTAACTAATGATGAGTAATCAGTTAATCAGAATGAGGACAAAATTAAGAATACACTATGGTTTTTTTGAAGAAATGTCCTTGTCTGTGATTATTGATCATCAGAGGAGGGTATAGAGGAGCTAAAGTTGTCCTCAAGTAAGAGTACCGTTACTTTAGAGCAGTGGTTCTTAACCTGGGTTCGATCGAACCCTAGGAGTTCGGTGAGTCGGCCTCAGGGGTTCGGCGGAGACACACCCGACTCATCGTGTAAATAAAAACTTCTCCCTATCGGCGTATTATGGATACCGCCAAACAGTGTTCCCTCTAATTTTCCATATGCGTGAGCAAACGCAAAAACTCCTTGAGCATTCAGTGGAGCACATGTAAAACATCAGATGTGCACATGCACTGTGGCCACACCAGCAGCACACCCGTCCCAAACCTGACTAAATGACAAGTTAAATGTTGTATTATTATAATCAAATGACTGTAGTCATTTCCCTGAGATTATTTTCTAATGTAAGTGTTTTGGCCCACTTACAATGACAATAACAAAAAATATTGTTTTTCATGAGCTGTGTACTAGTATTGTATGTCTGGGTGGGCGTCCTGCTTTGGAAATAATTTGTACCGCTTTCAGATATCGCATTTTGTTCCCACTGAAACATTCACATGTTGCACAGTGAGATGTAAACATGGGATCATGTGTACATTCCTGTAACTTTCTGTTTGGGAAATATATCTTTATTACTATTTATTTAATATAATAACATCATTTCATGATTAATATTTATGAATTAAGATTAAAGGCCTACTGAAATGATTTTTTTTTATTTAAACGGGAATAGCAGATCCATTCTATGTGTCATACTTGATCATTTCGCGATATTGCCATATTTTTGCTGAAAGGATTTAGTAGAGAAAATCGACGATAAAGTTCGCAACTTTTGCTCGCTGATAAAAAAAAGCCTTGCCTGTACCGGAAGTAGCGTGACGTCACAGGAGCTAGTATTCCTCACAATTCCCCATTGTTTACAATGGAGCGAGAGAGATTCGGACCGAGAAAGTGATGATTACCCCATTAAATTGAGCGAAGATGAAAGATTTGTAGATGAGGAACGTTACAGTGAACGACTTGAGAGGCATTGATGGACGTATCTTTTTTCGCTCTGACCGTAACTTAGGTACAAACTGGCTCATTGGATTCCACACACTCTCCTTTTTTTATTGTGGATCACGGATTTGTATTTTAAACCACCTCGGATACTATATCCTCTTGAAAATGAGAGTCGAGAACGCGAAATGGACATTCAGTGCCTTTTATCTCCACGACAATACATCGGCGAAATGCTTTAGCTACGAGCTAACGTGATAGCATCGTGCTTTAACTGCATATAGAAACAAAAAAATAAACCCCTGACTGGAAGGATAAGATAGAAAATCAACAATACTATTAAACCGTGGACATGTAAATACACGGTTAATGCTTTCCAGGCTGGTGAAGGTTAACAATGCTGTGCTAACGACGCCATTGAAGCTAACTTAGCAACTTAGCAACGGGACCTCACAGAGCTATGCTAAAAACATTAGCTCTCCACCTACGCCAGCCAGCCCTCATCTACTCATCAACACCCGTGCTCACCTGCGTTCCAGCGATCGGCAGAAGGACGAAGGACTTCACCCGATGCGTTTGGCGGCCCGGAGACGTAGGAAGTCAAGGTGAGGTCGGCGGCTAGTGCGGCTAGCGCGGCTAGCGCGGCTAGCGCGGCTAGCGCTCCAACAAAGTCCTCCTGGTTGTGTTGCTGTAGTCCGCTGCTAATACACCGATCCCACCTACAACTGTCTTCTTTGCAGCCTTCATTGTTCATTAAACAAATTGCAAAAGATGTCCAGAATACTGTGGAATTATGAAATGAAAACAGAGCTTTTTGTATAGGATTCTACGGGGTACCATAACTTCCGTTATACTGACTTCGTCACGCGCATACGTCATCATACCGCGACGTTTCAGCCGGATATTTCCCGGGAAATTTTAAATGTCACTTTATAAGTTAACCCGGCCGTATTGGCATGTGTTGCAATGTTAAGATTTCATCATTGATATATAAACTATCAGACTGCGTGGTCGGTAGTAGTGGGTTTCAGTAGGCCTTTAAATTAAGAAAAAAACATTGTATTTTTCACTAAAGAAGGGTTCGATGAATGCGCATATGAAACTGGTGGGGTTCGGTACCTCCAACAAGGTTAAGAACCACTACTTTAGAATGATATGACTCAAGTCAAAGTAGAATTTAGTCATCAAAATGATTACTTGAGTAAGAGTAAGTATTCTGTGAAATACTCAAGTATTGAGTAACTTGTGAATAACTTCTGATTTATTTAGTATCTATTTTTAATGGTTCTTTGACTACAACTGTTGTTGTTGCTCCCGATGGGTCTGGTTAAGGCCTTGCATGGCAGCTCCCCCCATCAGAGTGTGAATGGGTGAATGGGTGAATGTGGAAATAGTGTCAAAGCGCTTTGAAAGTACAAAACCCAAAACCAGTGAAGTTGGCACGTTGTGTAAATCGTAAATAAAAACAGAATACAATGATTTTGCAAATCCTTTTCAACTTATATTCAATTGAATAGACTGCAAAGACAAGATATTTAATGTTCAAACTGGAAAACTTTGTTAATTTTTGCAAATATTAGCTCATTTGGAATTTGATGCCTGCAACATGTTTCAAAAAAGCTGGGACAAGTGGCAAAAAAAGACTGAGAAAGTTGAGGAATGCTCATCAAACACTTATTTGGAACATCCCACAGGTAAACAGGCTAATTGGGAACAGGTGGGTGCCATGATTGGGTATAAAAGCAGCTTCCATGAAATGCTCAGTCATTCACAAACAAGGATGGGGCGAGGGTCGCCACTTTGTCAATAAATGCGTGAGCAAATAGTCGAACAGTTTGAGAACAACATTTCTCAATGAGCTATTGCAAGGAATTTAGGGATTTCACCATCTATGGTCCGTAATATCATCAAACGGAACGAAATCCCTGCACGTAAGCGTTGATATTACGGACCTTCAATCGCTCAGGCTATGTAACTTTTTTGCAATGTGTTGCTGCCATTAAGTTTAATTAAGTTAATGATTAGTTGATTAAAAAAACAAGTTTCTCAGTTCGAACATTAAATATCTTGTTTTTGCAGTCTAGTCAATTGAATATAAGTTAAAAAGGATTTGCAAATCATTGCATTCTGTTTTTATTTACGAATTACTCAACGTGCCAACTTCACTGGTTTTGGATTTTATAATTATCTTTTAATTATTTTATCTGTACAACTAGTTTTATCGTTTGTTGTTTTGATAATTTTCTTTTGATTATTTGTATATGTATATTGAAAACTGTCTTTGGGTTTCTTGAAAGGTGCTTATAAATTAAATGTATACAACCTTGCGCTCTGATTACTGCTTTGCACACTCTTGGCATTCTCTGGATGAGCCTGAAATGGTTTCCACTTCACAGGTGTGCTTGAAGCTCATGGAGAGAATGCCAAGAGTGTGCAAAGCAGTAATCAGAGCAAAAGGTGGCTATTTTGAAGAAAAATTGTCCATCGGTCGGAGTCTCTTCACTCATCTTTGCGCTATGCATTGACCTGACCACTGACCGTATAACAACTTAGACTTAGACTTAGACAAACTTTATTGATCCACAAGGGAAACTAGTATTATGTTTTTTTTTATGCATTGGGACAACAACAATTGAACGATGGGATACGTCATCTGCAATTGTCTCGTTAAGTATAGCATTGTTTAGAAAGTGCTCTGCCTTACATGAACATTGTCAGTCTAATTGGATCTGACGTCCTAATCATAGGTCTCGCCAAGGCAACAGGGTGGAGGGCAGAAATGCAAAACACACTTTGTAAACAGCCCATCCTCGGCAAGCACTTCAGAGTGCCCGATCTACAGCAAGGGGTATATATTCTGCAGTATTATTGTTTTTAAACAAGTGGATAAGGAAAGACGAGGCTGAGGAAGCGCAAATTTGAGTTTTTCTAATATTTTTTTTAATGCACTGTTACTGTCATTGGTGCATAATAAGGAAGTGGTGTGTTGTTGTTTTTATGGCTACTTAGGGGATACCTCTGTGGAACAGGCCTAAATTTGGGTACTATATTTAGCTACATTACAAAATGTTGGAGACACTTTCCGGTATCATGCAGCGCAACCACAATTATCAACAGGGCTGCCAAGTTTCAGAAAATGACAAGAGTGAGACTTTGGTGCCATGATGCGTTTGGAAAAAAAATTGACCTTTTTTTAACAACGATTTGGACTGTTTTAACGTCAATGTATACCTTAGATCAGGGGTCACCAACCTTTTTGAAACCAAGAGCTACTTCTTGGGTACTGATTAATGCGAAGGGCTACCAGTTTGATACACACTTAAATAAATTGCCAGAAATAGCCAATTTGCTCAATTTACCTTTAACTCTATGTTATTATTAATAATTAATGATATTTACACTTAATTGAACGGTTTAAAAGAGGAGAAAACATGAAAAAAATGACAATTAAATTTTGAAACATAGTTTATCTTCAATTTCGACTCTTTAAAATTCAAAATTCAACCGAAAAAAAGAAGAGAAAAACTAGCTAATTCGAATCTTTTTGAAAAAATTAAGAAAATAATTTATGGAACATCATTAGTAATTTTTCCTGATTAAGATTAAGTTTAGAATTTTGATGACATGTTTTAAATAGGTTAAAATCCAATCTACACTTTGTTAGAATATATAACAAACTGGACCAAGCTATATTTCTAACAAAGACAAATCATTATTTCTTCTAGATTTTCCGGAACAAAAATTTTAAAAGAAATTCAAAAGACTTTGAAATAAGATTTAAATTTGATTCTGCAGATTTTCTCGATTTGCCAGAATAATTTTTTTGAATTTGAATCATAATAAGTTTGAAGAAATATTTCACAAATATTCTTCGTCGAAAAAACAGAAGCTAAAATGAAGAATTAAATTAAAATGTATTTATTATTCTTTACAATAAAAAATAAAATAAAAATACTTGAACATTGATTTAAATTGTCAGGAAAGAAGAGGAAGGAATTTAAAAGGTAAAAAGGTATATGTGTTTAAAAATCCTAAAATCATTTTTAAGGTTGTATTTTTTCTCTAAAATTGTCTTTCTGAAAGTTATAAGAAGCAAAGAAAAATGTATTAATAAATGTATTTAAACAAGTGAAGACCAAGTCTTTAAAATATTTTCTTGGATTTTCAAATTCTATTTGAGTTTTGTCTCTCTTAGAATTAAAAATGTCGAGCAAAGCGAGACCAGCTTGCTAGTAAATAAATAAAATTTAAAAAATAGAGGCAGCTCACTGGTAAGTGCTGCTATTTGAGCTATTTTTAGAACAGGCCAGCGGGCGACTCATCTGGTCCTTACGGGCTACCTGGTGCCCGCGGGCACCGCGTTGGTGACCCCTGCCTTAGACATACCAATGTATACCTCTCACTGCTCTCTCTGCACTGTTGAATACTTGTCTTAATTAACCAGAAATTAGCAATGAAAATCATCTCCACTGTTTCCTCTGTTGGCTCTTCTGTCTCATCCTCTGCATCGGTGTCCTCACTTTGTATCTCTTCGACAACTCTGTCCTCAATCTCTTCTGTTGCCAACTCCTCAGTCAGGAAAGTAGCTATACTGTCATAAAAAAAAAATTGATCGAAGTTGATAGATGACATCATTGGCTCATTTTTTTGTTTTACACCGCTAAACCTAACTAACTGTATTACATTTGATCAAAAGTGGTGTTTTCCCTAATGATGTGAGTGATCATTGTGTGATTGCAGTAGTGCGAGACACAAGGATTCCTAAAAGCAAGCCTCGTCTTGTTGAAAAACGTAATATGAAATTATTTGAGATGCAAGCTTTTTTACATGACTTGCATCTTTTTAATTGGGATAGAATTGCTCTGTTTGATAATGTTGAACTGGGTTGGACATATTTTCACGAAAACTTCTTGAGTATAGTGAACAAACATGCCCCTTTTAGAAAATTTAGGGTTAAAGGTCGTGACAATCAGTGGTTTACATCGGATCTGTCAGATGTATTGCATGAGCGTAATGCTGCTTGGGCCAGGGCACGCAAGTCAGGGTTAGAAGCGGATTGGTTGAATTTTAGACAATTAAGAAATCAATTTACTTCTCTCCTTCGGAAAGTCAAATCAGAATTTTATTTCTCCACAACAACAGAAAACCTCAAACACCCAAAGAAGTTTTGGAAAATCATCAAATCTTTGTCCGGCTGCTGTAATTCAGTCAATCTCCCACCTAACATACTTGTTGATGGTGTCAGAGTAAGTGACAGAAGAGAAATGGGTAGTCATTTTAATAATCATTTTATTTCCTCTGGTTTTCTCTACAATTCTGACAACTCTACTGAAGTTCTGCTAACTCCGGAAAGAACCGTTGAAAATACCCAGGTTTTTAACTTTACGCCCTTTACCACAACAGAGGTCATGAGGGCTCTAAAGCAACTTAAACCTAGAAAGCCAGCTGGCTCAGATAAGTTGGAGCCGCTCTTTTTAAAGTTGGCAGCTGAAATTATAGCCGAACCACTGACTCACATTTTTAACCTTACACTAATTTCAAATGAAATCCCTTTGGATTGGAAATCTGCCCCTGTAATCCCCCTATTAAAAGGAGGTGACCCTAGTAATCTAAATAATTACAGACCGATCTCTAAACTCTCTGTTCTGGCAAAAGTGCTTGAATCCCTTATCAGTGAACAGATAAAAGACTTTTTGGACACCAACTTTATTCTGTCACCATTTCAGTCAGGTTTTCGCAGAAATCACAGTACTGTTACTGCTGCTATGAAGTTTATTAAATGATGTAACTGAAGCTCTTGACAAGAAGCAGTGCTGTCTGTCCCTCTTTATTGACTTTTCAAAGGCATTTGATACTGTTGATCATGTCATTTTAATCAAACGTCTTTCAGCTATTGGTTTTTCTCAGCAAGCAGTTGGATGGTTTGCAAATTACCTCACAAGTAGAACTCAGGCTGTTCAGATAGAAGGTTCCTCCTCGGACGTACTGCAAGTGAAAAAGGGTGTCCCTCAAGGTTCTGTGTTGGGCCCATTATTATTCACTATTTACATAAATAATCTTGGACAGAATATTCCGAACTCAACTTTCCATTTCTATGCTGATGATACTGTCATATACTGTACAGCACCCACTCCTGCTGAGGCCTTTAAATATCTACAACACGCATTTGACAGAGTACAAGAACAACTTTGCTATCTTCAACTGGTTTTAAATGCAGAGAAAACAAAGTGTATGTTCTTTACCACATCAAAAACTGTAAGATCAGCACTGTGTGAGAACATTTTAACAAGAAATGGGCAACAAATTATGTTAGTATGTGCTTTTAAATATTTAGGATTTTTAATTGATGACCACTTGAGTTTTAAGGAGCACATTCAGTATGTTGTAAAAAAAAACTGAAACTTTTACTGGGATTTTATTATAGAAACAAGTCTTGCTTTTCTTTTACTGTGAAACAGAAATTGGTGGAAACAACCTTCTTACCTGTTATTGACTATGGAGATGTGTTGTACATGAATGCTACTGCTGGTTGTCTCCACAAGCTGGATAGTGTGTACCACGGTGCACTGAGATTTATCACCAACTGCGTTCCCCTTACTCACCATTGCGTATTATACTCAATGGTTAACTGGACATCTTTAAGTGCTCGACGCCTCAATCATTGGTATGTTTTCATCTACAAAACCATTCTGGGTATCACTCCATCTTATCTGTCTTGTCTTTTAACAAAGAAACAAGGAAGTCACAATCTTCGTTCAATGAATGTTCTGCAATTTGTCGTACCCAAAGTAAGAACTGAACTGGGCAAGAAAGCATTTAGGTTTTCAGCAGCGAAGGCTTGGAATAACCTACAATCGAATATTCAACTTCAAACCCTTGTTACGTTGAATGAGTTCAAAGCTTCTGTGAAAGGACTGCAGTCTACCTTCTCTGTATGCACATGTGTTATGTGAGCAAGTTTTAATGTCGTAAATGTGATGTTTTATGTATTTGTTTACTGTTTTTAATGTAACCTTGCTGCTGCCCTCTTGGCCAGGTCTCCCTTGGAAAAGAGATCTTTGATCTCAATGGGATTTTACCTGGTTAAATAAAGGCTAATAATAATAATAAAAGACTGAAGCTTTGTGATATTCATGAACGAATCAAGTCTATTGATCGTCCGTAACATGAACGGCAGGTTTATTTTTATTTGAAGCGTGACAGCGATTAAACTTTTACATATCTGTAAACCAAGGCAGAAACATTGGCAGCTTTGAACTCTGCTCTGACTGGAATGGAACAGAACTATATTGTCATTGCACTGGAAATTACAAAACCCAAAACCAGTGAAGTTGGCACATTGTGTAAATAAAAACAGAATACAATGATTTGCAAATCCTTATATTCAATTGAATACACTGCAAAGACAATATATTTAATATTCGAACTGAGAAACTTAATTAACGGCATTTCTGGGTGTTGTTGATAAATGGCTTTGGCATAGTAGAGTTTTAACTTGCACTTACAGATGTAGCAACGAACTGTAGATACTGACAGTGGTTTTCTGAAGTGTTCCTGAGCCCATGTGGTGATATCCTTTACACACTGATGTCGGTTTTTGATGCAGTACCGCCTGAGGGATCCAAGGTCACGGGCATTCAATGCAGTGATTTCTCCAGATTCTCTGAACCTTTTGATGATGTTACAGACCTTAGATCAGTGGTTCTTAACCTTGTTGGAGGTACCGAACCCCACCAGTTTCATATGCGCATTCACCGAACCTTTTAGTGAAAAATAATGGGTTTTTTTCAAATTCAAAACAAAGTTATATGTTTTTGGTAACACTTTAGTATAGGGAACATATTCTAAGTAACAAAGACTTAATTTAAAGTTTTTTGGACACTAGGTGAACATATTCTAACTAACAAAGACTTAATTTAGAGTTATTTGGTTAGGGTTAGGGCCGGGGTTAGAGGGTTAGGGTTATAATAAGGCCATGCCGAATAAGGCATTAATAAGTACTTAATGACTAGTTAAGAGCCAATATGTTACTAATTTGCATGTTAATAAGCAACTAATTAATGGTGAATATGTTCCCCATACTAAAGTGTTACCATGTTTTTATACTGGTGCATAAAATGAACCGTGCATGAACATCACCTTGTTCAAACAACAAAACCAACACAGTGCATAAACTCACAACAAATTACACACCTGCAAATCAGTTTGACTTGTGCTGTTGCCGTATCCGTAATATGCCGATAGGGAAAAGTTTTTATTTACACGATGAGTCGGGTGTGTCTTTACTTCCGCCGAACCCCTGAGGCCGACTCACCGAACCCCTAGGGTTTGATCGAACCCAGGTTAAGAACCACTTCCTTAGATGGTGGAATCCCTAAATTCCTTGCAATAGCTCGTTGACAAATGTTGTTCTTAAACTGTTCGACAATTTGCTCACGCATTTCTTCAAAAAGTGGTGACCCTCGCCCCATCCTTATTTGTGAATGACTGAGCATCTCATGGAAGCTGTTTTTATACCCA
>NC_084751.1:38121174-38138674 GCF_033978785.1 Entelurus aequoreus
CAATGAACCCAAAAATACCATTAAAAAAGTATATTCTCACTAATAACAAGTGCACTTTTCTTGGTAGAAAAAACAAAATTGACCTTTTTGCTCAATATGTTGAAAAATATTCTTAAATGAAGTAAATGCTAGTGCCATTATCTTGACATAATGATATGCGCTCGGCATCATGATTTTTTTTTTCATGCTTGAAGTAAGAAATTATTACTTTAAAAAAGTAGTTTTATACTTGTGAGTGTTGATGACACAGCTTTGCAACAGTTGATATTCTAGTTTCAAATCTCAGCAACAAGCTGTAATATCTTACTGAGATCATTTAGGACCAAAACACTTAAAACAAGTAAAACACTCTAACATAAAATCTGCTTAGTGAGAAGAATTATCTTATCAGACAGAAAATAAGCAAATATCACCCTTATTTGAGATATTTCATCTTACTTAGATTTCAGTTTTTGCAGTGTGGAAGGAGCATAATATGACACACTACAAAAACTGTATATGTATATATATATATATATATATATATATATATATATATATATATATATATATATATATATATATATATATATATATATATATATATATATATATATATATATATATATATATATATATATTCCTTGTGCACTAATTGACTGAAATAACACGCACTTGGCACGATGATGTCATGTTATCGATGGAAAAATGCATTTTTAGACTATATGATTTGCCTGAGCGGCTAGGAGACCCCGAGAGTAACAAGCGGTTGCCTTGTTGCCTTTCCATTAAGAACAATAAATTAGTTTTTAGTATAAGTTTGCTGGTTTCAAGAAATGTAATGCCGAGCGCATATCATTATGTCAAGATAATGGCACTAGCATTTACTTAATTTAAGAATATTTTTCAACATATTGAGAAAAAAGGTCTCATGTTTGTTTTTTCTATCAAGAAAAGTGCACTTGTTATTAGTGAGAATATACTTGTTTTAAGGTATTTTTTGGTTCATTGAGGTTAGCTAATTTTACTTGTTTTGGAAAGTCTGGACAAGCCAAATTGTCTTGTTCTATTGGCAGATAATTTTGCTTAGTTCAAGTAAAATACCCCTAATTTTTGTATTTTTTCCCTTGTTTTTGAACACTGACTTTTTGCAGAGTGAAGAGAATATGAATACTTTTAGATATTTAGGGAAAGTAAATTAAAAATAACTCATCTTTAATTGATTTCTGGTTAAGTTAGTAAGTATAATCATTATGAAAACTCTTACTATTTAACTTCATGTTTTGCTCTCCTAAAAATAAACCTTGGAAGTTATGATATTTTCAATTTTTGTTCAATAATTGTACTTTTTGGCTGAGTCTCTTTACGGTTTGCATGTTGTTCTCTTACTGTACCAACAGTTAACCAAGTGGTGACCGTAATAACGATCAAACGTGAGGATATCGTACGTTTACCTCTACCGTACTAAATATCTTATAGTTATCTATCATTGTCATTTCATAGTTGTTTTTCTGTCGTCATGATAAATACTTTCCCAAGACACATACTTTTTTATCAGAAGCATCAGCTGAAGGATGGTGAGTTGACTACTTGCTACAGTGTTGTAAAACAAGGCTGGAATGATGAAAAGTTATATGATAGGACACTGAATCCTTGACCGCTTTATCGTAGTGCAACATGCTGATAAAGAGCCCTGCAGTCTGACACTGACAGGTTTTCCTTTTCAGCCGATCCCCGGGCATCGGCAACTCACTGACATTCCACACTACTGTATGTGGAAGAAAGACTAAAAACACCTTGCCTCACTAGGGTTGTACGGTATACTGGTTTTAGAATAGTATCGGGATACTAATTAATCAAAAACCGGACTATACTCTGTTTGAAATGTACCGGTCTCCCATTTTTTATTTTTTTATTTTTTTTAAAAAACATTGCTGGTTTTACAAGCAGACGAGCATGTTCGGCGGCACACAATCACGGAGTACTTACAAGCAGTCAAGGCGTGTAGACAGAAAAGGGAGAACAGACGCATTTTGACCTAAAAACTAAAGATAAAGGTGAAGTTATAACACTGAAACGCCCTCAGGAAGAAGTGCTTTAAGACATGGCTAGCTAGCTAGCAGTTAAAATTAGCTATGTCTAAATCCCTAATCCTCGCCTCCATGGCGACGAATAAAGTACGTTTCTTACAAGTATCATCCCTGCAGGACGAGGAATAGCTAAACATGCAGGAGGATACAATAGCTAACAAATGCCATGGGTGGATCTACACCTAACATACACTGTAATGATACCAAGTACAAGAGCGTATCTAGTCGATGCTACTATGATTACATCGATGTATTTTCATCACAAAATCTTTTTTCCTTTTTAAAATTAATTTTATGTTTATAAACTCACTGGACACATGAAGACTTAAATTATGATCCTGTAACTACTTGGTACGGATCGATACCCACATTTGTGGTATCATCCAAAACTAATGTAAAGCATCCAAACAACAGAAGAATAAGTGATTATTAAATTTTAATAAAAGTGTAGATAGAACATGTTGAAACAGAAAATAACCAGGTATGAAAAGTAGTACAGTAGTACAGTAAATGAACAAGTGGATTTTTTTATTTTTTTTACAGCTTTTCCCTGATAATTTTGTCAAAATAATAGAATGGAAAATGACACAATATGTTACTGCATACGTCAGCAGACTAATTAGAAGCCTTTGATTGTTTACTTACTACTAAAAGACAAGTTGTCTAGTATGTTCACTATTTTATTTAAGGACACAATTGTTCTGCGATTGCAATAAGAAACATATGTTTAATGAACTGTAAGATTTTTTGTTAGAATAAAGCCAATAATGCCATTTTTTGTGGTCCCTTTTATTTAGAAAAGTACCCAAAAGTATTGAAACACATTTTGGTACCGTTACCAAAATATTGGTATCGGGACAACCCTAGTCCACTAACAATGCTACAATTTGACAAATTTAACAATGCTACAATTTGACAAATGCAGTGTAAAATAGTAAGATCCGTCTAATAGCTTGATAACCTCATTAAGCTACAGTAAAAAGTCTAAATATGTAAAGAAGTAAAATTAATTTTAATGACAACAATAAATGCATTTCTAAAATAACTCCATTATTAACATAACATAGTTATTATTATCTTTGGATTACACAAAAAATTAAAATTGCCCATATGTTTGTAGTAAAATGGTTGCTAATAAGTGTATATCCACATTAGATGCACTGTATAATGTATGTAATTAGTGTTTATAATTAATATAACAATTATTATTATTTATGGATTTTGGTATGGTATATTGTTTATATTGTGCAAGCCTATGTACGTGCAGTCCTCCTGAAAGCAGCGTGAATATGGATAATGACATTTTGGCACTGAAAAAAAAATGGTATTGACATTAATGGTGTTGTACGACATATAGAATTGAAAAATAAAACACAAACATTCAAAAAACATATTTTTTCGTGGTTCTGTTTTTGTATTAAAATATGTTTTTTTCGTCCCAATCTTGAGATTTGTTTTACACTGTTATTGTTTTTTAGGTGTTTTTAATTTCAACTTTCCATTTTTCAGTTCCACTTCTCTTTGTTTTTAGTTTCAATTTGCTGTTACTGTTTTTATTTGAAAGGGAAGGAAGGGTTGGGCTCAGAGCATATAAATATATTTAAACTGCACATAGGCATTGCTTTAGTTGATTTAATGGAGGCAGACCTGCCTAACTAATGCAAGGAATTACAAGTGCCTTTTTTCTTTCTATTTTCAATTGTTGAATCCAAAAATCATGCATTTAAGTGAATGCATGAATGACACACATTTAAGAAAACAGAAAGAAAAAATAAATACCTGTAAAATTTAAAAATAACAGTAACAGTGTAAAAACAAAAGTGCCATTGAGTAACATGACACAAAAAAATCCATGTATGGACACTAAACAATGTTGGGTTGAAAAATATCCCAATTTTAACCCAACTGCTGGTTCAGAAAACCCCTTATTTGAGTTATTTTAACTCAACATTTTGGGTAAATTTTTTCAACCCAACTTTTGCGTTGAATTATTTAACCAAAAAGTTGAGTTATGATAACTTAATGTTGGGTTATTCCCAACCAAACTATTGGGTTGAATTATTTAACCCAAAAGTTGAGTTATGCTAACTCGATGTCGGTTGATTCGTAACCCAACTATTGGGTTGAATTTATTTAACACAAAAGCTGAGTTATGCTCACTACGCTAAATTGGTTTGCGCAATTTAGCGCCACTTGACCCAATAGTTGGTTAAAAATTATAGATATTACTGCTGGTTTGTCCTACTCCATCCCAACTACCGATCAAAATTATTTTCATTCCATTAAAATATACTCGAAAGCAAGATACGAGTGACTTTTTTTTTTTTTACAAAAATTGCCGTGTATGGTCATAGTAGTCCTATACAGCATGCTCAAATATTTTCATGTTCATAAAATATGTGATTGTAAATAATGTTAATGAGATTAATCAATAATACAATTCCCTTCAAGAAAAAAGTATCTTTTAAAAAAAAAAAAAAAAAAAATGTGTTACTCATTGAAAAACAACCCAAAAAATTTGTCATAATTTTGAAAACCCAGAAATTGAGTTAAAATAATATCCTTTTAACCCAACACTAGCAACTCATAAATTGGTTTATCAAAATAACCCAGCATTTTTAGTGTGTGTTTTATTTCTCAATTCAACATTATATAATAGCAATCCATCTTTCATCGTCAGTACAACTTTGTCAAGTTTTTTTGTCATACCAAAATTTACCAGGCAGTGTTCTAGCTTCATACGTAGGATACCGCAAAATCTGGATTTTGAAAACATGTATCAATACACCTTTATCACACACTAAAAAATGTTGGCTTAAAAAATAACCCAATTTTAACCCAACTGCTGGTTCAAAAACGGACAAACCCCTTATTTGAGTTATTTTAACTCAACATTTTGGGTTAATTTTGTCAACCCAACTTTTGCGTGAATTATTTAACCCAAAAGTTGAGTTATGCTAACTCAATGTTGGTTGATTCATGACCCATATATTTGGTTGTATCTATTTAACACAAAAGCTGATTTATGCTCACTACGATGTTGGGTTATTCCCAACCCAACTATTGGGTTGCGCAATTTAGCGCTCCTTGACCCAATAGTTGGTTAAAAATTAAGATTTTACTGCTGGTTTGTCCTACTCCTTCCGAACTGCTGATCAAAATTATTGAATTCCATTAAAATATACTCAAAAGCAAGATACGAGTGACTTTTTTTTTTTTTTACACAAATTGCCTTGTATGGTCATAGTAGTCCTATACAGCATGCTCAAATATTTTCTTGTTCATAAAATGTGTGATTGTAAATAGGGATGTCCGATAATGGCTTTTTGCCGATATCCGATATTCTGATATTGTCCAACTCTTTAATTACGATACCGATATCAACCGATACCGATATCAACCGATATATGCAGTCGTGGAATTAACACATTATTATGCCTAATTTGGACAACCAGGTATGGTGAAGATAAGGTACTTTTTTTTAAAAATAGTAAAATAAGATAAATAAATTAAAAACATTTTCTTGAATAAAAAAGAAAGTACAACAATATAAAAACAGTTACATAGAAACTAGTAATGAATGAAAATTAGTAAAATTAACTGTTAAAGGTTAGTACTATTTGTGGACCAGCAGCACGCACAATCATGTGTGCTTACGGACTGTATCCCTTGCAGACTGTATTGATATATATTGATATATAATGTAGGAACCAGAATATTAATAACAGAAAGAAACAACCCTTTTGTGTGAATGAGTGTAAATGGGGGAGGGAGGTTTTTTGGGTTGGTGCACTAATTGTAAGTGTATCTTGTGTTTTTTATGTTGATTTAATAAAAAAAACAAAACAAAAAAACGATACCGATAATAAAAAAAACGATACCGATAATTTCCGATATTACATTTTAACGCATATATCGGCCGATAATATCGGCAGGCCGATGTTATCGGACATCTCTAATTGTAAATAATGTTAATGAGATTAATCAATAATAAAATTCCCTTCAAGAAAAAAGTACCTTTTTAAAAAAAAAAAGCCTTTTACCTAAAAAATGTGTTACTCATTGAAAAACAACCCAAAAATGGGTTATCTGAAATTGAGT
Source organism: Entelurus aequoreus (assembly GCF_033978785.1). Taxonomy (NCBI): domain Eukaryota; kingdom Metazoa; phylum Chordata; class Actinopteri; order Syngnathiformes; family Syngnathidae; genus Entelurus; species Entelurus aequoreus. Next base: position 38,127,345 of record NC_084751.1, read on the forward strand.
TAAAATAATACCCTTTAAACCCAAAAAATTGATTGCTTTTCATAAAAATAACTACAAAATTTAACCCAACGCTATCAACTCATAAATTGGGTTATCAAAATAACCCAGCATTTTTTAGTGTGTGTTTTATTTCTCAATTCAACATTATATAATAGCAATCCATCTTTCATTGTCAGTACAACTTTATCAAGTTTGTTTGTCAATACCAACATTTACTATGTAGGATACCGCAAAATTTGGATGTCGAAAATATCAATACACCTTTAGTAATTAGAAGTAATATAACTGTAAAACAAATGTAATTGCTGTCGTTAAGTGAAAATAATTATCTTAGTCCCCTTCACATCGTTTCCTTGGAAGTTGCATCAGCATTGTTAAAATGTCGATTTTACAGCAACGTCTATAATTTAAGACATTTTAGGCTTGAACTTTATAAACGTCACACAAATTAATGTGTGACTCCTCACTTTTTATTTCATCATAAGTCAGTTTCATATATCAAATTTAAGGAGTGTGAGAGCTAAAATGCGACTGACAAAAATCCCAATCTGATGGCAGAAATAAAATGAGTCTGATATACGAGGAGAGGAAAAACAACACGGATGGAAAATGGCAAAGAGAGACTGAAAATAATAAAAAACTGGAAAGAGATGGTGTTTATTTTCTGAACTGAAGCCAACTGATAATTAAAGCTCTGACATCATGGCGCTCTAATTAAGCCTGGCATTCATTAGGCATTCATTAGGACCTAGAGAGGGGAGGTAGGGGGGTCGCGGGCCGTGTTCGTTAGTTGTATTTTTTTTTTTGGATTTGTTAAGTATTCATTATTACACTTTTGTGACGATTGCGAACGGAAGACGGAGAGTAAAACGTGATTTTTTAGGACCTCCACATCGGAGATCCTCAGAAATTTCACCTTACGATTTTGCCAACAGAATCAAACAATTTTGGTTTGACAGGAAGGCGATCGTACTGCTTTATCATCATTTTGTTCAACTGCCTTTACCTTTGGGAGCAGGATATTTGTTGAGATCAGCACATTTGGTTAATTGTGCAGCAAACACATCTAATAGTCTGAGTACAAAATCCATCTGTGTGCAGCAAACACATTTAATAGTCTGAGTACAAAATCCATCTGTGAAGAATAATTGTTTTTATACATAGGTACCTCGATTTGGTTTTAGGACCAAGCTTCTAACTCTGAACACTCGTATCGCAAATTAGCCCCGCCCATTGAAATTAATTAAACCCCTCTCACAAAAAAAACATTCTTTTTAAAAATAGAAAAATACTTTTAGATAAGAAATACTGTCTAAAAATGACTACGACTACAAACAACTGCAGTACATTTCTAAAATAATGTAACTTCTTCGTCCATTGATAGCTCAGTTACAGCTCTTTTTATTACCTATTCTGTGTTGTATGTGTTTTATGTTGCGCGATTGCACCAAGAAAAATTCCTAGTTTGTGAACCCGTTCTCAAACAATGGCAATAAAAACTATTCTGATTCTGATTCTGACTCTGATTGTCATTGTTGCCAAGTCCACTTATCAGACAGACAGACAGCTGCTTTATTTTGTCCATTCTTAACATGTACAAGACACATAAGAACTGAAATTACATTTTCGGCACAATCCCGCTAAGAGCAGACATACGTTACAGGGGGACAAGACGGGACCGCCAACGGATCAGCCACTTACAGCGCTCCTTAAAAAGGTGGGAAAAAGGTGACATTGGGAAAGGGGGAAGAGTAAAAAAAATATCAGTCTGAGGCTGGACCCTCAGGAGTGGTCCAGACTGAGTCCGAGGAAAAAACCTCACATAGCATGGCACACATAAACATGGTACATGTAATCACAACAACTCGCAACAGAGGTGGGGGGAGTTGGGACCCTGGAGGCCGGCTGCCACTATACAGCGCTACTCAGCCCCCACAACCCCGGAGGAATTAAGCGACTTTGGGCTTGTTTTTATAGAGCTGGTTGCTTGTTTCTCTCGTAAGATCTGGCAACACCGTCTCCGTGGTGTAACGATAGGAACTAGGAAATTGTTGTTTGTGTTGCACTCTGACGTCTTTAAGTGACGGACCGGAGAGGTCAGAGTTGACAGCAACCGACATGTATATCTGCATAAGACCCAGAGTGCAAGGCTATTGCTCGCTCATGCAGTTTTTATAGTCATGAGAAAATTGAAACATGTCCGGAAAAAATTATCGGCAGCTTCTCAATGATTTCATGGATTAATGTCCGCTTTGTGGATGTTGGTTTGGTGCGCAGGCGGAATCCTGTTTTGGAGTGCTGCGCCACTTTGGGTGTTGTCCTTCGCAGTTCTCAGTTCCGACGGTTGGTAGGCAATATTTTGTTGATCTCTGTCTCTGTGCTGTGGACCATTACTACTTTAATCCGCAACCTAAATGCTATTACCTCAAATTATGGTCACAAATTAAGGCAAGTATCAAATTACTCAAAAATTGACATACCACTGTTGTTATCAAGGTGCTTCCAGCACGTTTTTGGTTTGGTGATTATTCAAAAGAGCCAGTAGCTAACAGTAAGAGACTAGACAAAAACTCCACTGGAACCTCTAAAGTTGATCACAAACCATCCATATATATATATATATATATATATATATATATATATATATATATATATATATATATATATATATATATATATATATATACAATAATACAGAAGTAATTAAAATATGTTTTACCTTTTTGTTGGTGAATATTTGTGGCATTTTTTTGAATAGTCTGGTAGTTTCGCAAGTTTTGAAAGAAGATCCTTCATCGGCTTGTGTCCCGGTTGTGTCTTTTCCTCAGCTGTATTGTCCGTCTGCTTAGGGATCTTTTTCCGGAAAAAAATCCCGATCTCATCACAATTAAAAATTTGCAGAGGGTCAAAGCAGCCTTTGCCAATAAAATGTTCAAAGTTCTTGATAAACTCCTCTACAGCTTTGTCAGCTGTGAACACGGCTCGTCGTAAGTTGTTCTTCCGTGCTGGTTCGTTGAATAAATAAATGAATAAAGCCTTCGTACGCCAAGACTTTGTTCGCAAGCAGAGGCATATTTGGATTGATCTAAAGATTCCTAGACCGAAAAGGTCGCAACTAGAAGCGTTTGTTAATCAAGGTTCCACTGTACCTGAGCTTTGAGTCTAAATAAGAAAAGGTTAGCATTAACACTGTTAAGGAATCCTTGAGACGATACTGATACCTATTATTGGATGAAGTGTTGTCAGTGCTTTAACATTTACTTTGTTAGGTTAAGAAGATAAAAAGCAGACTTGTGCATATTAACCAAAAAAAACAAAACAATAATACTGTCTACTGTTTTAGAAACCTCTAGAGCAAAAAGACACTTTCAGTGGACAATTATGTGTAATTATGCTTACTGACTCCAACCTACTGTGGGCGGCACTTATTGCTCGCAGAGCCTCCATAGTTGTGTGCACTGCCGCATTGTAGTTTCCTGTGAAATTTTACGTGAAACACTGCATTTCCCTCCATAGAGAAAATGTTATAAATGTTTTCTCTAATGCCGCCCTACAGTGGACCTGCTCTGCGTACTCGTTCTGCATGACAGTGAACTAAAGAGACAGTCGGTGGTATGTACGGACATTAAATGCCACAAGAGACAAAGAAGTGAGTAGTACTCGATACCAGCTGCTCCGAGCGAAATATTGCAGCCAGTCTGAATAGTCACATCAACTCTGTCAGAAATTGATCTCAGAGTTGAGTCAAGGAAAACATTCAATTGAAATGTTATGATATGCTTTGGTATCAAAATGCAGATGCCATCAACTAGTTTTTTTTGCCGAGCAGACGTCCGCTTTGTGAACGCTTAGACCTCTGTTCCACATACATTCCACTCAGGATTATCCTAAATACTTCTCAGATGTAAATGTTAAAAATGACAACATGAAAGAAGTAGTTGAAAGTTTCAATAAGTACTTTGTGAACATTGGACCAAATCTGGAGGAGAAGATTCCTGATCAGTCAGTTGAGGACTTGAATGACACTATAGACAGAAATCCACACTCGATGTTCCTAGAAGGTGTGAGATAAGAGGGAATAATCAATATTGTGTAAAAATGTAAATCCAAGACCTCAACTCATTGTAACGGAATTTATATGAATTCAGAACCTTGAACATGTATCAGCAAGCTATCATTTTAAACAGGTAAATTCCCAGACAAAATGAAAATAGCACTGGACTGAAGAAAAACTACAGACCTGTTTCTCTACTTCCACAATTTTCTAAAATTATTGAAAATGTGTTAACAACAGATTGGACAAAGTCATAAATAAAAATGAAACACTCACAGACAACCAATACGGATACAGAGCCAATATTTCAACATTAATGGCATTAATCGAAATAACGGAAGAGATCACCAATGCAATAGTTAGCAAACAAAAGCATTTGACACAATCAATCATAATATCTTAATCAACAAATTAGAAAGGTATAGAATCAGAGGGTTGGTCTTGAACTGGGTAAGAAGCTACTTAACCAACAGGAAGCAATACGTGAAGATAGGAGAACACACTTCTACAGAACTGAAAATATATTGTGGTGTACCTCAAGGATCAATACTGGTGCCAAAAATTGTTCAATCTTTATACAAACGACATTCGTAAAGTTACAAAGGACTTAAAGGTAGTAGTATTTGCAGATGACACGACTGCGTTTTGTTCAGGAGAGAATACACAAAAGCTAATAAAAATGATAACAGAAGAAATGAACCAATTAAAAGGGTGGTTTGACAAAAAAAGACTATCTTTGAATCTCAGTAACACTAAAATAATGCTATTTGGTAACAGTAGAAGGGAAAGTCAAACACAAATACAAATAGACACAGTAGACATTGAAATTGTAAAAGAAAACAAATTTTTTGGTGTAGTAATAGTTGATAAAGCCAATAAAGATGATTCTGAATTTTATTTTATTTTTTTCAACTAACATTTTTTGTAAGTTTTCCATTTGTTAAACTACGGTTTCGGGCGCCATTTATGCACCGCCACAGTTTGGTACTCGTATCTGTTAAAATGTAAACGATACCCATCCCTAGTAAGGATGTCAATCATTATATGATCCACCGCATTTTTCGGACCGTTAGGCGCACTTAAGATCCTTTCATTTTCTCAAAACTCGACAGTGCGCCTAATGTACGGAATAGTTTTGATTGTGCTTACCAACCTTGAAGCTATTTTATTTGGTACATGGTGAATGATAAGTATATCTGGTATCAATCACCAGCATAGTGGGTTTTAAGAATAGACTAAGAGGAGAAGTATTGCGAAAAGAGATTATTCTAGATTGTACCTAATGTCATGACTGTTTTTATTGACTATTGACTATCTTATTGATTGTGGGACAAGCAGTAGAAAATGGATGGATGGTACTTTTTCGTCACTTATTGTTTGTCTTTGGTACACTAATGTGTATATTTTAGGCCATTGGTTCTTTGTTTTATTTTTGCAAAAATATATATATATATATTTTTATATTGCTCTTTTTATCTTTGGTATGAACATTATTATGTAAACTCGAAGTTATTATTCCTTTTTTTGGTTCTTTGTTGTTGCTATTTTTGTATTACAACATTGTATTATTGGATCACGTTGCACTGCATTGTAATCTTTTGTTTTGTGATTGTGTGATGTTTTTTGCCTGGACCCCAGGAAGAATAGTCTCCACTGCGGTGTAGACTAATGGGGATCCTTAATAAACTAATAAACTAAACTAATAAGTGTGACCAGTAGATGGCAGTCACACATAAGAGATACGTGTAGACTGCAATATAGATGGTAGTCACACATAAGAGATACATGTAGAGTGCAATATGACTCAAGTAAACAACACCAAAATTGTATATTTTTCATTGAAAACATAGAACATTACACACGGCGCTCAAAAATCTATCAAAATATTTTAATACAACTTTGGTAAGCTATGAAGCCGCACCGCTTGATGGACTGTGCTTCAACATACGAGTATTATTATGGTGTGTGTACAAGGTAAGACATATTATCTGGCGTTTTGTTTCGCAATGTTATGCAAAAAGCTACTTTTCTTACCTTCTGCTACATGCTGATCTGTATTTGGGATCTGCATAAGTCTATGCAACATGTTGAGGGGGGGGCCACAAAAAAAAAAAAACATTTTTTATTTTTTTTTTACATAAAGAAATACAATCATGTGTGCTTACGGACTGTATCCCTGCAGACTGTATTGATCTATATTGATATATAATGTATATATTGTGTTTTTTATGTTGATTTAATAAAAAAAATTAAAAAATAAAACATTAAAAAAAAATTATATATTTGGTCCGCGGCCCGGTGGTTGGGGACCACTGATGTAGACCACAAGAAGTGTTTTCAATTTAGAAAAAAATTAAATATGACCCCCTATGAATCCGGTGCGCATTGTGTATGAAAATAGACCTAGCCCTATGGTCCGGAAAATACGGTAATTCTAATAGCATATGGTTTCATATCATATTGCCATAAAGGATGGAAACTTTGGACAAAAGGAAATGAGATAATAGATGGACATAATAGATGAAGTCACGTTACCAGGCCAAGCTTGGAGTGATACGACGATTAATAAAAGAGGTGTACAAAACAAAAGTAGTTTAGGTTCACTATCCATTTTTTTGATCAGAGGATTTTCTGATAGCTAATTAGGCATGGAGGGCTAGCCATCGACAGCTGCATTCATCATCATAAAACGTAATAATTAATGACATTCCAACAAAGAAAAATATGCAAATGAGCCTAGCTCATTAGCATTTTCATATTCAGATCCCATAATGCTTTTGCTGACAAGGTTGTAATTAATGAAAATTCATGTCTCTTCGCCGAGGCCTAGATTGGATCGAATTCATTCGCAATCCCCCGAACGAGGAGTGGAGGGGAAAAACACGACGGGGATCGCTGCCAAGTTTTTAGGGAGATAAGCGGGGCGGCGGGTGGGGGAGAGCGTGAGACAAGGAGGAGGTTAGACAGGCAGGCAGACAGACAGGGAGAGAGGAAGGCAGATGGCTGGAGATGAAAGGCAGACAGGCAGTAAGAAAGTGACAGATACACAGAGAGAAGGAGCTAGAAAGAAATGGAGAGCGTACAGTATAGCAACACCCATAGACGCTGAAGATGAGAGGATAAGTTTTTAAATACGGCAAATTAGATACGATTTTTACCCAGAAACAAACAATGCTAAGTTTTCATTTAAGCAGTTTACAGCAGTGGCTGGCCGTGCGTTTCCCACCTAGGCCTTCAGTGATGTCCGACTTCAATGATTACCTCTCAAAATACCACCATTGATGTCATCACATGACCATTGCTGGAGAAATACTATACAGCAGACCTGGGCAAATTAAGGCCCGGGGGCCACATGCGGCCCGTTAAGCTTTTCAATCTGGCCCGCTGGACATTCCCAAATATTTTTTTAGATCTTTAAGATGGAAAGTGTAGCTGCCATTATGATGTGCAGTGATGTTTTCTAATTACCATAAGTCTTGAACTATACAACGTATTTCAATGGTTGGAATCTGCGTTTTTGCATGATATTTTAGTGACTACTGTTGTCCTGATGCCAATATTATTTCGATACTTTTTTTGGTACTTTTTGATACTTTTCTAAATAAAGGGGACCAGAAAAAATTGCATTATTGGCTTTATTTTAACAAAAAATCTTAGGGTGTGGCGGACCGGTACTTTTCAGAGGCGGTATGGTACCGAATATGATTCATTAGTATCGCGGTACTATACTAATACCCGTATACCGTACAACCCTACTAGTTACTATGGTAATCTACGTCACAGCAGGTCAGACGAGGCACCAAGCAGTGTGGGTGGGGAGTGTTTCCACAGAGTGTTTTCAGAGCGGCCAGCCTGAAATGTGGGTGTCAGGGACAGACGCGGAAGGAGATTTTTACAAGAAAGTTCTAAAGCTTAGTGATATATCAGATGGTAGATGTTTTTTGTTTTTTTACCCTTCACGTTCATATTTCGCTGTGTTTGTTGCATGTTTGTTGCATTTGGCTTGATTGTAAAATATGTCGATTGAGAGGGGGTGTGACGTTCATATGTTGTCAATATTCAGGGTTTTATCGTTCATAGAAAAAAATACAATTCCATTCCATTTTTAAGGCGGTCTGTCATAACATTTTTAGCATTCAATCAGACTTTATTGTGAGGTTTTGTATTAGTTTTCCTAAAAATAGATATACTGGCCCCCGGACACAGTTTTTTCTCTAAATTTGGCCCCCGAGTCAAAATAATTGCCCAGGCCTGCTATACAGGAACACAAGCTCCATCAAGGTTTTGTATACAGAGTTCGTACGGGTGCTTAAAAACCTTGAAAATGCTTGGATTTTAATGTTGTGTTTTCAAGGTTTGAAAAATGCTTGAATTTTGGGTGAAGTGCTTGGAAATGCTTGGAAATGTTCATCATATTTCTCGGCAGTCTGACTCAATAGGCTAATTCTAAAATGGAAAACAAATACAATAAGTTTCCCTAAAAATGAAAGCTACACGCTCGATCTGTTGGCTTTGCACGAACCCTTACATTAGGTTGTTGTCGTGTATGTACGGCTCTGTGCCGCCCCCAAGAGGACAGTGGTGCATCGGGAGGTTGTCGTTTTAATGAACATTGGATGGAAAATGACAAATACAAACTTTGGATAAAATGTAGACCAAATCCTTGTGTAGCCTGCTGCAAAGTATGCAGGAAGGAAATCCAGCTTTTCGCAAAGTGAGAGTCGGCTCTTTCGAGTCGTATGAAAGGTAAGCCACAGAGATATGGGGGAAATAACTACAAATGTGCGCTACATTCGTTAACTGTTAAAAAAAATATCAATTAGACTGATACATAATGTTGGATATAGAGAACATACAAACCCTTTATTTATTGAGTCAAAAATATTAAAGTTCGATGATTTGGTAAAATTGCAAACCGCTAAAAATGATGTACAAAGCAAACTATAACCTGCTACCAAAGAATGTACAACAATTCTTCTCAACTAAAAAGGAGAAATATAACCTTAGAGGAAAATCTCATTTAAAACATTTGTATGCACGTACAACAATTAGAACCTTTAGCATAACAGTATGTGGAATTAAAATATGGAATGGATTAAGTAAAGAAGTTAAACATTGTACTGATATCATCCAGTTTAAGAGGTTGTTCAAAATAATAGTGCTTACAAAGTACAAAGAAGAAGAATTATGAGAAATACTTTCAACCTTGTTGAAAATAACATATTCTTCATCTCAGTATGTTAATAATGACTGACTTAATTAATTACATATTACAAAACTGTTGTATTACTCATTCACGGATGTCATTTTACTATAAAAAGGTCAGTAAATGAATGTGTGTATTTGTAAACGCTCTGAAGTGGGAAAAGGGGTAGGATTAAACAAGCTTTGCTTCTTCCTACTCCTTTTCGGACATGATGTCAAGAGAAATGATATGAAATTGTGTATATATGCTGTGAGTGTGTTCATGTTCGAAATAAACTAAAAGAAAGAAAGAAAGAAAGATTACTAGCCCTACAAGTTAACTAAAGTTTTGATAGACTTAAACTGTGCTAGATTACATGTTAATTACGGACAGTTATTACAAGCTATGAAAGGAAAAAAGTGAGTGTTTGTCAATGATAAATTATATTGTTAAGAACTTCCCCCAACTAAAAATTGATTTGTTATCATAGCCACAGTTATCAGGCTAGATATGCTTAATGAAAGGAGACTGAGGTGTTGTGAAACAAACAAAATATTTTTCCTTTAATGTATTATCCTTATATTAATGTGGAACAGTTTTTTTAATAAATGAGTGAAATTGACATTTTTATGGTGCGTGTATTTATATCACATTATGCATTTTACAAGCACAAATACGGTGTGAATCAAGCCGTGCTGTTCCGTGTCATTGAGTGCTGTAAGTAAGAAAACGAACAAGAAATGTGGAAAAACAACAAACAAACACCAATGACATTGAATAGTCTACAGGAACACTGCTTCATTTTCTATGCCCCATTCAGTTAATGATAACTGCTGGTTCAATGTTAGGCTTAGGTTTTTAGCGGATTTTCCGTATTTTTCCTACAGACAGCATTTGGTGACCTCAAACAACAAGGCTATGGATTGATTCACACTGGTTTTCGCCTTTTGAAGGGTACTGGAAAAACTGGAAAATTGATCTTGAGAGTCCTTAAAAAGTGCTTGAATTTGCCATGGAAAAGGTGTGCGAACCCTGTATATACACGCTGTAAGTATACTGTATATGTAAAGTAGTAACAGGCACATTTATAACAACATGTATTTTTTACGTATTTTGGTCATTTCAAGCATATGTGGCGCATTAATTTCATAGACGCTCGACAACCTTACTTGTTTCCTTCAACACAACTACTCATGGCAGACTTGGTGAGAGACAACAAACATGATAGAACAATCACTTACTGTACAATGTCTGCTTTCACTGGGATGACGACTGATGGGGTGTTCATGTGTTCCCGTTAAGATGAAGAATAATCCATAATCATAAAAAAGGGTGGGTGCAAACCAGCGTCTTTTCGTGTCTTTCTCGCCATCTCAGGGTCTAAATTGGCTGTCAAAGTTGACCAACTTCTCGGTTTATGGCCACATCCTTCCACTATCCAGGTGAGAGGCATGGTTTGTAAAGTACAACTAACATTCCCCAGCTCAGAGGCGAGAAAACAGCTCACCTGCCTATGGTGTCAATATAGCAGCTTTAGATAGTTAGCTCTCTCTACAGCAGGGGTGTCCAAACTTTTTCCACTGAGGGCCGCACACGGAAAAATTAAAGCATGTGGGGGCCATTTTGATATTTTTCATTTTCAAACCATAACAAAATATATGGATTTATTATTTATTTTACCTGTAGGAGTCCCGGGTACCATACAGGGTCTCAGTCATTAAAATATTAAAAATAAGTCAAATTATTATTTTTTTGTTATTATTTAACGCTTACAGTAAATCTCTATATCAACTTCAAGTTGATGATAAAAAATAAAAAATAAAAAGGTTTTATGGCTTTTCTGTCAAAAACAACTTTGTTTTTTTATAGTAAAACTGAAAATGCAGTATTTAGTAATTAGAGCCCTTAAAGATCAATAATGCAGGACACCATTGATTTTAATTATTTAATATTTTTGAGTAATCACAGTGAAAATATAAATAAAATACCACTAAATATATTTGGGATCCAAAATGTGGCCCACTCATTTTTTATTACGTTTTTCTTTAACTTTCAACACTTAAGTTACGAGATCAACATCAGACATATCTG
>NC_084751.1:38143674-38163674 GCF_033978785.1 Entelurus aequoreus
CATACGACTGCAGATGCTCGGTGCATATGATGGAATATGTTCATTTCTGTGTATCGTTGAAAATGATGATCACAACAGTCCAACACGGCAGCGGATGTGTGTACGTTTTATTTGATCCGGTACTTTCTACGTACACATGTAAGACATTACAAATGGAAAGAGACCCTGTAACATGTGAACTGTATCATCTACGCCAGTGGTCCCCAACCTTTTTGTAGCTGGGGACCGGTTGACGCTTGAACATTTTTCCCACGGACCGGAGGGGGGGGGGGAGTAAAAAAAAAATATATATATTTTTTTTTTGTCATAAAGAAATACAATCATGTGTGCTTACGGACTGTATCCCTGCAGACTGGATTGATTTGTATTGATATATAGTGTATATATTGTGTTTTTTATCTTGATTTAATTAAAAAAAAATTATTATTATTATTTTTTTTTTTCCAATTTCTTGTGCGGCCGGTCAACGGACCGGTACCGGGCCGCGGCCCGGTGGTTGGGGACCACTGATCTACGCCACAGTATGAAGCATGGACACACTAACGAGATACAACTAGTTCAAGTTAAGTTAAGTTAAAGTACCAAAGATTGTCACACACACAATAAGTGTGGTGAAATTTGTCCTCTGCATTTGACCCATCCCCTTGTTCACCCCCTGGGAGGTGAGGGGAGCAGTGAGCAGCAGCGGTGGCCGCGCCCGGGAATCCTTTTTGATGATATAACCCCCAATTCCAACCCTTGATGCTGAGTGCCAAGCAGGGAGGTAACGGGTCCCATTTTTATAGTCTTTGGTATGACTCGGCCGGGGCTTGAACTCACGACCTACAGACCTTAGGGCAGACACACAGGTTAGAACTGTTAGAATAACGTCTTAAAATCGGGAGAATAAAGTTGCACTTACTACAAGTCCCTCAAAATTTTAAGAGAATGAAGAGAAAACAGAATTTTAAGAAAATAAAAAGCAGAATACAGTAGGGAAGCTTTTTAGCCAAAATATCAAAGTTCCTCAATGAAAATAATTTGTTAATCTACGCTCAGCTGCCCAAAAACAGCACACTTTTATCATGTAGCATGCCGTTTAATGAGAAAATCTAACTTTTAGATCAGACCTGGGCAAATTAAGGCCCGGGGGCCGCATGCGGCCCGTTAAGATTTTCAATCTGGCCCACCGGACATTCCCAAATCATATTTTTATATCCGTAAGATGGAAACTGTTGCTGCCATTATGATATGCAGTGATGTTTTCAAATGACCGTAAGTCTTGAACTGTACAAAGTATTTCAATGGTTGGAATCTGCGCTTTTGCATGATATACTAGTTACTATGGTAATCTAATTAGTTACTATGGTAATCCAAGTCACAGCAGCTCAGACGTGGCACCAAGGAGTGTGGGTGTAGTTTGTTTCCACAGAGTGTTTCCAGAGCCTGAAATGTGGATGTCAGGGACAGACGCAGAGGGAGATTTTTACAACAAAGTTCTAAAGCTTTGTGATTTATCAGATATATCAGATTGTAGGTGTGTTGTTTTTTTTACCCTTCGCGTTCGTATTTCGCTGTGTTTGTTGCATTTTTGTTGCTTTCCGCTTGATTGTAAAATATGTGGATGGAGAGGGGGGGTGACTTACATATGTTGTCAATATTCAGTGTTTTATCGTTCATAGTTAATATTGTAAATCCCACATTCTTTATTTTCATGTACATTCTGGGTGTCTCATTCAGTAAAAAAAATTCAAATTCCATTCCGTTTTCTCAGGTGGTCTGTCATTAAGTTTTTAGCATTCAATCAGACATTAGTAGCTTACCACCACCAGGTGTGAATGAATGATGGGTTCAAGAATTTAAAGCGACTTTGGGTACTTAGAAAAGCGGTATATAAATCCCAGGTATTATTATTATTATTATTATTATTATTATTATTATTGTGAGGTTTTGTATTAGTGTTCCTAAAAATAGATATACCGGCCCCCGGACACATTTTTTCTCAAAATTTGGCCCCCGAGTCAAAATAATTGCCCAGGCCTGTTTTAGATGAGACATATTGTATGAAAACAGTACAATAGAATGTACAATACTACTACTTATTTTAATTTTATTTTTTTAAATTTATTTTTTACTTTCATGCGCCTGAAAGAGTGGCGGCACATCACAGTAGCTCCTTTGACTTTCTTCTTTTTACTTTATTTTTGGTATTTTTCTCAGCTTTTCTTGCATTTTTTAATCACTTCTCTTTTCTATAGGAACAATTTCCCTTGTGGATCAATAAAGTTTGTCTAAGTCTAAATGTCTGAGTCTGACAATTACTATATTTTTATGAAGTCATGTAATAATGTACAGTATTAACCTTGGAGAGCGGACTTCTACGGCATCTCCTTCCAGCTGCTTCTCTGTCAAACACACTTTAGAAGTCGCTTCCTAGCGGTCCCACTGACAGACACTGCAGTTTTAACAAAGTTTTAATGGTCATATATTTTTGTTCAAGTCTTTCTCCGGTGGAACGTGACTTTTCAGTCACGTCCGTATCCTCTCTCCTCTCCTGCTCCCGGCCGCTTACTGTCAAACACAACAGATGATTAGATTAACACGTACCACCTGTGAAATCTAATCACCTGCCCGCTGTGTCTCGCCGTCAGCACTGTCACGCCCCCCGTCTGATGGTGCTCTGTCCTCAGCACCACGGACAGAGGCGGTGACCTTTGCTCCTGCAGGCAGCCCTGGCAACATCTCCCTCCACACACACCATCAGTAGCTTCTCCATATTTTTTATGGATACATTTCCACAGTTTATAACAATACATTAATGCTCTTAGACTTAGACAAACTTTAATGATCCACAAGGGAAATTTTCGGGTGATCGGGTGAAGTCCTTCGTCGCGCCGTCGATCGCTGGAACGCAGGTGAGCACGGGTGTTGATGAGCAGATGAGGGCTGGCGTAGGTGGAGCGCTAATGTTTTTATCATAGCTCTGACGAGGTCCCGTAGCTAAGTTAGCTTCAATGGCGTCGTTAGCAAGAGCATTGCTAAGCTTCGCCAGGCTGGAAAGCATTAACCGTGTAGTTACATGTCGATGGTTTGATAGTATTGTTGATTTTCTGTCTATCCTTCCAGTCAGGGGTTTATTTATTTTGTTTCTATCTGCATTTGAGCCCGATGCTATCACGTTAGCTCAGTAGCTAAAGAGCTTCGCCGATGTATTGTCGTGGAGATAAAAGTCACTGTGAATGTCCATTTCGCGTTCTCGACTCTCATTTTCAAGAGGATATAGTATCCGAGGTGGTTTAAAATACAAATCCGTGATCCACAATAGAAAAAGGAGAAAGTGTGGAATCCAATGAACCCTTGTACCTAAGTTACGGTCAGAGCGAAAAAAAATACGTCCTGCACTGCACTGTAGTCCTTCACTCTCACTTTCCTCATCCACGAATCTTTCATCCTCGCTCAAATTAATAGGGTAATCGTCGCTTTCTCGCTGCTGGTGTAAACAATGGGGAAATGTGAGCAGTCCTTCCTCCGGTGACGTCACGCTACTTCCGGTACAGGCAAGGCTTTTTTTTATCAGCGACCAAAAGTTGCGACCTTTATCGTCGTTGTTCTCTACTAAATCCTTTCAGCAAAAATATGGCAATATCGCGAAATGATCAAGTATGACACAGAATGGATCTGCTATCCCCGTTTGAATTAAAAAATGTAATTTCAATAGGCCTTTAATGCTCTTAGACTTAGACACACTTTAATGATCCACAAGGGAAATGTTTCTTTTTTGTATTTATTTATTTATTTTGTATTGTTTTGTTTTTTTTGACGTTGTCGACTCTTTGTGCTTCAGCACGGTGCTTCGCCAAGTCAGCTCAACTTACACCTCTGTCATGTTTTTGATGATTTATTTATTTAATTCAATGAATATATTTCGCATCTTCTCAGCATTCTCCTTCAAACTCACTTCCTTTGTTCCCACGGTCGAAAAAATTGAAGTCGATCTGTAGCTATAAGCTAATCCTTGCGAGTAAATCGCCGGATATTTTGGTCGGATCTTTCAGAGCTCACTGTGACATTGGTTACTTTAACTAGCGGCGGGGAGGATTACGACCCAAAAGTTTTGCTCACAATCTAAAGCCTAAGCGTCAAAGTCAAGGCATGAATGATCTATGGCCCCCAGGATGATATTTGATTAGTATTAGAACCGGCCCGCGGGCCACAGCCGCCTGCTGCTGTTTTGCACGCACCAATACGCCATCAGTGTTGGTGCTAAGCATTTTCAAAATGGGGTCCCAGGGACCCCATCAAGTCATAAAAATCGGGTCCCTCTTTTTTGAAAACAAATGATAGATGTATGCATAATAAAGAAGGAAAAAAACATATATAAGTCGCACTGGAGTATAAGTCGCATTTTTTGGGGACATTTATTTGATAAAAGCCAACACCAAGAATAGACATTTGAAAGGCAATTTAAAATAAATAAAGAATAGTGAACAACAGGCTGAATAAGTGTACATTATATGAGGCATAAATAACCAACTGAGAACGTGCCTGGTATGTTAACGTAACATATTATGGTAAGAGTCATTCAAATAACTATAACATGTAGAACATGCTATACGTTTACCAAACTATCTGTCACTCGAGGAAATCTTATACGTCTAGTCTCTTACGTGAATGAGCTAAATAATATTATTTGATATTTTACGGTAATGTGTTAATAATTTCACACATAAGTCGCAACTGAGTATAAGTCGCACCCCCGGCCAAACTATGAAAAAAACTGCGACGTATAGTCCGAAAAATACGGTGTTTAATTTAGAATATTTTTTAACATATTGAGCAAAAAGGTCTCATTTTTTTCTGCACTTGTTAATAGTGAGAATATACTTATTTTAAGGTGTTTTTGGGTTCATTGAGGTTAGCTAATTTTACTTGTTTTGGGAAGTCTTGACAAGCCAAATGTTCTTGTTCTATTGGCAGATAATTTCGCTTAGTTCAAATAAAATACCCCTAATTTTTGTATTTTTTGTTCTTGTTTTTGAACACTGACTTTTTGCAGTGTATATAATATACACTGATTTATCAATATTATATTATTAAAAATGTTTATATAATATATACAATATATTACAGTAAATGTAACAGCTGCAGCAAAAAAAAAAAAAAAAATAGAAAGTAGATCCAGCAGAAAATATACTTTCTAAACAAAGAGAGGTAGCTAACATAGAAGCGGTCAGGTAATAGACAAAATAGAAAAGTCTTAATAATCAAGGAGTTATCCTCCCCATAAAGTTGTGTAACTTTAAGTAAATATGTGTAATATTTTAGGATAGGAGCATCAAAGGGTAAAATGTATTAGTTGCACAGTCAGGTCAGGCTGGAATTCATTAAAGCGAGGACAGAGTGAAATGAAGTACGCTTTAATTGAATTAAGGTATGTAATCCTCGCTTCTTTTCTTTTTGTCTCGTCTTTTTTTTCTTTTCTCTCTCTCTCTCTCTCTCTTGGCTCTCATCTCTCGCTCGCTCTGCCCACAGTTTACTTTTGTCTCTCGCTCGCCCTCTCTCTCCCGCTACCATATGGCGTACCATGGTACATTTAGCTTGTCACTGATAATGGATGGCCATGGAAGCCCAGTTTTGCTTTAAGCGCTAGCTTGCTGCTCGCTGTCTCAGTGTGTGTGTGTGTGTGTGTGTGTGTGTGTGTGTGTGTGTGTGTGTGTGTGTGTGTGTGTGTGTGTGTGTGTGTGTGTGTGTGATGACGGCTGCTGATGCATTGGGCTGTGGGATGAGGGATCACGGAGCAAAATTTGTGGTGGTCACTTCCGGGTGGCGTCTCCCCGGGAAACCAATCACGTATTCTGTGCAATGATGGAGAGATCATTTGTGGCCCCCAATGGAGTTTTATTCATCTATTTATTTTGGGGGGGATAAAATCATTGTTTTGATACTCTTAAATATTGCAGGTTAGGGTTCAGGTTTGGAGAAACTTCACAGCCAGTGACTAAATGCCAGTGATTCTCAAAGTGTGGTAGTGCGTGGTCTCTATCTAGTGCACAGGTGTCAAACTCAGGGCCCCGGGGGCCGAACTGGCCCCGCCACATCATTCTATGTGGCCCCGCGAAAGCCTGGAGAAAATGGCTATCAATATACTTTTTTTTTCTTTTTTTTTTTTACTAAATGCATTTGTTCTTTCAATTTTGACAGAAAAAAATGCATATCTTAAACTTTAATATTATCTGATCATGCCAATTATATCATATATGATATATATATATTATATCATTTTTGGTGATTTAACCCCCAATTCCAACCCTTGATGCTGAGTGCCAAGCAGGGAGGTAATGGGTCCCATTTTTTATAGTCTTTGGTATGACTCAGCCGGGGTTTGAACTCACAACCTACCGATCTGAGGGCGGGCACTCTAACCACTAGGCCACTGAGTAGTTGACAGAAATGTTGTATTTTAATTTGTATTCTACACGTTTTTGCAACATTGGAAATCGTTAGTAGAATGGAGGCTTCTCACAGGATGAGATAACTTCTGGAAATGACTGGCTCAGAATGGCCAAAGGTATAGATGTGTGTGTCCAAGTTAAAGGAAACTGCAGGCTGTCTTCTTTTAATAGATTTATTACAATCTTTGCAAGCTGGGTAATGTTTGCTGTGGTCTGGAACAACATGGCACACAAACAACTATGAGAAATGCAGCCAATATTACATACAGATAATGTGTCATGAGCCATGCGAATATGAATTAAATACACAGAGGACATGAGTAAAGGAAATTAAATGAGCTCAAATATAGCTACAAACGAGGCATAATGATGCAATATGTACATACAGCTAGCCTAAATAGCATGTTTGAGTTTGAGTTTGAGTTTGAGTTTGAGTTTGAGTTTATTTCGAACATGCAGGCATACAACATGATACATCACAATTTCCAGTTTCTCTTTTCAACGTGTTCGAAAAGGAGTAGGAAGAAGCAGAGCTTATTTAATCCTACCCCTTTTCTTTACATAACAGTTGCAAAACTTTTTGTTCACTTCCTGTTCACAATTTATTCACAATAAACTCCATAAGTAATCACAGTAAAAATAAATAAATAAATAATAGTAAGAATTTAATAATAATAATTGGTGAAGTAAGTCATATTTCATATGATGAGATAAGTAAGATTACTTTAAGAATGAATGAATGGATGGATGAAATAAATTGAGAATGTTAGCATTGATTAGCTTACAGTCATGGATTGACCAAATATTCCTGATAAGTACTCCAGCAAATCAATAAAATCAACAAAGCTCGCCTTTTTGCATTCACGCACAGCATAAAACGTTTGGTGGACAAAATGAGACAAAGAAGGAGTGGCATAAAACACGTCTTTCTTTGGCAGCATCAGAGACATTTGTACATGTAAACAAACTACGATGAGTTCAAGGATCGCTGAAATTAGTAGGACAAAACGGTGCTTGCCAAATACTCTCATCAGTGAAGCATGTTTAACATAAACACTGGGATTTCTAACAATTAGGAAGGTTTGTGTCATGTTTGTTCTCCTAAAGAAAATATATTGAACAAAAAACTTTTTTTTTTTCTTCATCTTTTTCCATTTTCACACATCTCTGAAAGAGGTCCAGGAAGCCACTAGGGCGGTGCATGTGTCAAAGTCAAGGCCCGTGGGCCAGATCCGGCCCGGGAATGAATTACATAAGGCCCCCGGGATGATATTTGATTAGTATTAGAACCGGCCCGCAGGCCACAGCCGCCTGCTGCTGTTTTGCACACACCAATACTCCATCAGTGTTGGCGCTAGGAATTTTCAAAATGGGGTCCCGGGCACCCCATCAAGTCATAAAAATGGGGTCCCACAGTCAATTTTTGGGGTCCCACCTTTTTGTAAGCGTTTTGAAAACAAATGATAAATGTATGCATTATCCTGTTATATCTTACATTCTATATTGTGTTTTGGAATAGGTTGTCATAAACGTTACTTAATTCATTAAAAAAAAAAAATAATAATACAAATGTTTATGCATATGTAAATTTATTCAGTTATAAACTGTCAGGTTCAAACACTGATGACATCTATTAAACAAGACATGAAGCAAGGAATTAAACACAGACAGAATTAAATTTGGCTCAATTGAGGAGAAACGCGTAGACACTGTGCCATTGTACGGTGTCGTCCCACGCTCTGACGAAAGATTGTGCACATCCTCTTTTATTTGGACTTTCCCTGATTACAGAGCAACAGCTGTTTCTAAGGGAGGGGGGTCGTAAACAGCCATCGTCTTTGGTTACAAAACAGTTCAAAGAAAAGGTGCCTGGAGGGGAGTCAGGCCCTGCTTCCTCTCCGCTTTGTAGATCTCGGGTCAAGACAAAATCTTCCTGTGGATTACAATAGAAGAAACCGACACCCTCATGTCGCTTCCCATCCTACACGGCGAAGTTTTACAAAACTTTTGCTTGGTAGGATCAAAGACAGATTTTGTCAATGTAATACAAAGTTTTGTGATAACTTAGATACAATTATTCTGACATAAACATTCATTCACTTTCTTCTTTCCTTCATGGATCTAAACTTTACCGCTGCCGGCATTTTTTTTTCTCGATATTTGTATTGTAATATTTTCAGTTTATTCTATTTTTGTCCAAAGTAAGACAAAGAAAACAATCTGAACTTGTCTTTATTTATTTTTGGTTTTAATGCCACAATTTTAATAATCCGGCCCGGGTGTGCACAGATTTTCCTTCCATGCGACCCCTGAGCTAAAATGATACCCAACCCGGTCCTGCATTGTTTCTAAAAATACACTAAAAATAAGGTTTTCGGTGACATATTGTACCTGAATTAGAATCATAACAATAAATACATGTGTAAATGTTTTTCAGCATTCACACAATAATAAAAATGATCGAGTACTAACATGAAGGTTGATACTGTCTTAGATGAAATTTTGCTCTTTTGCTCAAATCCCAGCAATTCCTTGCCTCTTGTTTTTTAATTTATTTATTTTTTATTTTTTTTAAGCTTATTTTGAAAAACCCCTTTGTCTGTTTTCTCCGGTTTCCTCGATCCACACTCACTCCGGTTTGCGCTTGCTTCTTCTCCTCCACACGTTTCCTCCTCTATCCCTGCAGCTGTGTTCTCCTTTTTCCTCTCCAGCTGTTGCCAACAAATCACCTGCTCCCCCTCGCACACACACACACACACACACACACACACACACACACACACACACACACACACACACACACACACACACACACACACACACACACACACACACACACACACACACACACACACACACACACGCTGTAACTATAGAATAAACAAAATAAGGAAAAAAGAAAACTCCATTATGGACACAAATGGTTCTTCTGAGGATGTTCATCATAATGTTTGGCAGACAATCCACGCACTGTGATAGCAATGATAAAACACTGAATATCAAATATTATATTTCATGAATAAAACCAAAACTCTGGAAAATCCAACATTTCTCAATTGTGTGAATGCTCCGAAGCATTCACACGTATCGTTTTCCACACCAAAATTCATCTATTTATTATTATTATTGTGTGAATGCTCCAAAGCATATATTTTTTATTCAACTTCTTCTTCTTCTCCAGATTTTGGCGCGCTCTACCTTCCACATTTTTCACCCGATTCAAAGCGTTCCAACTTCAAACTGTTCAGCCTATTCGGGAATCGCGGGCTTTTCCTTGGCACAAGCCAAAAATTCCCAGATTTCCCAGAATTCCAGGTTTTCAAGGACATTTGTCCCATTCAAAATGAATTGGCCTTTTTTAAAACGTCCACCGTTTCCACAATTTTCAACCGATTCAAACCATTCCACCTTCAACACATTCCACCATTTTGGATAATTCAAACTACCTGTTTTTCCAAGTTCAAAAAAATTCCAGGATTTACCAGAATTCCTGTTTTTTTAAAGCCGTATTTCAACCCTTTTTTCTGGCGATTACTGCTTCCACATTTTTCAACCCACTTCAACCGTTCCACCGTCGAAACATTCCTCTTATTTAAGACTTAATTTGGTTTTCCCGAAATTCCAGGAATTCCGTAATACAATTTCTCAATTCAACATGTTACTACTTCAACATTTCTCGATCGATTTGAACAATTCCAACACCAACCATTTCAACTCATTCAGACCATTCGAGTTTTTTACCATTTTCAAAAAAATTCTCGCTTTCCCCGAAATTCCCAATTTTTTGGGAAATTCCAATTTTAATGGGACATTCTTCAAAGTTCCACAACTTCCACATTTTTCATCTGATTCAAACTGTTCCAACTTCAAAATATTCAGCCTCTTTAGGAATTGTGTGCTCTACTTCAACAATTCTAAAAGAAATCCCTGGATTTCCCATAATTCCTTTTTTTTTGCCCGAATTCCAAGAATTCCGTAACACCATTTTTCAATTCAACATATTACTACTTCAACATTTCTCGATCGATTTGAACAATTCCAACACCAACCATTTCAACTCATTCAGAACATTCAAGTTTTTTTTTTACCATTTTCAAAAAAAATCTTGCTTTCCCTGAAATTCACAATTTTTTGGGAAATTCCTATTTCAATGGGACATTCTTCTAAGTTCCACAACTCCCACATTTTTCATCTGATTCAAACTGTTGCAACATCAAAATATTCAGCCTGTTTGGGAATTTTGTGCTCTACTTCAACAATTCTAAAACAAATTCCTGGATTTCCCATAATTCCTTTTTTTTCCCCCGAATTCCTAGAATTCCGTAACACCATTTTTCAATTCAACATGTTACTACTTCAACATTTCTCGACCGATTTGAACAATTCCAACACCAACTATTTCAACTCATTCAGACCATTCAAGTTTTTTACCATTTTCAAAAAAATTCTCGCTTTTCCAGAAGTTCTCAATTTTGGGGGAAATTCCAATTTCAATGGGACATTCTTCCAAGTTCCACAACTCCCACATTTTTCATCTGATTCAAACTGTTCCAACTTCAAAATATTCAGCCTGTTTGGGAATTGTGCGCTCTACTTCAACAATTCTAAAATAAATCCTGTATTTCTCATAATTCCTTTTTTTTGCCCGAATTCCAAGAATTCCGTAACACCATTTTTCAATTCAACATATTACTACTTCAACATTTCTCGACCGATTTGAACAATTCCAACACCAACTATTTCAACTCATTCAGACCATTCAAGTTTTTTACCATTTTCAAAAAAATTCTCGCTTTTCCCGAAGTTCTCAATTTTGGGGGAAATTCCAATTTCAATGGGACATTCTTCAAAGTTCCACAACTCCCACATTTTTCATCTGATTCAAACTGTTCCAACTTCAAAATATTCAGCCTGTTTGGGAATTGTGTGCTCTACTTCAACAATTCTAAAATAAATTCCTGGATTTCTCATAATTCCTTTTTTTTGCCCGAATTCCAGGAATTCCGTAACACCATTTTTCAACATGTTACTACTTCAACATTTCTCGACCGATTTGAACAATTCCAACACCAACCATTTCAACTCATTCAGACCATTGAAGTTTTTTACCATTTTCAAAAAAATGATCGCTTTTCCCGAAATTCCCAATGTTTTTGGGGGAAATTCCCATTAAAATCAATGGGACATTCTTCAAACTTCCACAACTCCCACATTTTTCATCTGATTCAAACTGTTCCAACTTCAAAATAATCAGCCTGTTTGGGAATTGTGCGCTCTACTTCAACAATTCTAAAATAGATTCCTGGATTTACCATAATTCCTTTTTTTTGCCCGAATTCCAGGAATTAAGTAACACAATTTCTCAATTCAACATGTTACTACTTCAACATTTCTCGACCGATTTGAACAATTCCAACACCAACTATTTCAACTCATTCAGACCATTCAAGTTTTTTACCATTTTCAAAAAAATTCTCGCTTTTCCCGAAGTTCTCAATTTTGGGGGAAATTCCAATTTCAATGGGACATTCTTCAAAGTTCCACAACTCCCACATGTTTCATCTGATTCAAACTGTTCCAACTTCAAAATATTCAGCCTGTTTGGGAATTGTGTGCTCTACTTCAACAATTCTAAAATAAATTCCTGTATTTCTCATAATTCCTTTTTTTTGCCCGAATTCCAGGAATTCCGTAACACCATTTTTCAACATGTTACTACTTCAACATTTCTCGACCGATTTGAACAATTCCAACACCAACCATTTCAACTCATTCAGACCATTCGAGTTTTTTACCATTTTTTAAAAAATTCTCGCTTTCCCCGAAATTCCCAATTTTTTGGGAAATTCCAATTTTAATGGGATATTCTTCAAAGTTCCACAACTTCCACATTTTTCATCTGAATCAAACTGTTCCAACTTCAAAATAATCAGCCTGTTTGGGAATTGTGTGCTCTACTTCAAAAATTCTAAAATAAATTCCTGGATTTCCCATAATTCCTTTTTTTTTGCCCGAATTCCAAGAATTCCGTAACACCATTTTTCAATTCAACATATTACTACTTCAACATTTCTCGATCGATTTGAACAATTCCAACACCAACCATTTCAACTCATTCAGAACATTCAAGTTTTTTTTTTACCATTTTCAAAAAAAATCTTGCTTTCCCTGAAATTCACAATTTTTTGGGAAATTCCTATTTCAATGGGACATTCTTCTAAGTTCCACAACTCCCACATTTTTCATCTGATTCAAACTGTTGCAACATCAAAATATTCAGCCTGTTTGGGAATTTTGTGCTCTACTTCAACAATTCTAAAACAAATTCCTGGATTTCCCATAATTCCTTTTTTTTCCCCCGAATTCCTAGAATTCCGTAACACCATTTTTCAATTCAACATGTTACTACTTCAACATTTCTCGACCGATTTGAACAATTCCAACACCAACTATTTCAACTCATTCAGACCATTCAAGTTTTTTACCATTTTCAAAAAAATTCTCGCTTTTCCAGAAGTTCTCAATTTTGGGGGAAATTCCAATTTCAATGGGACATTCTTCCAAGTTCCACAACTCCCACATTTTTCATCTGATTCAAACTGTTCCAACTTCAAAATATTCAGCCTGTTTGGGAATTGTGCGCTCTACTTCAACAATTCTAAAATAAATCCTGTATTTCTCATAATTCCTTTTTTTTGCCCGAATTCCAAGAATTCCGTAACACCATTTTTCAATTCAACATATTACTACTTCAACATTTCTCGACCGATTTGAACAATTCCAACACCAACTATTTCAACTCATTCAGACCATTCAAGTTTTTTACCATTTTCAAAAAAATTCTCGCTTTTCCCGAAGTTCTCAATTTTGGGGGAAATTCCAATTTCAATGGGACATTCTTCAAAGTTCCACAACTCCCACATTTTTCATCTGATTCAAACTGTTCCAACTTCAAAATATTCAGCCTGTTTGGGAATTGTGTGCTCTACTTCAACAATTCTAAAATAAATTCCTGGATTTCTCATAATTCCTTTTTTTTGCCCGAATTCCAGGAATTCCGTAACACCATTTTTCAACATGTTACTACTTCAACATTTCTCGACCGATTTGAACAATTCCAACACCAACCATTTCAACTCATTCAGACCATTGAAGTTTTTTACCATTTTCAAAAAAATGATCGCTTTTCCCGAAATTCCCAATGTTTTTGGGGGAAATTCCCATTAAAATCAATGGGACATTCTTCAAACTTCCACAACTCCCACATTTTTCATCTGATTCAAACTGTTCCAACTTCAAAATAATCAGCCTGTTTGGGAATTGTGCGCTCTACTTCAACAATTCTAAAATAGATTCCTGGATTTACCATAATTCCTTTTTTTTGCCCGAATTCCAGGAATTAAGTAACACAATTTCTCAATTCAACATGTTACTACTTCAACATTTCTCGACCGATTTGAACAATTCCAACACCAACTATTTCAACTCATTCAGACCATTCAAGTTTTTTACCATTTTCAAAAAAATTCTCGCTTTTCCCGAAGTTCTCAATTTTGGGGGAAATTCCAATTTCAATGGGACATTCTTCAAAGTTCCACAACTCCCACATGTTTCATCTGATTCAAACTGTTCCAACTTCAAAATATTCAGCCTGTTTGGGAATTGTGTGCTCTACTTCAACAATTCTAAAATAAATTCCTGTATTTCTCATAATTCCTTTTTTTTGCCCGAATTCCAGGAATTCCGTAACACCATTTTTCAACATGTTACTACTTCAACATTTCTCGACCGATTTGAACAATTCCAACACCAACCATTTCAACTCATTCAGACCATTCGAGTTTTTTACCATTTTTTAAAAAATTCTCGCTTTCCCCGAAATTCCCAATTTTTTGGGAAATTCCAATTTTAATGGGATATTCTTCAAAGTTCCACAACTTCCACATTTTTCATCTGAATCAAACTGTTCCAACTTCAAAATAATCAGCCTGTTTGGGAATTGTGTGCTCTACTTCAAAAATTCTAAAATAAATTCCTGGATTTCCCATAATTCATTTTTTTTGCCCAAATTCCAGACATTCCGTAACACCATTTTTCAATTCAACATGTTACTACTTCAACATTTCTCGACCGATTTGAACAATTCCAACACCAACCTTTTCAACTCATTCAGACCATTCAAGTTTTTTTTTTACCATTTTCCCAAAAAATTCTCGCTTTTCCCGAAATTCCCAATGTTTTGGGGGGAAATTCCCATTGAAATCAATGAGAAATTCTTCAAAGTTCCACAACTCCCACATTTTTCATCTGATTCAAACTGTTTCAACTTCAAACAATTCAACCTGTTTGGGAATTGTGTGCTCTACTTCAACAATTCTAAAAAAAAATCCAGGATTTCAGTTCAACTTCAGCATTGGAGCATTCACACGCAATTCCTTCAGGAATTGCCTCATCTAGTGGAACATGGAAAATGTATTTGTTAATAATACCCTCCAGTTTGTTTTGGTCTATATTATTTCAGAAAAATAATGCAAAAAAACACAAGTGTTTTTCAGGCGGATAATGGCCGATTCTAATCAGATTGTTGTGATTATGTTGGTTTGGTTGCATTTCAGTCCAATCAATGCATAAGAAATTAAACATTTTTATTACATGCCTTCTCTCCTTAGCTGTTATGATTTGAGCATTGAGTTTACTGTGTGAAAAACGGAATGCTTTCAATGTTCAGGGTGGTAAATGCAATTTAAAGTGGTGTAAAGTTCAAAAAGTAAAGTAGATGGACGTGAAAGTCCTAAATAGAGCAATCATGCTGACTTAGTAGCACACAATGTTTCTCTCCGAATCGGCGTCTTTATGTCGTGACGGTTAGTTTCCATGGTAGCAGACGAGTAAAACGGTTCCAATGCATCCAGGGTAGTGCCATGGCAGTTGTTGGCATAGCCTGAATGGGCCCTTGGGTGAGCGGTTTAATTCCCGATTGATGTGTGTATAGGTGGAGGATGTCGGTGTGACACCATCAAGCGCTACGCTAATGACAGACATTGCTCCCTCTGTGAGAATGTTGTTCGCTAAAATAGTGAATTTCACAGCTCGGTTGGTGTTGGAGCCAACAGTAGACCGCTCTGGAAACTAATGTCTTTGTCATATAGATGCAATCTTGTCGAGCAAGAAAACAACAACTATTGCTTGAGAAATGCTGCACAGTGAACAAAATAGTTTATACATGCCATATTCAAAGTAATATAGGAGAAAATAAATATTCAAAAATGATAAAAAGCAATGGTTCACCTACACCAGGGGTGTACAACTCATTTTAGCTCAGGGCCGGACTATTAAAATCATGGCATTAAAACCAAAAAAATAAAGACAACTTCAGATTGTTTTTTCTTTGTCTTACTTTGGCCGAAAATAGAACAAACACATTCTGAAAATATTACAATAAAAATAGAGAAAAAAAAAATTCCGGCAGCGGTAAAGTTTAGATCCATGAAGGAAAGAAGAAAGTGAATGACTGTTTATAACAGAATAAATTATGCATACATTGCAAAAACTGAAATGTAAGTCGGATTAAATATCTCAAATAAGGGTGATATTTGCTTATTTTCTGTCTAATAAGATACTTTTTCTTACTAAGCAGATTTTATGTTAGAGTCTTTTACTTGTTTTAAGGGTTTTGGTCCTAAATGATCTCAGTAAGATATTACAGCTTGTTGCTGAGATTTGATGACCTACACTACCGTTCAAAAGTTTGGGGTCACCCAAACAATTTTGTGGAAATGCCTTCATTTCCAAGAACAAGAATAGACTGTCGAGTTTCAGATGAAAGTTCTCTTTTTCTGGCCATTTTGAGCGTTTAATTGACCCCACAAATGTGATGCTCCAGAAACTCAATCTGCTCAAAGGAAGGTCCGTTTTGTAGCTTCTGTAACGAGCTAAACTGTTTTCAGATGTGTGAACATGATTGCACAAGGGTTTTCTAATCATCAATAAGCCTTCTGAGCCAATGAGCAAACACATTGTACCATTAGAACACTGGAGTGATAGTTGCTGGAAATGGGCCTCTATACACCTATGTAGATATTGCACCAAAAACCAGACATTTGCAGCTAGAATAGTCATTTACCACATTAGCAATGTATAGAGTGTATTTCTTTAAAGTTAAGACTAGTTTAAAGTTATCTTCATTGAAAAGTACAGTGCTTTTCCTTCAAAAATAAGGACATTTCTATGACCCCAAACTTTTGAACGGTAGTGTATATTGAGTAAAACATGCTTGAAACTAGAATATCAACTGTTGCTGGAAACGCTTCCCGCCCACACTGCTTGGTGCCTCGTCTGAGCTGCTGTGACGTAGATTACCCTAGTAACTAATTAGATGACCATAGTAACTAATTAGATTACCATAGTAACTAGTATATCATCCATAAGCGCAGGTTCCAACCATTGAAATACTTTGTATAATTCAAGACTTACGGTCATTAGAAAACATCACTGCACATCATAATGGCAGCTACACTTTTCATCTTAAATATCTATAAAAAATTATTTGGGAATGTCCAGCGGGCCAGATTGAAAAGCTTAACGGGCCACATGTGGCCCCCGCAGGCCCGGCCCTAACCAATCTGGCGCCCGAGGCAAGATTTTAGGTGGCGCCACCCCACATCGGCAGTGAAGTGTATATACTCACAAGAAACCGAATAGCTTTGTTTTTGACCTTTTTTTTTACTTAAAGAAAGCAAATTAAAAATCAGAATAGTTAAAAAGATTTAAAAAAATATGCATAAATAAATGAATACAAAAAATAAAAAATTATTATATGAAATATTTTTTACATATATAAACACAAAATAAAACGTGTCAACAAGTTGCATAAAATAAATTAAAAATACAATATAAATAAGGCACTGCACAAAACAAGATATCAAACCAGTATGACTTCAACAACTATATTACAAAAAAAGGGGATCCAACAGAGTTCTCTATTTGTGCTTTTTAATATTGCATTAACTAGAATGACTTACAAATTACTGTACACCAGGGAGTACTGTAATTACCTAACGTTACATTATTATTTTCCATAACAATTCAGCCCCCTCCACAATATTAACCCGACGTTAAAACAGAACTAGCTATTTATTGATTAGCAATTGCCGAATCATGTAACATTAGCTTAATGCTAAAAAGCCAGGTTACTATCACATTCTGTAACAGACAAATAATTTCATGTAGGCTAACGTTACCTACCTGCTACCTCTGTCTTTTTCTCGTTTCTCCTCTTCTTTTCTCTTTTTTCTTCCCTGGGCACCTGACAGTTTTGGCCGTTTTGACATCTTGTGTTGATTTTTTTTATGTGGTGACGTCCAAAAAGAGTCATGATACGGGAAGGGAGGGGGCGCACCGTGCTGGGGGACGGGGGGCGTAATGTTGTAACAAATAATATTTCTATTAAATAGGCTTTACTTTGCATTTTAATTAACGTGGGATTATTTTATGTATTTAGAAATAATAGTACTAACTTTTTTTTTTTTCCCCTCCAACATTTGTGGCACTGGCGTGGCGCCCCCTGATGGACGGCACCCTTAGCATTTGCCTATACGGCCTATGCCACGGGCCGGCCCTGGGCCCCCGGGCCTTAATTTGCCCAGGTCTGTTCTAATTCAACGTATGGAACAATAGTGAGGTTCTACCAGGTTTTCTGCAAGCTCGTTCATTATAATCAGTGCATAAAATCACATTCTCTTCGTAGGGTTGGACGTGTCCTCAGCATTGAAAGATATAATATGAATTTTTTTTATTATTTTTGGTAAATATTTGTGCATTTTATTCATGTAAAACAAGCGAGGCCATTTTTTTTTTGAGTTTCCAAACTCGCTGCCCATTGTCCTGCTGCCCGTCTATTTCCACTCCCTTCAAATTCCCCCTCGCCGTTCAACGTCAGAAGGGGTCTGCCCTGCTGGGGCGGAGACGTCTCTGATCGCCGTCTCCTGAGCGGTGTGTGGGTGCAGATGTGTCGTTATTGTGCAGCCAGGTGGTCACGCTGAAATCGCATGAAGCATATCAGCCGTGCGATGATCTGGGGGGTGGGGGGGGGGGGGGGGGGGGGCTCTGCCTGTCAAGTGACTGCCGTGCAGGTGTTTAAATGCTGTCACATTAGTCTAAATACAGATATTCACTTGCGAGTCTGAGGAGGAAAAAGACAAGTTGTGCGGTGGACCTGTCAGCTTCAAACACTGATGACATTTATTAAACAGACGAGAAGCAAGGAATCATGCAGAGACAGAGTGAAATGTTGCTCAATTGAGGAGAGACGTTATTTGGGCTGCACTCTAGTTACAGATCCAAACTACGTTCTAAAGTCCGGCCCACGAGCGTCCTCTATTTATTTGGGAGGTCCCTGGTTACATCACTGAAGCTGTCGCTGAGGGAAAGGGGGGTCATCTCGACAGCTCCAGTTAGACACGATATATGACTATTAATGAAATGCAAATGTGTTGATACTCGTGATATCGCCCTGTCTCTGCTCTGTCTGCGTCACGGCACTCGATGTTCGGCCTTGGCGGTCAGCGGGCCGATTCTGGAAACAAACACCGATACGAGACTGGCTTTGCACGGATAGACAAATAACAGCTTCAGCACAATTGATAATAACTATAGCAGGGGTCGGCAACCTTTACCACTCAAAGAGCCATTTTGGCAAGTTTCACAAATTAAAGAAAGTAATGGGAGCCACAAAAAAAAATTTAAATTTAAAATGAAAAACACCGCATACAAAGTTTAAATGCTTTGTGCTATGTTAACCAGGGGTCTCCGACACACGCACCGGCACGCACTTTAATGTGGAAATTTGATGTTAGTGCAGCCCGCGAGTTTTGAATGAATGGCGCTTGATAGCGTCATACTTGCCAACCCTCTCATTTTTCCTGGGAGACTCCCGAATATCAGAGCGTAAAGACACTGCATTTGGCGCCCTCTACAGTCTGCTCTAACAGTGTACCTGCTCGACCACACGTAGAATGCAATTTCAGCTTGCTCACGTAAGTGACAGCAAGGCGTACTACCTCAGCAGCCACACATCTTACACTGACGGTACCAATACCCAGAATCCCATGCAGCCCTAACTCTTCCGCTCAACCAACACACGGAGGGGGGGGGGGGGGGTTGATGTGTGGGGGGATTTGGTGGTAGCGGGGGTGTATAATGTAGACCGGAAGAGTTAGGGCTGCATGGGATTCTGGGTAATGGTTGTGTTGTGTTTATGTTGTGTTACGGTGGGATGTTCTCCAGAAATGTGTTTTTCATTCTTTTTTGGTGTGGGTTCACAGTGTGGCGCATATTTGTAACGTAACAATGTTAAAGTTGTTTGATACGGCTACCGTCAGTGTAAGCTGTGTGGCTGATGAGTAAGTATGCTTTGCTGTCTCCTGTGTGTGCAAGTAATAACAACATGTGGCTGGACTGGCACGCTGTATGTAAATGCTATAGAGGACAATTACTGCAGTGCAATGAAGGCACGCCCTTTATTTAGTAATTAGAGTGTAAATAGGATTATTTTTTCCCTGGGAGTAATCT
>NC_084751.1:38166174-38203674 GCF_033978785.1 Entelurus aequoreus
CACACCGGTTGTTTTAAGAGTAACCATGAGCAGATGTCACCAAGTTCATCTGCAAATTAAACAATCAGTGCTAAAGGAGGAGATGACATGACGTCTGCATTAGTGGGCTGGGAGAAAATACCCTTAGAATTTGCTGGAAATTACAGATTCTTTAAAATATAAAAAATACCAAATAAAAAGAATTTCACTCATTAAAGTGCAGATCTCAGCCAAGTCTGAATATTAAACCTTCATTTATAAACATCTCCTGCGTATGCATGTGTCAATATAGCAGCCATTAGTCACTGGGAAATACACACTTTTTAAGTCTCACATTTTTTGGGCCAATTTTCCACTATTGGTTTTATTATTCTGCTAAAAAATACCGTATTTTTCGGACCATAAGGCGCACTTAAAATCCTTTCATTTTTTTTCAAAACTCGACAGTGCGCCTAATGTACGGAATCATTTGGGTTGTGCTTACCGACCTCGAAGCCATTTTATTTGGTACATGGTGAAAGGACAAGTGTGACCAGTAGATGGCAGTCACACATAAGAGATACGTGTGGACTGCCATATGATGGCAGTCACACATAAGAGATACGTGTAGACTGAAATATGACTCAAGGAAACAACACCAACATTTTATATGTTCCATTGAAAATATAGAACATTACACACGGCGCTCAAAAATCCATCACAATGTTTTAGTACGACTTTGGTAAGCTATGAAGCCGCACCGCTTGATGGATTGTACTGTGCTTCAACATACGAGTATTATTATGGTGTGTGTATAAGGTAATACATATTATCTGGCGTTTTGTTTCGCAATATTATGCAAAAGCAACTTTTCTTACCTTCTGGTACCTGCTTATGTGTATTTGGGATCTGCATAAGTCCTCAAAATTTGCGCGCGTCCGCCTTTGTAGTCTTTGCCGACACCGTAGCCGATAAGCTTCTTCTTTTTCTCTATCTTCTTGTTATGGGACATTCATCCTCCACTGTTGCCATTTCTAATATAAAGTAGTGTAAAGTTCTTACTTATATCTGTCAGTAAACTCGCCATGAAGGCGCTAAAACATACCGGTGTAGTGAGTTTACATTAATCACCCAAGGAACTTTAGTTATTAGAGAGTTCCGGTCGGACGGTTTTCTCACATTTCCGGTGTTGTTGCACTAGTGAGCCACGGATGAGAAGATGCTGCTTCTCCTTTATTGATTTAAGTAAAGTCTGAATGTCATTAAAACAGTTACTTTACCGCATTGGTAGTACTTGGATTGTTGTATGTGCAGCAAGAAGGCATTTTGTTGTTATTGTGTAACAAGTTTTGTTGGTCCTTTTGTCCGCAACATGACAATCTTCAAAATAGTTTGGGGTAAAAATATTGCACATTTTCTTGGTTTGCCATGTCAAAAAAACAAAGTTTAGTTTGTCAAAAGAAATCTGAAAACAAATAATAATAAAATAAAAAATAAAAAATAAATAAATTATAAAAACGTAGAGAATCCATCCTTAAATCAAGAGATTTAAGGATGGAAAGTAAAAAAATAAATTAAAAAATGTATAATTTTTTTTAACTCTGATATGAGTTATATGAATTTTAGTTGGATTTTTATTTTATTTTACTTTAACTCCGTAATTGCTCAAAAAATAATTATGAATTAAAACCAATATTGTTATGACTTATTGACCTATTTAAGGCTCCAATTACTTACATCAAATATTAAACTTTTTTTTTTAAATGGAGAAAAATTGCATATTTTATGTTTTTGCCATGAAAAACAGAGTTTTCTTGGACAAAAAAAGGCAGAAAACATTGTTTTAACTTTATTCAATTCAAACAACTTTATTAATCCCTCAAGAGGCAATTCAATTTGAGCAACAGGTTGTCGTGGTTCGCAAGGCCTACATGGATCACAATAAATAAAAATCAATGTATACATAAACAATACAACACTCTAAAAAAAATTTTAAAAAATTTAAATAAAATAAAATTTAAAAATAAATAAATAAATACATTTTTTTTAAATATATATATATATATATATATATATATATATATATATATATATATATATATATATATATATATATATATATATATATATATATATATATATATATATATATATATATATATATATATATATATATATATATCGACAGATAGACTTGAAGTTGACCTTGAGATTTAACTTTGAATAGTAATAATAATAAAACAATCTATGACCCGTTGTTAACATTTTTATGACTGAGACCCTTCTTGAGGGGAGCCCTAAATGTAAAAAAAAAAAAAAAAGAATTTAAACTTTTAAAATATTGCAAATTTTGTTGGTTTGCCATGTCAAAAAAACTAAGTTTACTTTATCAAAAGAAGTCTGAAAACATTTTATAGTTTTAATTTATTTATTATAAAAACATATAATTGATCAAGAGACTTAGGGGGAGAATCTAAAAAATATATATAATTTATTTTTAACACTTCTATGAGTGGGGCTCTTTTGGATGCCCAATATTTTTAGGGGGATTTATTTTTTTTTGTAATTTAACTTTGTAATTGCTTAACAAATAATAATGAATTAAAACAACATTGTTATGAATTATTGACCTATTAAATACACCCAATTACTTACATCAAATATTCCACTTTAAAACAGGGTTTTCTTGGACAAAAAAAGTTTTTTTGTTTTTGTTTTTTTTACTTTATATCGACAGACTTAAAGTTGACGTTGAGATTTAACATTGAATAATAATAATACAAAAAATATATATGACTCATTTTTTTAAAAAAATTATGATTGAGACCCTAAAAATTTAAACTTTTAAATGTTTAAAATATTGCAAATTTTGTTGGTTTGCCACGTCCAAAAAAAACTAAGTCTACTTTGTCAAAAGAAGTCTAAAAACAATTTTTTTTTAAAACCATTTAAAAAAAACTATAAAAACATATAATTGATAAAGAGACTTAAAGGTGGAAAGTAAAAAAAATAATAATAATAATAGTAATTTTTAACATTTTTATGACTGAGACCCCTTTTGAGGGGAGCCCTAAAAGTTAAAAACAAATCTATACATTGAATTGGTTTTGAAAATTTGAAATATCAAAATGCATGCTTTGATTTGTCAGTGTGGCCCTCAGTGGATACAGTTTGGACACCCCTGGCCTAGAAAGTATTGCATCAAAAGAGTTTACAGTGATGCTTTACCACATTGGTAGTACTTGGTGTTTTCAAGAAGGCATTTTGTTGTTATTGTGTCACAAGCTGTCCTTTTGTCCGCAACATGACAATCTTCATGACAGTTTGTGGTAAAAATTATTGCGGATAGACTTGAAGTTGACCTTGAGATTTAACATTGAATAATAATAATAATAAAAAATATATAGGACCCATTTTTTACATTTTTATGACAGAGACCCTTCTTGAGGGGAGCCCTAAAAGTTAAAAAACAAAACTTTTAAAATATTGTACATTTTCTTGGTTTGCCACGTCAAAAAAACAAAGGTTACGTTGTCAAAAGAAGTCTGAAAACAAATAATAATTAAAACAAAAAAACATGCAAAAAATTATAAAAACGTATAAATGATCAAGAGACTTAACTGTGGAAAATTAAAAAAAAAAAACATTTTAAATTTATAATTTATTTTTAACACTTCTATGAGTGGGGCTCCTTTGTATGCCCAATAATTTTAGTGGGATTTTTATTTTATTTTATTTGAACTCCGTAATTGCTCAAAAAATAATTATGAATTAAAATACATTTTGTTATAAATTATTGACCTATTTAAGGCTCCAATCACTTACATCAAATATTAAACTTTTTAAAAAATGGAAAAAAAAATGCATATTTTGTCTTTTTGACCTTTGAGATTTAACATTGAATAATAATAAAACATATAGCACCCATTTTTTTAACCTTTTTATGACTGACACCCTTCTTGAGGGGAGCCCTAAAAGTTGAAACGTTTAAACGTTTAAAATGTTGCAAATTTTGTTGGTTTGCCATGTCAAAAAAAAACTAATTTTACTTTGTCAAAAGAAGTCTGAAAACAAATTTTAAAAAAAAAACATTTAAAAAAAACCTATAAAAACGTATAATTGATAAAGAGACGTAAAGGTGGAAAGTAAATAAAATATAAAAATAAAATAATTTTTAACATTTTTATGACTGAGACCCCTCTTGAGGGTAGCCCTAAAAGTAAAAAACAAATCTATATATTGAATTGGTTTTGAACATTTTAAATATCAAAATGGCCCCCGCATGCTTTGATTTGTCAGTGTGTGGCCCTCAGTTTGGCAGTGGCCTAGAAAGTATTGCATCAAAAGAGTTTACAGTGATGCTTTACCACATTGGTAGTACTTGGTGCTTTCAAGAAGGCATTTTGTTGTTATTGTGTCACAAGCTGTGTCGGCCCTTTTGTCCGCAACATGACAATCTTCTAATCGCACGTGCGTCTCTGTTTAGTCGCTCTCGCTGCTCATTGTGCCGCACTTCAATACTTCTCCTGCATTGTGCCGCTAATTCAAAATTTCACACCTTTCCTCTTCTTGCTGGCGCTCTCTTTGTCTCCCTTGCGTGGTTTCCCCTTCAGTGGCGAGCCCGCAGACAAGAGGAAACGTGCTAAATCCACCTCTAAGAGCCTTTCAGTGTGACATTAGCAGTCGTCATCCGTCTGCCACACAATGCACCGGCACAGTTTAGCGGCCTTTCTTTAAATATTGTCGCATCAATAATAGACTCGGAACACAGAAGCCGCCGTTTAGTTGGAGGTAATCCTGAATGTTTTACAGCGGGTATTTTTTTTTTTATTGTCTTGCGAGCATAATTAGAATATGTTTCGTTTGTTTTCGCAGAAACGTGGGCTTAGCGCCTGGTGGATGTTGACTCCGGATGCTATTGTGTCTTAAGGTTTGGGTGGAAGTGCTGCCCAAAATCCTCCAGACAAAAGTGGCGATTATTGTGGGGGGGGAAAAAATAGACACCCTGGAAAAATTTCAAATCCTTTGAAATTAAAGACAAAAAATGGAGAAAAAATGCCTATTTTGTATTTTTGCCATGAAAAACAGGGTTTTCTTGGACAAAACAAAGGCATAAAACATTTTTTTTTACTTTATATCGACAGATAGACTTGAAGTTCACCTTAAGATTTAACATTGAATAATAATAATAATAATAATAATAATAATAATAATAATAATAATAATAATAATAATAATAATAATAATGATAATAATAAAAATATATATGACCCATTAAAAAAAAAAAAAAAATTAGGACTGAGACCCTTCTTGAGGGGAGCCCTAAAAGTTTAAAAAAAAAAAAAAAAAAAAATGTAAAATTTGTGTTGGTTTGCCATGTCACAAAAACAAAGTTTACTTTGTCAAAAGAAGTCTGAAAAGAAAAAAAACAAGAAAAAAAAACATTAAAAAAAATTATATTATTATATTATATTTTATATATATATATATATATATATATATATATATATATATATATATATATATATATATATATATATATATATATATATATATATATATATATATATATATATATATATATATAAAATGTACAATTTTTATGACTGAGACCCTTCTTGAGGGGAGCCTTAAAAGTAAAAAAAATAAATAAATAAATAAAATATTTTGAAAATGTTGTTGGTTTGCCATGTCACAAAAACAAAGTTTACTTTGTCAAAATAAGTAAATAAAATCATAAAACAAATGATAAAAACCTATATTTAAGAGATTAAGAGACTTACAGGTTGAAAGTTTAAAAAAACAATTTTAAAAAAATTTAAAAAATTGTGTAATTTATTTTTTATACTTGTATGAGTGGGCTCATTTGGATGCCCAATAATTTTAGGGGGATTGTTTTATTTTATTTCATTTTAATTCCGAAATTGCGCAAAAAATAATAATGAATCAATATTGTTATGAATTATCGACCTATTTAAGGCTCCAATTACTTACATCAAACATTACACTTTTTTAAAAAAATGGAAACAAATTGCCTCTTTTGTCTTTTTGCCATGGAAAAACTGGGTTTTCTTGGACAAAAAAAGGCATAAAACATTTTTTTTTTACTTTATATCGACAGATAGACTTGAAGTTGACCTTGAGATTGACCATTTAATAATAATAATAATTTAAAAAATATATATATATATATATATATATATATATATATATATATATATATATATATATATATATATATATATATATATATATATATATATATATATATATATATATATGACCCATTTTTAACATTTTTATGACTGAGACCCTTCTTGAGAGGAGCCCTAAAAGTTAAAAAAAAAAAACTTTTTAACTTTTAAACTTTTTAAAAATTGCACATTTTGTTGGTTTGCCATGTCAAAAAAACTAAGTTTACTTTGTCAAAAGAAGTCTGAAAACAAATGAAAAAAAAAACATTTAAACAAATGTATAAAAACATACAAGAGACTTAAGGGTGGAAATTTAAAAAAAAATGTATGATTTATTTTTAACACTTCTATTAGTGAGTCTCTTTTGGGAAAAAAAGGCAAATAATATATATTTTTTTACTTTTTATCAACAGATAGACTTGAAGTTGACCTTGAGATTTAATAATAATTTTTTAAAAAATATATATGACCCATTTTTTACATTTTTATGAGTGAGTCCCTTCTTGAGGGGAGCTCTAAAAGTTAAAATATATCTATATCTTGAATTGGTTTTGAAAATTTAAAATATCAAAATGGCCCTGCATGCTTTAATTTGTCAGGCTCCCCTCAAGAAGGGTCTCAGTCATAAAAAATTTAAAAATGGGTCACATATATTTGTCTATTAATATTATTAAATGTCAAGGTCAACTTCAAGTCTATCTGTTGATATAGAGTAAAAAAAAAATATTTTTATGCTTTTTTTTTTCCAAAAGAGCCCCACTCACAGAAGTGTTAAAAATAAATCATACATTTTTTTTTTTACTTTCCACCCTTGAGTTTCTTTATCAATTGTACGTTTTTATCATTTTGTCTAATGTTTTTTTTTATTTGTTTTCAGACTTCTTTTGACAAAGTAAACTTTGTTTTTTTGACATGGCAAACCAACAAAATGTGCAATATTTAAAAAAAAAATTTTTTTACTTTTAGAGCTCCCCACAAGAAGGGTCACAGTCATAAAAATTAAAAAAATGAGTCATATATATTTTATTATTATTCAATGTTAAACCTCAAGGTCAACTTTAAGTCTGTCGATATAAAGTAAAAAAAATAAAAATCTTTTATGTCTTTTTTCATCCAAGAAAACCCTGTTTTTCATGGCAAAAAGACAAAATATGCATTTTTTTCTAAACATGTTTTAAAGTGGAATATTTGATGTAAGTAGTTGGAATCTTTAATATGTCAATAATTCATAAATATGTTGATTTTAATTCATTATTATTTGTTGAGCAATTACGGATTTATGCCTTTTTTTTCCAAAAGAGCCCCACTCACAGAAGTGTTAAAAACAAATCATAATTTTTTTGTAATTTTTTTTTACTTTCCACCCTTAAGTTTCTTCATCAATTGTACGTTTTTATAATTGTGTTTAATGTTTGTTTTTTTTCATTTGTTTTCAGACTTCTTTTGACAAAGTAAACTTTGTTTTTTTGACATGGCGAACCAACAACATTTGCAATATTTGAAAACATTTAAAGTTTTTTTTTTTTACTTTTAGAGCTCCCCTCAAGAAGGGTCTCAGTCATAAAAATGTTAAAAATTGGTCATATATGCTGTATATATTTTTAAAATTATTATTATGCAACATTAAATCTCAAGGTCAACTTCAAGTTTGTCCATATAAAGTACAAATAAAATATGTTTTATGCCTTTTTTCGTCCAAGAAAACCCTGTTTTTCATGGCAAAAAGACAACATATGCAATTTTTCTAAAAATATTTTAAAGTGGAATATTTGTTGAACAATTACAGATTTTCATGTGTTGTCAGACTTCTTTTGACAAAGAAGTCTGTATTATTTGTTGAACAATTACGGATTTTCATGTGTTGTCAGACTTCTTTTGACAAAGTAAACTTTGTTTTTTTGACATGGCAAACCAACAACATTTGCAATATTTGAAAAAATGTAAAGTTTTTTTTTTTTCACTTTTAGGGCTCTCCTCAAGAAGGGTCTCAGTCATAAACATGTTAAAAATGGGTCATACATATTTTGTTATTATTATTATTCAATGTTAAATCTCAAGATCAACTTCGAGTCTGTCGATATAAAGTAAAAAAAAAAGACGTTTTATGCCTTTTTTTCATCCAAGAAAATCCTATTTTCATGGCAAAAAGACAAAATATGCCATTTTTCTAAAAAAGATTTAAAGTGGAATATTTGATGTAAGTAATTGGAGTCTTTAATAGGTCAATAATTCATAACAATGTTGTTTTTAATTCATTATTATTTTTGAGCAATTACGGATGTATGCCTTTTTTTTCCAAAAGAGCCCCTCTTATAAAAGTGTTCAAAATAAATCATTATTTTTTTATTTTTTTATTTTTTACTTTCCACCCTTAAGTTTCTTTATCAATTGTACATTTTTATCATTTTGTTTAATGTTTTGTTAGTTTTTTCCATTTGTTTTCACACTTCTTTTGACAAGGTAAACTTTGTTTTTTTGACATGGCAAACCAAAAAATTTGCAATATTTAAAAAAATTCAAATTTTTTTTTTTTTTTTTTACCTTTAGAGCTCCCCTCAAGAAGGGTCTCAGTCATAATTTTTTTTCAAATGGGTCATATATATTTTTTATTATTATTATTCAATGTTAAATCTCAAGGTCAACTTCGAGTCTGTCGATCAATCAATCAATCAATCAATGTTTATTTATATAGCCCTAAATCACAAGTGTCTCAAAGGGCTGCACAAGCCACAACGACATCCTCGGTACAGAGCCCACATACGGGCAAGGAAAAACTCGTAAATTTAAAAAAAAGATGTTTTATGCCTTTTTTCGTCCAAGAAAACCCTGTTTTTCATGGCAAAAAGACAAAATATGCAATTTTTCTAAAAGAAAAAAATGTAAAGTGGAATATTTGATGTATGTAATGGGAGTCTTTAATAGATCAATAATTTATAACAATGTTGATTTTAATTAATTATTTTTTGTTGAGCAAATACGGATTTATGCCTTCTTTTTTTTCCAAAAAGAGCCCCACTAACAGAAGTGTTAAAAATAAATATTTTCTTTTTTATTATTTTTTTACTGTCCATCCTCTTTATCAATTGTACGTTTTTCTAATTTTGTTTAATGTATTTTTTTATTTTATTTTTCATTTGTTTTCAGACTTCTTTTGACAAAGTAAACGTTTTTTGACATGGCAAACCAACAAAATTTGCAATATTTTAAAAAACTTAAAGTTGTTTTTTTTTTTACTTTTAGAGCTCCCCTCAAGAAGGGACTCCGTCATAAAAATGTTAAAAATGGGTCATATATTTTTTTTTATTATTAATATTCATGTTAAATCTCAAGGTCAACTTCGAGTCTGTCGATATAAAGTAGAAATAAAAGATGTTTTATGCCTTTTTTCGTCCAAGAAAACCCTGTTTTCATGGCAAAAAGACAAAATATGCCATTTTTCTAAAAAATATTTAAAGTGGAATATTTGATGTAAGTAATTGGAGTCTTTAATAGGTCAATAGTTCATAACAATGTTGATTTGCATTCATTATTATTTGCTGAGCAATTACGGTTTTATGCCTTTTTTTTTCCACAACAGCCCCACTCACAGAAGTGTTAAAAATAAATCATTATTATTTTTTTATTTTTTTTAACTTTCCACCCTTAAGTTTCTTTATCAATTGTACATTTTTATCATTTTGTTTAATGTTTTGTTTGTTTTTTTCATTTGTTTTCAGACTTCTTTTGACAAGGTAAACTTTCTTTTTTTGACATGGCAAACCAAAAAATTTGCAATATTTAAAAAAATTCAAAGTTTTTTTGTTTTTTTTACTTTTAGAGCTCCCCTCAAGAAGGGTCTCAGTCATAATTTTTTTTTAAATGGGTCATATTTTTTTTTTTTTATTATTATTGAATGTTAAATCTCAAGGTCAACTTCGAGTCTGTCGATCAATCAATCAATCAATCAATCAATCAATGTTTATTTATATAGCCCTAAATCACAAGTGTCTCAAAGGGCTGCACAAGCCACAACGACATCCTCGGTACAGAGCCCACATACGGGCAAGGAAAAACTCGTAAATTTAAAAAAAAGATGTTTTATCCAAGAAAACCCTGTTTTTCATGGCAAAAAGACAAAATATGCAATTTTTCTAAAAGAAAAAAAT
This sequence comes from Entelurus aequoreus, assembly GCF_033978785.1. Taxonomy (NCBI): domain Eukaryota; kingdom Metazoa; phylum Chordata; class Actinopteri; order Syngnathiformes; family Syngnathidae; genus Entelurus; species Entelurus aequoreus. Next base: position 38,176,472 of record NC_084751.1, read on the forward strand.
GTAAAGTGGAATATTTGATGTAAGTAATGGGAGTCTTTAATAGATCAATAATTTATGCCTTCTTTTTTTTCAAAAAGAGCCCCATTATTTTTTTATTTTTTTACTGTCCATCCTTAAGTTTCTTCATCAATTGTACGTTTTTCTAATTTTGTTTAATGTATTTTTTATTTTATTTTTCATTTGTTTTAAGACTTCTTTTGACAAAGTAAACTTAGTTTTTTTGACATGGCAAACCAACAAAATTTGCAATATTTGAAAAAACTTAAAGTTTTTTTTTTTAACTTTTAGAGCTCCCCTCAAGAAGGGACTCCGTCATAAAAATGTTAAAAATGGGTCATATATTTTTTTTAATTATTAATATTCAATGTTAAATCTCAAGGTCAACTTCGAGTCTGTCGATATAAAGTAGAAATAAAAGATGTTTTATGCCTTTTTTCGTCCAAGAAAACCCTGTTTTCATGGCAAAAAGACAAAATATGCCATTTTTCTAAAAAAGATTTAAAGTGGAATATTTGATGTAAGTAATTGGAGTCTTTAATAGGTCAATAATTCATAACAATGTTGTTTTTAATTCATTATTATTTGTTGAGCAATTACGGATGTATGCCTTTTTTTTTTTTCCAAAAGAGCCCCACTCACAGAAGTGTTAAAAATAAATCATAATTTATTAATTTTTTTCTTACTTTCCACCCTTAAGTTTCTTTATCAATTGTACATTTTTATCATTTTGTTTAATGTTTTTTTTTTTTTCCCCCATTTGTTTTCAGACTTCTTTTGACAAGGTAAACTTTGTTTTTTTGACATGGCAAACCAAAAAATGTGCAATATTTAAAAAAAATTTAAAGTTTTTTTTTTTTTTTTTTACTTTTAGAGCTCCCCTCAAGAAGGGTCTCAGTCATAATTTTTTTTTTAAATGGGTCATATATATATTTTGTTTATTATTATTCAATGTTAAATCTCAAGGTCAACTTCGAGTCTGTCAATATGAAGTAAATTTAAAAAAAATATGTTTTATGTCTTTTTTCGTCCAAGAAAACCCTATTTTCATGGCAAAAAGACAAATTATGCAATTTTTCTAAAAAATGTTTTAAAGTGGAATATTTTATGTAAGTAATTGGAGTCTTTAATTGGTCAATAATTCATAACAATGTTGTTTTTAATTCAGTATTATTTGTTGAGCAATTACGGATTTATGCCTTTTTTTTTCCAAAAGAGCCCCACTCACAGAAGTCATTTGAAATATTCATTCAGTTGCAACAAATATGAAAGGAGGACTGGGGGGTAAAGTGGAGACCAAAAACAAGGCGATACCGGGGGGAAAAACACAGCAAAATAATAGCCGTCGTAAACCTCCTGCAGAGTTCCAGGTGCCATGTTTTTTTTTTTTACTCTTCCTTTTTGATCGGATGGCGGCGACTGATGCCAAACGGCGTCAGACCCCGACCAAAGTAAATGCCATGCCGTGGATGGAGAATAGAGAAGGAGAAAAGGGAAGGAGGGATGTAAGGGCGGAGGGGGGGGGAGAAGATTTGGGGCTCTAATGCCAGCCTTATGCGTCTTTTAGTCGTTTCCGCCGCCGGGGCTTGGCACCGGCACGCCACTGTCAGCCCGCCAACAAAAATCTGCAGTGCCTGCCGCATTTCGCCGGGCCCTGTTTTGTCTAAGAGCAACACACAGCGAACGCGTTCATTCATCAGCGCGTGCACACACTTTGCTTTCATAAAACTGCTTTCCAACTGAAGTCGACACAAAATGTGATGAGAATTCAAATCAATTGTCAGCGATAAATTAAAAAAAAACCTTACAGGGCATTTTACGACATTGTTGCTCCCGTTGCACGGGACCGCACGCTAATGTTGTTTGGATTAAGGTTTTGTTGTTAAAGTTGTCACTCCATTGTTGTTGTGGTTGGGCATGATGGAGGATGGTTGGATGTGTTTGCTAGGATGATGGGGTTTGGAGAATAAGGGCTGTGGGGTTTCTCTCACACAAATAGACAACAAATGTCACAGCTCTGTCTTCACAATTATGCGACGCAAACTTTTAACCCGAATTAACGAATTTTGTGCATTTTTTTTTTGCACAGGGTAACCCTAATAAAAAGCGACCCACAAATATTTGGATGAATCTGTTATGTATTTTACCTTTTTTTCAAGGTATACATATAGTCAGTGGCGGGCCGTGCGTTTCTCACCTAGGCCTTCAGTGATGTCCTACTTAGTCCGACTTCACCTCTCAAAATACCGTCGTTTATGTCACCACGTGGACACGGCTGGAGATACTATACAGCAGTGGTTCTTAACCTGGGGTTCGGTGAGTCGCCCTCAGGGGTTCGGCGGAGGTCAAGACACACCCGACTCATTGTGTAAATACAAACTTCTCCCTATCGGCGTATTACGGATACGGCAACAACAGAAGTCGGACTGGTTTGCAGGTGTGTAATTTCTTGTGAGTTTATGCACTGTGTTGGTTTTGTTGTTTGAACAAGGTGATGTTCATGCACGGTTCATTTTGTGCACCAGTAAAAAAACATGGTAACACTTTAGTATGGGGAACATATTCACCATTAATTAGTTGCTTATTAACATGCAAATTAGTAACATATTGGCTCTTAACTAGTCATTATTAAGTACTTATTAACAGTGTTGGGACTAACGCGTTACTGAGTAACGCGTTACTGTAACGCCGTTAGTTTCGGCGGTAACTAGTAATCTAACACGTTATTTTTTATATGCAGTAACTCAGTTACCGTTACTGCATGATGCGTTACTGCGTTATTTTACGTTATTTTTATGTAGTATCGGCTAGAAACAGAAGATCTGAGTGTGTTTTATTGGAGCGCTCCACAGAAAGCACGCCTCCCCGCAGGGGAGACGTTCCTCCAGAGCCGTACTTCGGGACTAACAACCTTCACTTTACCCGGAAGAGGGTCTTTACAGCTGAGGGTGAATGACGAGCCCGGCGGTTTGTTGCAACTTTGTGACTTTATTGGACGCAGCCATCCACCAAGCTAGAACACCTGCACGCACTCACTGTCGCCGCTCGCTCACCTCTCTCGCCCACTCACTCACTGACGTCACTCACCTCACATGTTGTCATATCTTAAAGGGCCACACACACACACACATACGCTACTCTCATAACAACTAACAAGTCATCATGGTGAAGCCAGAAGTTGAGTTTTTTAACATGGAGACATTCTCAATACTTTTCTTTTGTCGAGCACAAAGAAAATAACATTTTAGTTCAATGTAAGTTGTGTCTTGGATCAAAGATCCTATCTACTTAGAGTTAAAGTTAAAGTGCCATTATGTTGCAGCTATTTAAAATAGTTTTGTCAATTTTTTCTGGCCTGAAATAAATTGGCCCTTTGAAACATATCTTTGTCTTTGTGTGTTGTATGTAGACCACATTGTTTGTGTGTTGTATGTAGACCACATTGTTTGTGTGTTGTATGTGGACCACATTGCTTTCTGAGTTCAGTGATGCAAATGCATGTCAAGTTGATCAACAGATTGTATTATTCTCCAGTGCAATAACAGTACTGAAATGAAGGCTAAAAGGGCATTAATGGGAGCCTTAAAAAAAAAGGGGAAAAAAAGAAGTAACTAAATAGTTACTTTTCACAGTAACGCATTACTTTTTGGTGTAAGTAACTGAGTTAGTAACTGAGTTACTTTTGAAATAAAGTAACTAGTAATTGTAACTAGTTACTGGTTTACAGTAACTAACCCAACACTGCTTATTAATGCCTTATTTTAACCCTAACCCTGGCTCTAACCCTAACCCTAACCAAATAACTCTAAATTAAGTCTTTGTTACTTACAATATGTTCCCCATACTAAAGTGTTACCAAAAACATATAACTTTGTCTTGAATTTGAAAAAAAACATTTTATTTTTCCCTAAAGAAGGGTTCGGTGAATGTCCATATGAAACTAATGCAGTTTGGTACCTCCAACAAGGTTAAGAATCACTGCTATACAGAAACCCACTTGCACACTACTGAGCATTGAAGCCCCTCAACAGCGTACAAAACGGTCTATTTTTGGGCGCATTTAACATTCAATGAACCCGCTTCAGCAATTAAAACATATCTTACGTGGTAATGTCAAATTTAAAAGAATTGTATATCAAATCAAATCAAATCAACTTTATTTATAAAGCACATTTAAAATTTACCACAGGGGTAGCCAAAGTGCTGTACAATGGGCAGGTTAAAAGATAATACGAGAACCGAGCAAACACAACACAACACAAACAGAACACGGTAAAAAATAAATAAATAAAACATAAAAACAGGTTCACAGCAGGTGTATTATGGGGCGCCATTGCAGGATGGATATCACTCAGTGTTAAAAGCCATGGAATAAAAGTATGTTTTTAAGAGAAATTTAAAAACAGGAAGAGAGGAGGCTTGTCTAACACTCAGAGGTAGGTCGTTCCAGAGCTTGGGAGCAGCAGCGGCGAAAGCTCTGTCACCTCTAAGCTTCAGCCTTGTGTCTGGGACCGTCAGTAGCAGCTGATCGGCTGATATGGTATAAAACAAAAGAAACATGAAAAAATTAAGAAATTTAATTTTTGAACTCACAATTTGTAGCACCCATTCGACGCCGTATAAGTCAGTGGTACCGCTCGTAGTCGGTAGTTAGTCGTAATCGGATGATTCCTGTGAAAAGTCGCACGAGATGTAGTTTCTCTTAAGTATCCTTCTTGAAAATGGCCTTGGTAATATATATCCATCCATCCATCCATCTTCTTCCGCGTATCCGAGGTCGGGTCGCGGGGGCAGCAGCCTAAGCAGAGAAGCCCTGACTTCCCTCTCCCCAGCCACTTCGTCCAGCTCTTCCCGGGGGATCCCGAGGCGTTCCCAGGCCAGCCGGGAGACATAGTCTTCCCAACGTGTCCTGGGTCATCCCCGTGGTCGGACGTGCCCTAAACACCTCACTAGGGAGGCGTTCGGGTGGCATCCTGACCAGATGCCCGAACCACCTCATCTGGCTCCTCTCGATGTGGAGGAGCAGCGGCTTTACTTTGAGCTCCCCCCGGATGGCAGAGCTTCTCACCCTATTTCTAAGGGAGAGCCCCGTCACCCGGCGGAGGAAACTCATTTCGGCCGCTTGTACCCGTGATCTTGTCCTTTCGGTCATAACCCAAAGCTCATGACCATAGGTGAGGATGGGATCGTAGATCGACCGGTAAATTGAGAGCTTTGCCTTCCGGCTCAGCTCCTTCTTCACCACAATATATAATCTAATATATATCTGCCACCTAATCAACATGTTGCTCTCCTTCTTTGTGAGTACTGGTGAGTTTTCTGTGGCTTTCTATGGCTCGTATGGCCACTTCCTGTTTTCGCAATTTGTGATTGGATACTCACTTGGGACTACCAAGTGAGTATCCAATCACAGGACGTGTAAATGTCCCGTTCAATGTAAGGCCAGCTAGAAGGTCTTACTGGTCAACAACTCGTGATCTGATTGGCTATGGCTAACCTAGAAACAACAGCACTGGAAGGAGCATAATATGACATGAAGATAATATGAATACTTTTAGATATATAGGGAAAGTAAATAAAAAATTACTTTAATCTTTGATTATGATCATGATTTCTGGTTATGTTAGGCCAGCAGAGAAGGCCTTGCTGGCTCTGACGGCACACCACTGCATATAGTATGAAACAATAGTCTTTGCCAACATGTTTTAGTCGAGGATAAGACATTGATTGATTGATTGATTAAAACTTGTATTAGTAGATTGCCCAGTACAGTACATATTCCGTACAATTGACCACTAAATGGTAACACCCAAATAAGTTTTTCAACTCACGTTAATCAATTCATGGTATTTCGCATGGGGGCCTAACTCTCCAACAAACCATACACTATGTAGTTGAAGCACATTTTCACTGAAGTTTTTCGGTATCGCCCTGGTCCATCAAAAAGCAGAATTTTCAAAATCTATATCCTGAAATCCCAGAAAAGAATGGGTTCAAGTAATTGACAGTTTTGAAAAGAATGCGACTTTAATGCGAAATGAACCAAGATAACTGGAACTTTGGGGAATGATCGTCCACAGAATCAACCCCCCCTGCCCCAGTCCTCTGTGGACCTCATGCTTAGTGCCTGGTCTTGAGCTGCCATGATGACTGCCTCTGTGCTGTCTTTCAGACCTGTCATGATCCGTTACACTGCAAAAAGTCAGTGTTCAAAAACAAGGAAAAAAAATACAAAATTTAGAGGTATTTTATTTGAACTAAGCAAAATTATCTGCCAATAGAACAAGAAAATTCGGCTTGTCAAGACTTTCCAAAACAAGTCAAATTAGCTAACCTCAATGAACCCAAAAATACCTTAAAATAAGTATATTCTCACTAATAACAAGTGCACTTTTCTTGGTCGAAAAAAAAAGAGACCTTTTTGCTCGATATGTTGAAAATGAAGTAAATGCTAGTGCCATTATCTTGACATAATGATATGCGCTCGGCATTACATTTCTTGAAACCAGCAAACTTATACTAAAAACTAGTTTATTGTTCTTAATGGAAAGGCAACAAGGCAACCGCTTGTTACTCTCGGGGTCTCCTAGCCGCTCAGGCAAACCATATGGTCTAAAAATGCATTTTTCCATGGATAACATGACATCATCGCGCCAAGTGCGTGCTCTTTCAGTCAATTAGTGCGCATATATACAGCCCGGCCCCCGGCCAAATTTTTTTAAATTGTAATTTTAAAGAATTGATCTGAATGTGCATGAACTATTTCTGTTCAAAATTGTTTGAAATGTCAAATGTTTAAATAATAACTGTCAGTTTACTGTACTGTGCCAACTGTACTACTATATGAGTACATCTTTTGTATTGTTTCATTGAAAATAAAACAGCAAAGTCCATTTGGCTGTCACCTGTTTTAATTATGAGACACAATTGTGTCAAAGTCAGGATTTTTTTGTCCATGTTTGAAATAAGAAATGACTACTTTAAAAAAAGAAGTCTTATACTTGTGAGTGTTGATGACACAGCTTTGCAACAGTTGATATTCTAGTTTCAAGCATGTTTTACTCAATATAGCTCATCAAATCTCAGCAACAAGCTGTAATATCTTACTGAGATCATTTAGGACCAAAACACTTAAAACAAGTAAAACACTCTAACATAAAATCTGCTTAGAGAGAAGAATTATCTTATCAGACAGAAAATAAGCAAATATCACCCTTATTTGAGATATTTAATCTTACTTAAATCATGGCATGATTTATATTTGGTAGTTTTTCTGTCTTAGTCTGTTTCCTGGCCGCACCCTCTTTCCTTGTTTTCTGTTGGTTTCCATGGGCACTGATTCTCCTCACCTGTCTTAGTTTTGCAATGAATGTTCCCACCAGGTTTTTGGGTTAATCACTCCCCTTTATAGTTACCTGTCACCCAGCAGTAGTGGCTGGGTCGATGTTTGCGATAGGCAACAGTTACGTTCTCCCGGTTTTTCTCCTCCCTCTAGTGATTTTTGTACAGTCTAGCTTTCCTGGTTTTTTCACCCTTGGTGACATTTTGGTTTTGTTTATCTCCACGCTTGCTAGCGTCCTTAGTTTTGTATTTTATGTCCTGCCTTTAATTTATTTAAAAACTTTATTCTTACCTGCACGCTACTCCTGCTTGTCTTCTGCCTTGGAAGGAATGCGACCACGACATAACAAGACCAGCTTTTTGCAGCCACTGGTAGGATTTCTTTATATTTATATATTTCCATATGAGTTGGGAAATTGTTTTAGATGTAAATATAAACGGAATACAATGATTTGCAAATCCTTTTCAACCCATATTCAATTGAATGCACTACAAAGACAAGATATTTGATGTTCAAACTCATAAACTTTATTTATTTTTTTGCAAATAATAATTAACTTAGAATTTCATGGCTGCAACACGTGCCAAAGTAGTTGGGAAAGGGCATGTTCACCACTGTGTTACATGGCCTTTCCTTTTAACAACACTCAGTAAACGTTTGGGAACTGAGGAGACACATTTTTGAAGCTTCTCAGGTGGAATTCTTTCCCATTCTTGCTTGATGTACAGCTTAAGTTGTTCAACAGTCCGGGGGTCTCTGTTGTGGTATTTTAGGCTTCATAATGCGCCACACATTTTCAATGGGAGACAGGTCTGGACTACAGGCAGGCCAGTCTAGTACCCGCACTCTTTTACTATGAAGCCACGTTGATGTAACACGTGGCTTGGCATTGTCTTGCTGAAATAAGCAGGGGCGTCCATGGTAACGTTGCTTGGATGGCAACATATGTTGCTCCAAAACCTGTATGTACCTTTCAGCATTAATGGTGCCTTCACAGATGTGTAAGTTACCCATGCCTTGGGCACTAATACACCCCCATACCATCACAGATGCTGGCTTTTCAACTTTGCGCCTATAACAATCCGGATGGTTCTTTTCCTCTTTGGTCCGGAGGACACGACGTCCACAGTTTCCAAAAACAATTTGAAATGTGGACTCGTCAGACCACAGAACACTTTTCCACTTTGTATCAGTCTATCTTAGATGAGCTCAGGCCCAGCGAAGCGGACGGCATTTCTGGGTGTTGTTGATAAACGGTTTTCGCCTTGCATAGAGTTTTAACTTGCACTTACAGATGTAGCGACCAACTGTAGTTACTGACAGTGGGTTTCTGAAGTGTTCCTGAGCCCATGTGGTGATATCCTTTACACACTGATATCGCTTGTTGATGCAGTACAGCCCGAGGGATCGAAGGTCACGGGCTTATCTGCTTACGTGCAGTGATTTCTCCAGATTCTCTGAACCCTTTGATGATATTACGGGCCGTAGATGGTGAAATCCCTAAATTCCTTGCAATAGCTGGTTGAGAAAAGTTTTTCTTAAACTGTTCAACAATTTGCTCACGCATTTGTTGACAAAGTGGTGACCCTCGCCCCATCCTTGTTTGTGAATGACTGAGCATTTCATGGAATCTACTTTTATACCCAATCATGGCACCCACCTGTTCCCAATTAGCCTGTTCACCTGTGAGATGTTCCAAATAAGTGTTTGATGAGCATTCCTCAACTTTATCAGTATTTTTATTGGGGGAAATGTATTTGATAAAAGCCAACACCAAAAATAGACATTTGAAAGGCAATTTAAAATAAATAAAGAATAGTGAACAACAGGCTGAATAAGTGTACGTTATATGAGGCATAAATAACCAACTGAGAACGTGCCTGGTATGTTAACGTAACATATTATGGTAAGAGTCATTCAAATAACTATAACATATAGAACATGCTATACGTTTACCAAACAATCTGTCACTCCTAATCGCTAAATCCCATGAAATCTTATACGTCTAGTCTCTTACGTGAATGAGCTAAATAATATTATTTGATATTTTACTGTAATGTGTTAATCATTTAACACATAAGTCGCTCCTGTGTATAAGTCGCACCCCCGGCCAAACTATGAAAAAAACTGCGACTTATAGTCCGAAAAATACGGTAATACTCCTATGTTGAAGCACAGTACAATCCATCAAGCGGTGCGGCTTCATAGCTTACCGAAGTCGTACTAAAAACATTTTGACAGATTTTTCAGCGCCGTGTGTAATGTTCTATGTTCTCAATGGAATATTGAAAGTTTTGGTGTTGTTTACCGGCGTCATCTTGCAGTTTACACATATCTCTTATGTATGACTGCCATCTACTGGTCACAGTTATCATTAAACCATCTTTCTAAACACATCTCTATCACGTAATGCTGTTTTCATTTTGAGAAAGCTACAGCTTTAGTGTTTGTGTTTGTTGATAATATTTTCACTGTTGTTTGTTTAGAACAGGGGTGTCCAAACTTTTTCCACTGAGGGCCGCACACTTAAAGCATGTGGGGGCCATTTTGATATTTTTCATTTTCAAACCATAACAAAATATATGCACTTTTTATTTATTTTACCTTTAGGGGTCCCGGGGACCATAAAGGGTCTCAGTCATTAAAATGTTAAAAATAAGTCAGATTATTATTTTTTTTAAATTATTTAGCGCTTACAGTAAATCTCTATATCAACGTCAAGTTGATATAAAGTAATACAAACTAAAACAAATGTTTTATGGCTTTTCTGTCAAAAACAACTTAGTTTTTTTTATAGTAAAACTGAAATATGCAGTATTTAGTAATTAGTGCCCTAAAAGATCAATAATGCAGGACACCATTGATTTTAATTATTTCATATTTTTGAGTAATCACAGTGAAAAGATAAATAAAAATCACTAAAAATATTTGGGATCCAAAAGGTGCAAAAAATATAAAGTGATACATTTTTATTAGTTGTTTTTTTTACTTTCAACACTTAAGTTACGAGATCAACTTCAGATATATCTGGAACTATTATTTTGTTTGTTTTATGCGCTTTTGTCAAAGAAAACTTTGATGTTTTTATATGGCTACTACACAATATATGCAATATTTACCACATAAAACATTTTAAAGTGAAATATTTGAAGTAATTGGAGCCCTGAAAATAATTCATTATAACATGGATTTTTTGTCTTTTTTTTTTTTTTTGAGCAATGGCAAAAAAAGAAAAATGAAGAAAGACAAAAGAGAAAAAAAACAGCCTGCATGGCAGCTTTTGTGTCAACATTGAAACTTTTTCTCGTTTGATTTCACCTCATTCCACTTTTTTTTAATGTTCTTTTTTATTTTTACAATAGTATTTCCAGAATGTGTGGCGGGCGGGTAAACAATTAGCTGCGGGCCGCACTTTGGACACCCCTGGTTTAGAACAAACATAAATACAGTTGTTGTTTTTTGTAGCAATAATTAAGTAGCACTGTTACACTATTAATAAATATTTATGAATGAAGTTGCAATCTTTAATGTATGTTGGTTTGCACATGCCTAAAAATATCTCAAACTGAATTCAAGAGGCCATTGCTAAATTAGAGCCACTTCATTATCCGATTAGTCGACTAATCGTTAAGATAGTCGATGACTAGTCCACTATCAAAATAGTCGTTAGAGCTATCCAGAACTTTCCACAACTGCTACTCCTGTCCAAGACTAAATGTTCAGGGACTGCAAAACATTGGAAACACACTGCCTGCCACCCACACATCAAACCACGATGATCTAATCTTCTCTGGAAAACAAACTCCAGGCTCGTGAGTCCGTATTCATTTGGTGCTTTTCATTTGATGTTGTGCTTGTCTTCGTTTTATACTCAACACAAAATAAATAAATAGCATTAGATTAATATCATACCCCTTTTGTGCGAGGCCAGTGGCTCTCAAGTATCTTCTCTCACGTTTCCCCCCCCTTAGGAGGACAGACTTTTTTTTTTCATGCACCGCCTGAGTTGAAGTACCATTGAAAATCTGATGATATTGACTTCTTAATCAGTACAAACCCCTGTATGAGTTTCTGGCACCGGCATTTTGCTTACCCTGATCACCTGACTTTGGACACGGATTCATAAAATGAGTTGAGGTAACATCTGCAACAACGTCAAACAATTTCCAAGTTAAGTTCATCAACTTAATTTGTAAAATTCAAACAAGACTGCTCAAAAGAGCGAGAAAAGTACAAATAATTAACTTCGATTTGTTCACTTTCATACTAATACTGATACTGATATGCCTGCCAGAACTTTGCGGCGAGAACAGTCCGGACAATTTGAAATGTGGACTCGTCAGACCACAGAACACTTTCCCACTTTGCATCAGTCCATCTTAGATGAGCTCGGGCCCCAGAGAAGCCAGCGGCGTTTCTGGGTGTTGTTGATAAATGGCTTTCACTTTGCATGGTAGAGTTTTAACTTGCACTCACAGATGCAGGAACAAACTGTAGTTACTGACAGTGGTTTTCTGAAGTGTTCCTGAGCCCATGTGGTGATATCCTTTACACACTGATGTCGCTTTTTGATGCAGCTGAGGGATCGGAGCTCCGTAATATCTTACGTGCAGTGATTTCTCCAGATTCTCTTAAACTTTTGATGATATTACGGACCGTAGATGGTGAAATCCCTAAATTCCTTGCAATAGCTCGTTGAGAAAGGTTGTTTTCAAACTATTCGTGTGGGGACCCTCGCCCCATCCTTGTTTGTGAATGACTGAGCATTTCATGGAAGCTGCTTTTATACCCAATCATGGCACCCACCTGTTCCCAATTAGCCTGTTCACCTGTGGGATGTTCCAAATAAGTGTTTGACGAGCATTCCTCAACTTTCTCAGTCTTTTTTGCCACTTGTGCCAGCTTTTTTGAAACATGTTGCAGGCATCAAATTCCAAATGAGCTAATATTTGCAAAAAATAACCGCGTTTACCAGTTGGAACGTTAAGTAGCTCGTCTTTGCAGTCTATTCAATTGAATATAGGTTGAAAAGGATTTGCAAATCATTGTATTCTGGTTTTGTTTACCATTTACACAACGTGCCAACTTCACTGGTTTTGGGTTTTGTATGATTGACGGAGAATGAGGAAGTGTTGTGTGTTTGAAAAAGACGTGTGTGAACGTGAAAAAACATGTGTCGGAAGTGAACCATGTTGTTGGCGCAAGATTGGCCATAAAATGTAGTCGTTAATGTGACTTATTTTGGACGAAAAACCACAATGGGTTCAAAAATATGTTTAAAGCACACCAAGTAATTAAGTACACAATATCAGTGTGCATGCAAATGTTTAATCACTGTTGCTTTATTTAATACAATAAATTGAATACACTGTCGAGGTGCCATTTTGCGGTCCTTATACACACACCGTAATAATACCCGTATGTTGAAGCACAGTACGTCTGACTTAGGTAGCCGTAATGCCATAGCCACTCATGCAAACTATACAACGATGTCATTTTGACACCGCCCTGGCCACGCCCCCGCCACCACAAATACATTACCAATCTTTGGTGAAACACTGACAATTTCGACCTGTTTGCGAGAACTTAAATTAAATTAAATACCCGTATGTTGAAGCACAGTACGTCTGACTTTGGTAGCCGTTATGTTCGACCACTCGTCAAGCGGTGCGGCTTCTTAGCTTACCAAAGTCGTACTAAAACATTTTGATGGATTTTTAAAAAGTTTTGTTGTTGTTTACCAGCATCATCTTGCAGTCTACATGTATCTCTTACTGGTCACACTTACCACACATACCAAATAAAATAGCTTTGAGGTCAGTTAGCACAACCAAAATTATTCCGTATATTATGTGCACCGGGTTATAAAATACACTGTCGAGGGTCAATTTGGCGGTCCTCATACGCACACCATAATAATACCCGTATGTTGAAGCACAGTACGTCTGACTTAGGCAGCCGTAATGCTGTAATGCAAACTATTTTGACAAATACGTTACCAATCTTTGGGAAAAAACACTGACATTTTCATTCCATTTGATATCAATTAAAGCAAACATATGATACTGTGACGATATCGTTGTGGCCGAAGGTAGAAGTGGACAGATGTGAGCTGGATGCCGCGTCTCTTGAGTCGTCCTTGACGCTCGTATACGTTCATCTGTCGTTTGATGTATTCACTCGCGCCAATGCCAAGAAATAAATGCCTGCTGGGGAGGGGTTGGCGAGGGGGGGGGGGGCGATGTCTGTTAGACCGCGGTTACTCATTGGCCGTCGTCTGTTGAATTAACGTCGAGTCCAAATGAATATAAAGCTTTACGTGGCGGGAAATATAGGATTTTATTTTAATTCCAGCACTAGAATAGTTCAAGGTGTGCATTTGTGTGTGTGTGTGTGTGTGTGTGTGTGTGTGTGTGTGTGTGTGTGTGTGTGTGTGTGTGTGTGTGTCACTACCTTTTAGACTTTGTAGAAACTTCTGGACCGGTGCCCAGCGATGTCATGGAAACGCTTGAATCGCTGGGAATGATTCATGTCTGCACAGACCAACCATCCCCCTCATAACACACACACACACACACACACACGCACACACACACACACACTCACAGGAAGAGGGAGTTAAACCCTTCTTCTATCCATCTTCCTTCCCCCTCTTCACCACCCCTTCCTCTTCTCTACTTTTTAAAAAATATTTATTTATTTATTTTTTTGCCGTCATCTCGCCATCCTCGTCAAATCGCACTATTAGTCATATTGTTTATTCAAATCAACGCATTATATGCATGTCAAAGGAGATCATGTCTTCCAAATGATTCCTTTCACACCGACAAAGACCTGACGTATCGCTCAACCTCGTGTCTCGACGCCGACTTCATCCTGCGGCGGCTTTTTTCTTCCTCCGCCATGAGGAGCGATGAATGCCAGGAGGATAACTTCATTCGCTGTCTTTGACACACACTCGTGGGGGAACAATGAAAGTGTCAAATATGATGGCGCGTTTGCAATATTAGATGTTTTTTTTTTTTTTTAAATAACATCTAACAATGCCCTTTTAAAATGGTCCAAGTATCGTATTTTCCGGACCATAGGGCGCACCGGGTTATAAGGCGCACTGCCGAGGAGCGGGTCTATTCAAGTCTATTTACATACAAAAGGAGCACCGCAATATAAGGCGCTTTAAAGGCCTACTGAAATGAATGTTTTTTATTTAAACGGGGATAGCAGATCCATTCTATGTGTCATACTTGATCATTTCGCGATATTGCCATATTTTTGCTGAAAGGATTTAGTAGAGAACATCGACGATAAAGTTTGCAACTTTTGGTCGCTGATAAAAAAAAAAGCCTTGCCTGTACCGGAAATAGCGTGACGTCACAGGTTGAAGGGCTCCTCACATTTCCCCATTGTTTACACCAGCAGCGAGAGCGATTCGGACCGAGAAAGCGACGATTACCCCATTAATTTGAGCGAGGATGAAAGATTTGTGGATGAGGAAGGACTAGAGTGCAGTGCAGGACGTATCTTTTTTCGCTCTGACCGTAACTTAGGTAAAAGGGCTCATTGGATTCCACACTTTCTCCTTTTTCTATTGTGGATCACGGATTTGTATTTTAAACCACCTCGGATACTATATCCTCTTGAAAATGAGAGTCGAGAACGCGAAATGGACATTCACAGTGACTTTTATCTCTACGACAATACATCGGTGAAGCACTTTAGCTACGGAGCTAACGTGATAGCATTGTGCTTAACTGCAGATAGAAACAAAAGAAATAAGCCCCTGACTGGAAGGATAGACAGAAGATCAACAATACTACTATCAGGAGACACCGAACCAAACACTGGACCTGTAACTACACGGTTAATGCTGTGCCGCCTGTCGAAGCCTAGCAATGCTGTTGCTAACGACGCCATTGAAGCTAATTTAGCTACGGGACCTTGTCAGAGCTATGATAAAAACATTAGCTATCCACCTACGCCAGCCCTCATCTGCTCATCAACACCCGTGCTCACCTGCGTTCCAGCGATCGACGGCGCGATGAAGGACTTCACCCGATCATCGATGCGGTCGGCGGCTACCGTCGGATAACGCGTCTGCTATCCAACTCAAAGTCCTCCTGGTTGTGTTGCTACAGCCAGCCGCTAATACACCGATCCCACCTACAGCTTTCTTCTTTGCAGTCTCCATTGTTCATTAAACAAATTGCAAAAGATTCACCAACACAGATGTCCAGAATACTGTGGAATTTTGTGATGAAAACAGAGCTGTTTGTATTGTGATACAATGTGTCCGAATACTTCCTTTTCAACCATTGACATCACACGCAAACGTCATCATACATAGACGTTTTCAACCGGAAGTTTCCCGGGAAATTTAAAATTGCACTTTATAAGTTAACCCGGCCGTATTGGCATGTGTTGCAATGTTAAGATTTCATCATTGATATATAAACTATCAGACTGCGTGGTCGGTAGTAGTAGGTTTCAGTAGGCCTTTAAAGGGGTCATATTATCATTTCAAACACTTCCTTGTGGTCTACATCAGTGTTTTTCAACCACACTAGTGTGCCGTGAGATACAGTCTGGTGTGCGGGAGGCAGTGTGCAGGTAAAAAGGTGTCTAATGCTTAAACCAAAAATAAACAAAAGGTGAGTGCCCCTAAGAAAAGGCATTGAAGCTTAGGGAAGGCTATGCAGAATGAAACTAAAACTGAACTGGCTACAAAGTAAACAAAAACAGAATGCTGGACGACAGCAAAGACTTACTGTAGCGCAAAGACGGCGTCCACAAAGTACATCCGAACATGACATGACAATCAACAATGTCCCCACAAAGAAGGATAGCAACAACTTTAAATTGTCTTGAGTAGGATTAAATAAGCTGTGCTTCTTCCTACTCCTTTTCGGACATGTTGTATTGAGGAAATGGAAATGTGTGATATTGTAACTGTATGCATGTTTTAAAAAAAAAACGTAACTTTATTCACAAATATATTTCAGCCATGTATCTGTCTTGACAACTGGAGTGGATGTGTTATTGATCCATTTCTTCGGTAAATAAGTGGTGTTATGCAAAACACAAATGTCCACTGCAGAGGACGCTGGTTCCCAGGAGGAGTGCTGCAGTTTGTTAACCCTTTAGGGAACTCAGACCGATTATTTTGTCCTTTCAGTAAATTTCTGTTGAATTTTGGCTATTGTTTTTGTTGTGTTCCTCCATTATACATGTGAGTTTATTTAATGTTAAATGTCTAAAAATCTAAATTTCCAATTTTTTCACAGGTGTATGATGCACTGGTAGTTGACATTACCCCAAAGCCAAACAAGACAAAAGTATGTTATTTTTCAAGACATATTATTATTATTATTATTATTATTATTATTATTATTATTATTATTTAAAAAAATCTATAAATCAACTTCAACCCTCAACAAAAGAACAGATATGCTTTATTTTAATTGTTTTCCCTTTTTTATTTTTTTATTTTTTTTAAAATTAGTATACATTTGCATAACATAAGTCATTTTACTCATTCAAACCTGTCAAATTATTTGATTTAAAAAAGGCCTTCAAAATCAACTTTTAAAAAAACAAACATTGTTTGGTATTTGTCTTTAGGATTAGACTTAGACAAACTTTATTGAACCACAAGGGAAATTGTTCCACACAGTAGCGCAGTTACAAAGGATGGAAAGGGCAAGGATGGAAAGGATAATGCAGGTATAAAGTAGACAAAAAATGTACCATAGTAGCAATATAAAATATAACCTATATGTAATATTTATAATATATATATGTATATATATATATATATATATATATATATATATATATATATATATATATATATATATATATATATATATATGCATGCATACATACATACATACATACATACATACATATGTATATATATGTATGTATGTATATATATATATATATATATATATATATATATATATATATATATTATATTATTATATATCAATATATGTATATTACTTCAACCCTCAACAAAAATACAGATATACCTTATTTCTAATTGTATCCCTTTGAAGGTCTGTTGATAAAATGATGTCACATTTTTTAATTACTAGACATTTGCATAACATGATTCATTTCACTCATTTAAACCGTCAAATTATTTGATTTAAAAAAGGCCTTCAAAATCAGCTTTAAAAAAAAACATTAAATGTTTGGTATTTGTCTTTGGGATTAGACTGAGACAAACTTTATTAAACCACAAGGGAAATTGTTCCACACAGTAGCGCAGTTATAAAGGTTGGAAAGGGTAAGGTTGGAAAGGATAATGCAGGTATAAAGTAGACTAAAAATGTACCATAGTAGCAATATAAAATATAACCTATATGTAATATTTACACATTATATATATATATATATATATATATATATATATATATATATATATATATATATATATATATATATATATATATATATATATATATATATATATATATATATATATATATATATATATATATATATATATATATATATATATATATATATACAGTATATAATATATACTGATATATTATATTAGTATATTTCAGTTTATATTATATACTGATACAAGGACCAGATGGAGGGATTACATCTCTCTGGCCTGGGAACGCTATGTATATATATATATATATATATATATATATATATATATATATATATACACAACCCCCGCAATTCCGCCCAAAAAATGGATTACCTCGCTGGAATATAAAGACAATGTAACATACATCTGTAAACGTGGATGCATATGCAAAAGTGCAATATATTTATCTGTACAGTAATCTATTTATCTATATCTGCACCTTGTTGCACTTTTATCCTGCACTACAACGAGCTAATGCAAATAATTTTCGTTCTTATCTGTACTGTAAAGTTCAAATTTTAAGTCTCTAATAATATAATTGATTTGGATTGAAGTTAATTGAGCAATTACATTTAAATCAAAAATGTTATACACCCTTCAGAAACGTAGATAAATAAATTGTGGTTTTAACCCACAATACAGTTGCATTGTATTATATTGTTATATCAGCTTGCATTTTTTTGTTAAGTGAACCTCAACGGTGCTTTTAGCTATGCTGAATTCCATTCTTAAAATACAAAAAATTAAATTTCAATGACATTTCCTTTTAGTTTTATGTTAGGAACATGGTGCATTAGTAAAGAATCCTAATGAGAGAGTGTGACATTAGCTCATGGTCTGGCTGAGTATCATCCTGCCTCTCAATTTGCACTGGAACTTGTGTGTGTCTCTCTCTGCATTGTGGATTAGCAGGGATTTGGTCCTCCTCGCTTTTCGACTTCTCTATGGGCATTACACAGCCCAGCGGACTGACCTCCCCTCCTCCACCTTTTGTACCTCTCTCGCCAACAAACTCTTCTAACAAGCAACGCTCTGTCTGCGGGTTCCTCATCACAGCCAATGAGCTTGTTTGGGGTTTGCTGCCAGGGAGGGCGCGGGGGGCGGGGGTGGGGGGGAAATGTCACCGAAAAGTGTCAGGGTTGTCCAACTAGAATGAGAAATTAGTCTTTTGATTGTGCAGAACATCCATTGTTTGCTGATGTAAGGCAGCATAACGGTCGTTTGCATCATACAGCTATGCAAAATGTATGTCCTCCTGGGGAACAGCGTCCTCTACAGTGGACATTTGTGTTTTGCATAACAGGGCTATATACAAACCCCGTTACCATATGAGTTGGGAAATTGTGTTAGATGTAAATATAAATGATTTGCAAATCCTTTTCAACCCATATTCAATTGAATGCACTACTAAGAAAATATATTTGATGTTCAAACTCATAAACTTTATTTATTTTTTGCAAATAATAATTAACTTAGAATTTCATGGCTGCAACACGTGCCAAAGTAGTTGGGAAAGGGCATGTTCACCACTGTGTTACATGGCCTTTCCTTTTAACAACACTCAGTAAACATTTAGGAACTGAGGAGACACATTTTTTAAGCTTCTCAAGTGGAATTCTTTCCCATTCTTGCTTGATGTACAGCTTAAGTTGTTCAACAGTCCGGGGGTCTCCTTTGTGGTATTTTAGGCTTCATATTGCGCCACACATTTTCAATGGGAGACAGGTCTGGACTACAGGCAGGCCAGTCTAGTACCCGCACTCTTTTACTATGAATTCACGCTGTTGTAACACGTGGCTTGGCATTGTCTTGCTAAAATACGCAGGGGCGTCCATGATAACATTGCTTGGGTGGCAACATATGTTGCTCCTAAACCTGTATGTACCTTTCAGCATTAACACTAGAAGTCCCAGCATTTTTCCGTCTACCTAGAAGACCCAGAGAGGGGTCATTTGGCCCGACGCTTTTCCCGAATACACTAATCACTCATTTTGTTATGGTAATGAGGCTGTTAGGGGCAGTTTGTCTAGGTAGACAGAAAAATTATACATGTGGGAAATGCCGAAAGGAGCAATGGCAGTGCCAGGATTGTGAGTGACTGCTCAAATGTATGTCAGTCACGTTTACATGGACATGGTTTTTCATTCTTTGTAAATATGCTTTTTTCTTTGTAAATTTTTTTTTTTAAACTATTTTTGGCACACAAAAATAACAATTGCTTCTGCAACAACCCTCCACACCAAAACTGGGAAAACAGTTGCTTTTTCATTCTTTGTAAATATGTTTTGTTTTGTATTTTTTTTAACAATAAATGTCAGAGTGTTGATCCCTTCATTCTGTTGATCCTTGCAAAAACACACACAACCTACCTCAGAACTAAAGCTTGAGCTGTAAGGTCCCCTCCCCCACACAGGCTCAAGTGGCCCCCTGCCGTGTGCCACTAACAGCCACATTTTCATAACAAAAGGAGTGTCCACAGGGGGGACTAGGGGTCAAATGACCCTCTTGTGTGTTTTCTAGGTAAAAGTGTCAATTGACCCTTCTCTGGGACTTCGCGTGTTAATGATGCCTTCACAGATGTGTAAGTTACCCATGCCTTGGGCACTAATACACCCCCATACCATCACAGATGCTGGCTTTTGAAATTTGTGCCGATAACAATCCGGATGGTTATTTTCCTCTTTGTTCCATAGGACACGACGTCCACAGTTTCCACAAACAATTTGAAATGTGGACTCGTCAGACCACATAACACTTTTCTACTTTGCATCAGTCCATCTTAGATGAGCTTGGGCCCAGCGAAGCCGGCAGCGTTTCTGGGTGTTGTTGATAAATGGCTTTCGCTTCGCATAGTAGAGTTTTAACTTGCACTTACAGATGTAGCAACGAACTGTAGTTACTGACAGTGGTTTTCTGAAGTATTCCTGAGCCCAAGTGGTGATATCCTTTACACGCATCGAAGGTTCGTAATATCATTGCTTACTTGCAGTGATTTTTCCCAGACTCTCTGAACCTTTTGATGATATTACGGACCGTAGATGGTGAAATTCCTAAATTTCTTGCAATAACTTGTTGAGAAATGTTGTTCTTAAACTGTTGGACGATTTGCTCACGCATTTGTTCACAAAGTGGTGACCCTCGCCCCATCCTTGTTTGTGAATGACTGACCATTTCGTGGAAGCTGCTTTTATACCCAATCATGGCACCCACCTGTTCCCAATTAGCCTGTTCACCTGTGGGATGTTCCAAATAATTGTTTGATGAGCATTCCTCAAGTATTAAATACTTTTCCAATAAACGATATCCCACAAGAATACATTAATTTCATCATCCACACACTTTTACTAGAAACATTTTCTGATAAAATTATATTTAGGAACTTTGACACCTCTGTTATACATCGTTAAATGTTAAGAATATCAAATTTGATCAAAAGACTGAAGGGTTGTGATAGTCACAAACTAACCAAATCTATTGACTGGCTCATTAACATGAACAATAGGGTTTTTTATTTTTATTTGTAATTAGGAACTCTATTGGACATTAAATGAAGGTAGGTATCGTTTACATACCAGTGTTTCCCCTAAACTGCCAAGATACCTGTGGCGGTGGGGGCGTGGTTATGGGCGTGGCTATGGGTGTGGTCACCATGACATCTTCGAATAATTTGCATAATTTACTACAATGATATGATTTTCTCTAAAAAGGCTCAAAAAATGTATACTTACTAATTAATAGTAACAGTTTTGTTTTAAACGTCCATCCATCCATCCATTTTACAATATAATTGCAACACTATGTACATATTTATATACAGATTTGAACAATAAGTTATTCACTGAAATATATTTATTAATTGTGGTTCTTACAAAAAATATATCTTATAAAATATAAAAGCTAAAATGTCTCTTAAAGCTCTGCCCCTTTAATTAGTGCATACTAAATAATTTAACTTTAGCCTACTACTACAACCATATTATTTACCAGCAACATAAAGTGAAACAGAGGCAGAGGTGTCCTGCCACAGTCAGTAACAAATAAACAGAAAACAGCAGTGGTGGTTGATAGACACAGAGCTTCATCAAACATCTGATCCACTGAACAAAGAGCTCCAAAAATCTTGATCCTACACTTCTCTTTTGTAAAGTAAATCTGAACAGCCGATATGGGCATCTACATCAACTATATGATTTCCCTGAGAAACTGGACAGGACAAAAAAAAAAAAAAGCAGAAAAATCCATTTGTGTCGGCCTTAATTCTTTCGTGGCGGGCCGCCACAAATAAATGAATGTGTGGGAAACACTGCATACTGTCCGATACTACTGCCAAATTTAAACCGGTGCTCAAACAGGTACCGGAAAAAGGACATTTTATCCAAAAACAATGCCTTTTTAATCATTTGAAACATTGTGACAAGCAGTTTGACCATGAGTAATTTAAGGTTATAAATACTATTAATTCAAGTAAAATTATCACAGCAAATGTGCAAAGACGTGCATGATTTTCCAGTATTTTAAGTGAATACATTCCGCATAATTCTAGCAGAAATTGATAATTGATCAGACACAATTGTTATGATGTTAGGCTACCGTTACAAGTGTGTTTGCAAGAGTCACGTATTATTTGAACAAAATTAAGTTACTTCCTAGATGATACTTGCTTAATATCACCTTCAAGTACTTGTTGCAGGTGACTGAAGATTCTGGGGGGTTTTTTTGAGGTGAAGTACAAACAAATACTTACTCAAAAATACCAATACTTTTTTAGCATCAGTGAAATAAGTCCATATTTATTTGTAAAGTTGTTCAAAGAATGCACGAGGAAATGTTCTCATTTGTCCAGTGGTATGCTGTACATTATGGTCTTTGAAGAACATGCAAAAAAATGTATTCTGTATTGCAGTGGTACAAAGTATATGAAGTCACTCGAGAATGAGTCTGTTGTGGATGGAGGAATCTTAATGACCGCAGTTTTATTCCAACTCTAAAAACACTATTAATTATTTTAGCACTTCCATCTGGCGTCTACTGACAGATATAAGTTATAATCATAAGCTACTTTTTATTAGAAAAAGCAACAGCGGAGAATGCATGTGCATGTACGAGCCAGGATAGGGAAAAAGAAGGAGCTTATTGACCACAACTTTGGACTAAAAATGGTAGTCTTGCACAAAGCTCTTGGGGTAAACGTCGGCCATATATGGAGATATGCGCTGACGTAACTAATAGTGGTGTAACGATTCGATTCAAATCATAATTTGTGGTTGCCGATGTGATTCAGGGACGACGTTTGTTTAATTTAGAATGATAAGATCCGAAACGATTCAGTGAGTTGAAATCGATTCAGTAACTTTTTAGCAAAAAAAAATTAAGCTATGTGACTGTGAAATAAATACTGGATAGTGTAGACTGCAGATCAGGGGTCACCAACCTTTTTGAAACCAAAAGCTACTTCTTGGGTACTTATTAATGCGAAGGGCTGCCAGTTTGATACACAGTTAAATAAATTGCCAGAAATAGCCAATTTGCTCAATTTACCTTTAACTCTATGTTATTATTAATAATTAATGATATTTGCACTTAATTGAAAGGTTTAAAAGAGGAGAAAACACGAAAAAAATGACAATTAAATTTTGAAACATAGTTTATCTTCAATTTCGACTCTTTAAAATTCAAAATTCAACCGAAAAAAAGAAGAGAAAAACTAGCTAATTCGAATCTTTTTGAAAAAATTAAAAAAAGAATTTATGGAACATCATTGGTAATTTTTCCTGATTAACTTAATTTTAGAATTTTAATGACATGTTTTAAATAGGTTAAAATCCAATCTACACTTTGTTAGAATATATAACAAATTGGACCAAGCTATATTTCTAACAAAGACAAATCATTATTTCTTCTAGATTTTCCAGAACAAAAATTTTAAAAGAAATTCAAAAGACTTTGAAATAAGATTCAAATTTGATTCTACAGATTTTCTAGATTTGCCAGAATAATTTTTTTGAATTTTAATCATAATAAGTTTGAAGAAATATTTTACAAATATTCTTTGTCGAAAAAACAGAAGCTAAAATGAAGAATTAAATTAAAATGTATTTATTATTCTTTACAATAAAAAAAAATGTTTTACTTTTTTACTTTGATTTAAATTGTCAGGAAAGAAGAGGAAGGAATTTAAAAGGTAAAAAGGTATATGTGTTTAAAAATTCTAAAATCATTTTTAAGGTTGTATTTTTTCTCTAAAATTGTCTTTCCGCAAGTTATAAGAAGCAAAGTAAAAAAATAATGAATTTATTAAAACAAGTGAAGACCCAGTCTTTAAAATATTTTCTTAGATTTTCAAATTCTATTTGAGTTTTGTCTCTCTTAGAATTAAAAATGTCGGGCAAAGCGGGACCAGCTTGCTAGTAAATAAATACAATTCAAAAAATAGAGGCAGCTCACGGGTAAGTGCTGCTATTTGAGCTATTTTTAGAACAGGCCAGCGGGCTACTCATCTGGTCCTTACGGGCTACCTGGTGCCCGCGGGCACCGCGTTGGTGACCCCTGCTGCAGAGGAAGTTCCTATATTCCTGTTATTTCATGTAAGGTAATGAAATATAAACGATGAGGTAGCAACTTGAAAGGGACAAGCAGCAGAAAATGGATAGGTGAATTATGGATACAAACAAGCAAGTAGAAAACAATTAATGGCCAATGCATTCACATCTTATTTGGATAAACTGCAACCCCGACTTTGGGTTGAATTAACAAAAGGAAACCTCATTTTTAATATTCACTAAATTTTCAATAAAAGTACAGTAACCAACATTTTGACAGTAGACTTACCTGCTACTTTTGCTGTTGTTTTTCCAACCTAAAATGATACAAATACTGTACAAAATAACAATTAAAAATATAATCGCAACCAAATTTCTTCAGGTCAAATGAGCCGTGGTTTGACCTGCCGCTACTCTCTTTTTAATAAACAGCAGTGCGGTAATATTCAAGAAAGGGCAAGTGCATTAAATGTCGGTTTTCAGCCTTGCCGCTTATGTGCGATTTCTCCAGATTCTTTGAACCTATTTGATGATATTACGGACCCTCGATGGTGAAATCCCTAAATTCCTTGCAATAGCTCGTTGAGAAATGTTGTTTTCTGAAACTGTTCGACAATTTGCTCAGGCATTTGTTCACAAAGTGGTGACCCTCGCCCCATCCTCGTTTGTGAATGACTGAGCATTTCACGCTAGCTGCTTTTATACCCAATCATGGCACCCACCTGTTCCCAATTAGCCTGTTCACCTGTGGGATGTTCCAAATAAGTGTTGGATGAGCATTCCTCAACTTCCTCAGTCTTTTTTGCCACCTGCGCCAGCTTTTTTGAAACATGTTGCAGGCATCAAATTACACATGAGCTAATATTTGCAAAAAATAACAAAGTTTACCAGTTCGAACGTTAAATATCTTGTCTTTGCAGTCTATTCAATTGAATATAGGTTGAAAATGATTTGCAAATCATTGTATTCTGTTTTTATTTACGATTTACACAAGGCCAACTTCACTGGTTTTGGGTTTTGTACTTCTTTGCGTTGTTGCTGCTGCGGGAACGCTGCAAGTTCCTTGGCGGTCGGCGTTGTTATTCAGAACATCTCCCAGTCTTTGCAAAAGCCTAATTGTTTCCACACACAGAACCACAATGGTAACTTGTTCATTTCTTGTCCGTCTGCTTCTCTTCTGGTATCCGGCGTACTTGTTTTGATCACTTTTGTCGTGTGGCTCGCGTAACGTTTAACGTATTTATCATTAAGAGTGCTAAAAACCAATTCATATAAAGTTTGGCGTACTTAAAGGCCTACTGAAACCCACTACTACCGACCACGCAGTCTGATA
Organism: Entelurus aequoreus; assembly: GCF_033978785.1. Classification (NCBI taxonomy): domain Eukaryota; kingdom Metazoa; phylum Chordata; class Actinopteri; order Syngnathiformes; family Syngnathidae; genus Entelurus; species Entelurus aequoreus. Next base: position 38,202,076 of record NC_084751.1, read on the forward strand.
GTTTATATATCAATGATGAAGTCTTAACATTGCTACACATGCCAATACGGCCGGGTTAACTCGTAAAGTGCAATTTTAAATTTCCCGGGAAACTTCCGGTTGAAAACGTCTATACATGATAACGTATGCGCGTGAGGTCAATCGTTCAAACGGAAGTATTCGGACGCCATTGAATCCAATACAAAAAGCTCTGTTTTCATCTCAAAATTTCACAGTATTCTGGACATCTGTGTTGGTGAATCTTTTGCAATTTGTTTAATGAACAATGAAGACTGCAAAGAAGAAAGTTGTAGGTGGGATCTGTGTATTAGCGGCTGGCTGCAGCAACACAAGCAGGAGGACTTTGAGGTGGATAGCAGACACGCTTTCCGACGCTAGCCGTCGACCGCATCGATGATCGGGTGAAGTCCTTCATCGCTCCGTCGATCGCTGGAACGCAGGTGAGCACGGGTGTTGATGAGCAGATGAGGGCTGGCTGGCATAGGTGGATAGCTAATGTTTTTAGCATAGCTCTGTGAGGTCCCGTTGCTAAGTTAGCTTCAATGGCGTTGTTAGCAACAGCATTGTTAAGCTTCGCCAGGCTGGAAAGCATTAACCGTGTAGTTACAGGTCCATGGTTTAATAGTATTGTTGATTTTCTATCTATCCTTCCAGTCAGGGGTTTATTTCTTTTGTTTCTATATGCAGTTAAGCCCGATGCTATCACGTTAGCTCCGTAGCTAAAGTGCTTCGCCGATGTATTGTCGTGGAGATAAAAGTCACTGTGAATGTCCATTTTGCGTTCTCGACTCTCATTTTCAAGAGGATATAGTATCCGAGGTGGTTTAAAATACAAATCCGTGATCCACAATAGAAAAAGGAGATAGTGTGGAATCCAATGAGCCAGCTTGTACCTAAGTTACGGTCAGAGCGAAAAAAGATGCGTCCTGCACTGCACTCTAGTCCTTCACTCTCACGTTCCTCATCCACGAATCTTTCATCCTGGCTCAAATGAATGGGGTAATCGTTGTTTTCTCGGTCTGAATCGCTCTCGCTGCATTGAAAACAATGGGGAAATGTGAGGAGCCCTTCAACCCGCGACGTCACGCTACTTCCGGTACAGGCAAGGCTTTTTTTTAATCAGCGACCAAAAGTTGCGAACTTTATCGTCGATGTTCTCTACTAAATCCTTTCAGCAAAAATATGGCAATATCGCGAAATGATCAAGTATGACACATAGAATGGATCTGCTATCCCTGTTTAAGTAGGCCTTTAAATACAATGTTTTTGTTTCTAGTAGGGTTGTACGGTATACCGGTATTAGTATAGTACCGCGATACTAATAAATCATATTCTGTACTATATCGCCTCTGAAAAGTACTGGTATCGGGACAAAACTAGTTTCTAGTGTCAATAAAATTGATCGATTGCGTTTTAAAACGTTGTTAGATTGTTCCTGTATATATCTTCTGGAAGACAGACTTGCTGAGCACTGATCGATGTAGTTGATTCTTAGGAATCGATAGATCAATGTCGTGCAGGGGTCGGCAACCCAAAATGTTGAAAGAGCCATATTAGACCAAAAATACAAAATAAATAATCTTTCTAGAGCCTCCAACA
>NC_084751.1:38206174-38226174 GCF_033978785.1 Entelurus aequoreus
CCTCACTTATTTTGACAGCCTTTCATGTGCATTCAAAATATAGTGTGTGCTTAAGATAGATAGATAGATAGATAGATAGATAGATAGTACTTTATTGATTCCTTCAAGAGAGTTCCCTCAGGAAAATTTAAATTCCAGCAGCAGTGTACAGAATTGAGATGGAATTTAAAAAGTAAATAACGGAGGTATAAATGGAAATAAAATAGAGAATATAGCAATAACAAAAAAATAAAAATCAACAATAAGAATACAAATATAATGGTAAAAAACAAGAATATAACATGAGAAACTTGGCAGTAGTGACCATGTTATGAAAATTTAAAAAAATAAAATAAGTGTATATATACATAATGAATGTGTTAATTTGCTTTAATTAATCACATGAGTTAAATCGTTATTTTTGACAGCCCTAGTTTTAATACAAAATGTGAGGCCGTTTTTACAGTATTTACATAACAAATGTCATAATTACATGGATAGCTTTCTGCAAAAAAAATAAAAATATTTCATTCAATTTCAGATTGTAAAAACAAACTAGTTCAATGCAATTTATTTAAGTTCTTATTTTTTATTTGAATTAACTTTTACCCAATGTATTTAAATTACAGCTTGTGATGTGGATTACATGTCTTTGTTAGCGTCTTTGCAGAAATGTTATGTTGTGATTGTTTATGCACATGAACGGTCCTTCTTTACAGTTTTTTTTCCAATTGCTTACAAACTACATTTGACAAATGCTTGCTTTATTTTGATGAATGGGCATATGTTTCGACCGAAGTGTGTCATTTTGCAAATAATCTAGGAATTAAGAACATTTAATGTTGTGTTTGGAAAAGTGTGTAAATCCTTTTGGGAAAAAAAAGACACAGTTAGTAAAATTGTGTGTAAAAATGGAAAAAACTATAATTCAATGCAATTTATTGAAATTCTTATTTTTGATTTAAATTAACTTTACCCAATGTATTTAAATTACATCTTGTGATGTGGATTACATGTCTTTGTTAGCATCTTTGCAGAAATTACATGTTGTGATCGTTTATGCACTTGAACGGTCCTTCTTTACAGTTTTTTCCAATTACTTACACACTAAATTTTTACAAATGCTTGCTTTATTTTGATGAATGGGCATACGTTTTGACCGAAGTGTGTCATTTTGCAAATCATCTAGGAATTAAGAAAATTGAATGTTGTGTTTGGAAACCCTAACCCTAACCCTAAAACACAGTTAGTAAAATTGTATGTAAGCAAATGGAAAAAAAACTGTAATTCAATGCATTTTATTGACATTTTTATTTTTGATTTGAATTAACTTTACCCAATGTATTTAAATTACAGCTTGTGGTGTGGATTACATGTCTTTGTTAGCATCTTTGCAGAACTGATATGTTGTTTATGTACTTAAACGGTCCTGTAATCTGGCATTTAGAGGTGTGTGTAATTCCATCGAAACAGATCCGTGTGCTTGTGTGTGTGTGTGGTCCTGAATTGACATTTTAAAACACATGCGGATATATTTCGGCGGCATATAAAAAAGGAGAAAGTAACGTTTACATGTAGTGTGCATCCATGCATTTACATGCGAGTGTCTGTGTGGCGGTGATTGTCAGTATCTGGTATATGCGCGCATGCTGTAGTGTGGGAGTCATTGTATATGTGCCAAACCCGTCCCAGCTGGCATCAGTCGTAGCTGAAGCCGAGGCCCCTGCATCAACAACACCCGTGCACACACACACACACACACATGCACGCCGTCGACCACATTCCCACTTTGTACGCCTGTAATTATCAACCTCTTCTGCATCGACTACCATGTTGGCGTGCATTCAGCGGCGTCTATACACGCCTGATTCAAACCCTTCACCACGTACGCGCTTCATTTTCCCCGCTGCACACACGCTCGCCATAAAGCCCCTTCATTTCATCTCGTGTATGGCTGCGCCGACCGCAGAATCTAATTACACACTAGCTGCGGTTTGATATTTAGACTTTCTGAAGATTTAAGGCTTTATCCCAAAAAAAAAAGGTCTGTGTGCTAAAAAAAAAAAAAAAGTGGTCCCACAGCTTGACGGAGAGGATGAACGCCTTGTGGGGGAAATGAGCTTTTTGTGTCTACAGACCGCGGCGGTGGCGGCGTGTTCCCTAATTCATCAGACGACACTGTTTTCCCAGAAACACGCAGGTTGTGTGGTAAAATGGCGGCGGCCTATACCTGCCAATGATGCTTCACCGCCCCGCTGCGTCTGATCAGCGCTTGGCCGGCATTTTAAAGAGCTTTGATCTTCGCTTTGAACCGAACATGTTTTACCTGCACGGGGAAACGCTGGTTGTGGGATGACTTTTATGTCCACAATATGTCTTGTCAGATGGAGGTCGACACGTTGCACAGCTACTGTACATAAATAATTAACACAAAGGCTATTATTTATGACTATATTTGCAATAGTTGACAATATGGAGAACAATTATTTTAAGCTCTATACCTATATTTCTGTAAATTATGTGATTTCATGTGAATAAACACATGGATTGCATTAATTGTACATTTTTAACCTTTTTTTGTTTACCTTATTGATATACAGTGTCCCCGAGTGCCCAAAAATACATGGATTATGTTTGTCAACACATCATGTTAAGACAGACAAAGGAGATTGGCTGTTTATTTATTTTATTTATTTATTTATTTATTTTATTTATATGTATGTATATATGTGTGTGTGTGTATGTACGTGTGATATATATATATATATATATATATATATATATATATATATATATATATATATATATATATATATATATATATATATATATATATATATATATATATATATATATATATATATATATATATATATATATATATATATATATATATTGTGTATATATATATATATATATTGTGTATATACACTACAGCTCAAAAGTTTGGGGTCACCCAAACAATTTTGTGGAATAGCCTTCATTTCTAAGAACAAGAATAGACTGTCGAGTTTCAGATGAAAGTTCTCTTTTTCTGGCCATTTTGAGCGTTTAATTGACCCCACAAATGTGATGCTCCAGAAACTCAATCTGCTCAAAGGAAGGTCAGTTTTGTAGCTTCTGTAACGAGCTAAACTGTTTTCAGATGTGTGAACATGATTGCACAAGGGTTTTCTACTCATCAATTAGCCTTCTGAGCCAATGAGCAAACACATTGTACCATTAGAACACTGGAGTGATAGTTGCTGGAAATGGGCCTCTATACACCTATGTAGATATTGCACCAAAAAGCAGACATTTGCAGCTAGAATAGTCATTTACCACATTAGCAATGTATAGAGTGTATTTCTTTAAAGTTAAGACTAGTTTAAAGTTATCTTCATTGAAAAGTACAGTGCTTTTCCTTCAAAAATAAGGACATTTCAATGTGGCCCCAAACTTTTGAACGGTAGTGTATGTATTTTGTTTACTCCAAATTAGAGATGTCCCATAATGGCTTTTTTGCCGATATTCCGATATTGTCCAACTCTTAATTACTGATTCCGTTATATACAGTCGTGGAATCAACACATTATTTTGCCTAATTTTGTTGTGATGCCCCGCTGGATGCATTAAACAATGTAACAAGGTTTTCCAAAATAATCAACTCAAGTTATGGAAAAAAATGCCAACATGGCACTGCCATATTTATTATTGAAGTCACAAAGTGCATTATTTTTTTTTTAACACGCCTCAAAACAGCAGCTTGGAATTTGGGACATGCTCTCCCTGAGAGAGCATGAGGAGGTTGAGGTGGGCGTTGTTGGGGGGTGGGGGGTAGCGGGGGGTGTATATTGTAGCGTCCCGGAAGAGTTAGTGCTGCAAGGGGTTCCGGGTATTTGTTCTGTTGTGTTTATGTTGTGTTACGGTGCGGATGTTCTCCCGAAATGTGTTTGTCATTCTTGTTTGGTGTGGGTTCACAGTGTGGCGCATATTTGTGTTAAAGTTGTTTATACGGCCACCCTCAGTGTGACCTGTATGGCTGTTGACCAAGTATGCCTTGCATTCACTTGTGTGTGTGAAAAGCCGTAGATATTATGTGATTGGGCCCGCACACAAAGGCAGTGCCTTTAAGGTTATTGGCGCTCTGCACTTCTCCCTACGTCCGTGTACACAGCGGCGTTTTAAAAAGTCATAAATTTAACTTTTTGAAACCGATATTACATTTTAAAGCATTTATCGGCCGATAATATCGGCAGTTCGATATTATCGGACATCTCTACTCCAAATTGCTATTGTCTTGGCTTACTGTATGCTTTGTTTTTTCAGGTAAAACAGAAAGGAGTTCATACTCATACGGCAGAGAGTCCAACCAACACTGCCACCAGGTCAGTGATCTCCAAAGAGACATTGTTTGTCATTTGTTTGATGTAATAGTCTATATCAGGGATGTCAAACGTACGGCCCGCGGGCCTGATCTGGTTTTATCCAGTCCCGCGGATGAGTTTGCTAAGTATAAGAATGAGCGGAAATTTTTGAACGGAAGAAACTGCTGTTCTAAATGTGTCCACTAGATGTCGCAATAGCAATTCTTTGTATCTTTGTAGATTATAGTACATATGTAAAAAAAATAAACCACATGATGTTAGTGCACCAGTCGAGGAAAATGATCAAACTACGTAAGTAACATCCTGTAATTTTTGATTTTGATATTATTTTTTTAATCTTGATAGATTAAAAATTAACACCAGTGAGTTGACTGATGAACATTATCACATAATTTATTCAGAAAGTATAAATAACGACAAATAAAGATAGAATACTATTAACCGCAACATGTAAGTGTAAAAAAAATAGCCCAACAACATTATGATTTGCCCTGTGATGAGGTTGCGACTTGTCCAGGGTGTACTCCGCCTTCCGCCCGAATGCAGCTGAGATAGGCTCCAGCACCCCCCGCGACCCCAAAAGGGACAAGCGGTAGAAAATGGATGGATGGAACATTATGATTTGTACATTTTCAGAATGTTTTTGTTCTATTTTTAAACAAAGAAAACCATCTGAAGTTGTCTTTCTTTTTAAGTGATCGTGCCGTGATTTTACCAGTCCGGCCCCACTTGGGAGTGGATTTTTCTCCATGTGCCCCTCCCCCGATCTAAAATGAGTATGACACCCCTGGTCTATATGGAAACATACTGTATATAGTATTTTGCCTTATACAGTAAGTGAGGGACTCTAACGCCAAATGGATGCAAACCAGAGATAATGATTTTTACTTCCCATATAATAAAATTTATTTTATTTATATAAAAAAACTGGTCTTTTATACGTACCCAGGATGGGTTTTGACGCAAAAGCGGCAAACGTGTAGGAATACTATTAACTGCAACATGTAAGTGTAAAAAAACAACAACAACATTATGATTTGTACATTTTCAGAATGTGTTTGTTCTATTTTTAAACAAAGAAAACAATCTGAAGTTGTCTTTATCTTTAAGTTATCGTGTCGTGATTTTACCAGTCTGGCCCACTTGGGAGTGGATTTTTCTTACATTTATTTTATTTATACAAAAAACTGGTCTTTTATACGGCCCCGGAATGGGTTTTGACGCAAAAGTGGCAAATATGTGTAGGAATACGCTTAACCACAACCTGTAAGTGTAAAAAAAAAAAAAATATTGTGATTTGTACATTTTCAGAATTTGCTTGTTCTATATTTAAACAAATAAAACAATCTGAAGTTGTCTTTATCTTTAAGTTACCGTGCCGTGATTTTACCAGTGTGGCCCACTTGGGAGTGGATTTTTTTACATTTATTTTATTTATACAAAAAACTGGTCTTTTATACGGCCCCGGAAATGGGTTTTGACGCAAAAGCGGCAAACGTGTGTAGGGCTGCAACAACTAATCGATTAAAATCGATTATAAAAATAGTTGGCGATTAATTTAGTCATCGATTCGTTGGATCTACGCTATGCGCATGCGCAGAGGCAATTGATTTATTTTATTTATTTTATTTATTTTATTTATTTTATTTATTTTATTTATTTTATTTATTTTATTTATTTTTTATTTTATTTTTTATTTTATTTTTTATTTTTATTTAAAAAAATTTATGTTTTATTTATTTTTTTATTTTTTTATAAACATTTATTTATAAACTGCAACATGTACAAACAGCTGAGAAACAGTAATCAAAATAAGTATGGTGCCAGTATGCTGTTTTTTTTCAATACAATACTGGAAAGGATAGAAATGTAGTTTGTTTCTTTTATCCGATTATTAATCGATTAATCAAAGTAATAATCGACAGATTAATCGATTAGCAAATTAATCGTTAGTTGCAGCCCTAAACATGTGTAGGAATACACTTAACCGCAACATGTAAGTGTAAAGAAAAAAACAAAACATTATGATGTGTACATTTTCAGAATGTGCTTGTTCTATTTTTAAACAAAGAAAACAATCTGAAGTTGTCTTTATCTTTAAGTTATCGTGCCGTGATTTTACCAGTCTGGCCCACTTGGGAGTGGATTTTTCTTACATTTATTTTATTTATACAAAAAACTGGTCTTTTATACGGCCCCGGAAATGGGTTTTGACGCAAAAGCGGCAAACGTGTGTCGGGATACCACTCACGATTGCAGTTTAACCTCGAAAGATGAACAGTCAAAGTGTGTAGTCGGCACAAGTACACAATCTAAAAGTCAGGGACAAAGACAAATCATAAAAGTTGGAACAGCAGGATCACAAAGAATTAATGGCACTACACAAGAGGGCTACAACAATCTAGGAAGAATGGCTAACAAGACACAAAGCACAGCAATTAACACACATTTATCTCTCTCTCTCACACACACACACACACACACACACACACACACACACACACACACACACACACACACACACACACACACACACAAAAAAAAACATCAAAAGTTCAGACAGGAAAATCCAACAGACAAACAAGCAAAAAATATCAAGTACTTTAAATGTTTTACTGTTCTACATTTTATGCCATTATCAATCATTTTATTCATGCAAATTTCTGCAGCAAAAAGTGATGACATCATTATGATGTCACGCGTTTCTTACACACTTCCTGTACGTCAGAACAGTCATGGAGACTGCAGCTTCACTCTATAGTTATTTGTTTTTTTAAAGCATGTTCTACATATTTGTGGCCTAAATTACGCATTTTCAAGCATAGAAATAGCTAAATGAAGCGTTGTATCGGCTAGTAGATGTGAGCAAATCAATCACAGTGTGCTGTTTGGTATCATAGACAGCATTCAGTCCAGCTTGTATCAATCAATCAATCAATCAAACTTTATTTACAAAGCGCTTTTTATACATAAAAGAAATGCAACGCAAAGTGCTCACACATATGCAACTACAAACTGTACATGGACACATGATTGCAAGGCTGAGTACAGAGGATACATGTAAGTAAACACTATCATAGGAGCCATCTGCACCAGGAGGTCATCAGACCATGGCCACCAGGACGCTGACACACAAAAGCACGGCCGATAACCCCTGAGGCAGATGGCTCATATGAGGAACGTTGGAAAAGAAAAATGCTAAAACTTGCCATGAGTAGAGATAAAGAATAAAATACAAGTAAGACATATGAAGATTAATAGAAAAAAAAAAAAAATATATATATATATATATATATATATATATATATATATATATATATATATATATATATATATATATATTAAATATACAATAAATAAATAGAACTAAATAAAATATAATAGGATAAAGAGTAAAATACAAATTACTTCAATACAATAATTAATATCTGGTAAAAGCCAAATCAAAAAGTTAGGTCTTCTGAATAAAATACAAGTAAGACATATGAAGATGAATTTAAAAAAATATATTTAAAAAATGAACATACAGTAAATAAATAATAAATAAATACAACAAAATAAAATCTACTAGTATAAAGAGTAAAATACAAATTACTTCAATAAAATAATTAATATTAAAAGGTAAAAATAAGACGTATGAAGATTAATTAAAAAAAATATATATATAAAAAAAATGAACATACAGTAAATAAATAATAAATAAATAGAACTACATAAAATCTAATAGGATAAAAAGTAAAATACAAAATACAAAACACAATAATTAATATCAGGTAAAAGCCAAATCAAAAAGTTGGGTCTTTTGAATAAAATACAAGTAAGACATATGAAGATAAATTTAAAAAAATATATTTAAAAAATGAACATACAGTAAATAAATAATAAATAAATAGAACAAATTAAAATCTACTAGTATAAAGAGTAAAATACAAATTACTTCAATAAAATAATTAATATTAAAAGGTAAAAATAAGACACATGAAGATTAATTTAAAAAAAATGAACATACAGTAAATAAATAATAAATAAATAGAACTACATAAAATCTAATAGGATAAAAAGTAAAATACAAAATACTTCAATAAAATAATTAATATCTGGCAAAAGCCAAATCAAAAAGGTGGGTCTTATGAATAAAATACAAGTAAGACATATGAAGAATAATAGAAAAAATAAAAATTAATATACAGTAAATAAATAATAAATAAATAGAACTAAATAAAGTGTAATAGGATAAAAAGTAAAATAGAAATTACTTCAATAAAATAATTAATATCAGGTAAAAGCCAAATCAAAAAAGATGGGGCTTATGAATAAAATACAAGTAAGACATATGAAGATTAATAGAAAGAGGAAAAAAAGAAAGGAAAAAAAAAGAATAGAACTAAATAAAATCTAATAGGATAAAAAGTAAAATACAAATGACTTCAATAAAATAATTAATATCAGGTAAAAGCCAAATTAAAAAGGTGGGGCTTATGAATAAAATACAAGTAAGACATATGAAGATTAATAGAAAGAAAAAAAAAGAAAGGAAAAAAAAAGAATAGAACTAAATAAAATCTAATAGGATAAAAAGTAAAATACAAATGACTTCAATAAAATAATTAATATCAGGTAAAAGCCAAATCAAAAAGGTGGGACTTATGAATAGAATACAAGTAAGACATATGAAGATTAACAGAACAAAAAAAATAAATAATAATAATAATAATAATAAAACTAAATAATATCTAATGGGATAAAAAGTAAAATACAAATGACTTCAATATGATGATTAATATCAGGTAAAAGCCAAATCAAAAAGATGGGTCTTATGAGTGTAAAGGTGACTTAGTGGGTGTTATGTAATATCTACAGTGCTCTCATAGTGTTAAAATTATTTTATGCTCTAGTTATGAAAATATTCCATTAATGATGTCTAATGTTTTTTCTTTTTTTCTTCTTTTTTATATATATATATATATATATATATATATATATATATATATATATATATATATATATGTAAACTACTTTTTACAATACTTCTTCAATCTCAAATAGTGGGTTCTAGTGTCCACACGCCTCCAGCTAGATGGCAGACTGGCAGTGGTACTCACACTGCTCAACAGAAGAAGTGCAGGCCTGACAGAGGACAGTCAATGAAAAGAAAAGTGGAGAAGCGGCAGTGGCCAGAAAAAAAGAAGAAGAAAAAAGACGCTTAGGTCCAAAATAGGATGTGTGTGTGTTTTATGCCTACAGAGAAACTAAAAACTTTTTAAAAAAAATGTTTAATGAGTGGTTTGTACACATCAGTTTTGTAATTTCAAACAGTGCGTGGGTGCGTGTGTGTGTGTGTGTGTGTGTGTGTGTGTGTGTGTGTGTGTGTGTGTGTGTGTGTGTGTGTGTGTGTGTGTGTGTGTGTGTGTGTGTGTGTGTGTGTGTGTGTGTGTGTGTGTGTGTGTGTGTGTGTGTGTGTGTGTGTGTGTGTGTGTGTGTGTGTGTGTGTGTCGGCCGGGCTGCTGCATATAGTAGGAGGGACAGTTCAGCTAGTTATTTTGACATTGTTATTAAATGATCCGTCCCTTGTTATGTGTATTTGATATACAGCAGGGGACCCCAAACTACGGCCCTCGGGACGTATCATGTTCATTCTTATTTTTTTGTTTTTTTTAATTTTTTTTAAATATATCCTGTCCAGTTGCTCGGGCAAAGGATATTGTTGATGTGGATGTCCACGTCTGAGAAGAGAGGTGTGGGATACTTTTTTTGTTGCCTTGTGTGTATTTGACTTTGTGGATATATTTAGTGTTTGGCACAGCCGGAACCTGCTGTTTCAGATAAAAGTTCTCTTTTTCTGGCCATTTTGAGCGTTTAATTGACCCCACAAATGTGATGCTCCAGAAACTCAATCTGCTCAAAGGAAGGTCAGTTTTGTAGCTTCTGTAACGAGCTAAACTGTTTTCAGATGTGTGAACATGATTGCACAAGGGTTTTCTAATCATCAATTAGCCTTCTGAGCCAATGAGCAAACACATTGTACCATTAGAACACTGGAGTGATAGTTGCTGGAAATGGGCCTCTATACACCTATGTAGATATTGCACCAAAAACCAGACATTTGCAGCTAGAATAGTCATTTACCACATTAGCAATGTATAGAGCGTACTTCTTTAAAGTCAAGACTAGTTTAAAGTTATCTTCATTGAAAAATAAGGACATTTTGCAACGCAAAGTGCTCACACATACGCAACTATATGGACAAATGATTGCAAGGCTGAGTACAGAGGAGACATGTAGGTAAACACTATCACAGGAGCCATCTGCACCAGGAAGGATATATATATATATATACATACACTACCGTTCAAAAGTTTGGGGTCACATTGAAATGTCCTTATTTTTGAAGGAAAAGCACTGTACTTTTCAATGAAGATAACTTGAAACTAGTCTTAACTTTAAAGAAATACACTCTATACATTGCTAATGTGGTAAATGACTATTCTAGCTGCAAATGTCTGGTTTTTGGTGCAATATCTACATAGGTGCATAGAGGCCCATTTCCAGCAACTATCACTCCAGTGTTCTAATGGTACAATGTGTTTGCTCATTGGCTCAGAAGGCTAATTGATGATTAGAAAACCCTTGTGCAATCATGTTCACACATCTGAAAACAGTTTAGCTCGTTACAGAAGCTACAAAACTGACCTTCCTTTGAGCAGATTGAGTTTCTGGAGCATCACATTTGTGGGGTCAATTAAACGCTCAAAATGGCCAGAAAAAGAGAACTTTCATCTGAAATTCGACAGTCTATTCTTGTTCTTACAAATGAAGGCTATTCCACAAAATTGTTTGGGTGACCCCAAACTTTTGAACGGTAGTGTGTATATATATATATATGTATGTACCAGTGAAGTTGGGACATTGTGTAAATAAAAACAGAATACAATGATTTGTAAATCCTTTTCAACCTATATTCAGTTGAATTTTTTTGCAAATAATCATTAACTTAGAATTTAACGGCAGCAACACTTTGCAAACAAGTTGGCACGGGGGCATTTTTACCACTGTGTCACATGGCCTTTCCTTTTAACACTCAGTAAACTTTTTGGAACTGAGGAGACCCATTTTTGATGATATTACGGAATGTAGATGGTGAAATCCCTAAATTCCTTGCAATAGCTGGTTGAGAAATGTTGTTCTTAAACTGTTGGACAATTTGCTCACGCATTTGTTGACAAAGTGGCGACCCTCGCCCCGTCCTTGTTTGTGAATGACTGAGCATTTCATGGAAGCTGCTTTTATACCCAATCATGGCACCCACCTGTTCCCAATTAGCCTGTTCACCTGTAGGATGTTCCAAATAAGTGTTTGATGAGCATTCCTCAACTTTCTCAGTCTTTTTTGCCACTTGTGCCAGCTTTTTTGAAACATGTTGCAGGCATCAAATTCCAAATGAGCTAATATTTGCCAAAAAATTAAGTTTCTCAGTTTGAACTTTAAGCATCTTGTCTTTTCAGTCTATTCAATTGAATATAGGTTCTCAACTGTCTATGCCACGTCAAGGCTTGGTTAGTCCAGAATTTTTTAAATAATGAATATGGTAAAAACGGAAGTTTTAGTTTTTGGTCCGGCCCTCACTGACTTGGGACCATTGCACAATTATGTGCGTCCCAAAGTCACCAGCCTTGGCGTCACTATAGACAGCGATTTTAAACTTGACAAGTCAATGGCGTTTTTAAAATTGTGTTTCTATCATCTTTGTCTTTTAGCAAAGGTAAAACCGTTTTTATCTTTTAACCTTTTTGAACAAGTCGTGCATGCTTTTTGTTTTATTTCAAGTTTGTATTCAGTCATTGGTGGAGCTAAGGATAATATTTGAATATTGTTTTTAATATTGTTGTGCAGCACTTTGGAAACATTTGTGTTGTTTAAATGTGATATATAAATAAAGTGGATTGGATTGGATTGGATTGAAAAAGATTTGCAAATCATTATATTCTGTTTTTATTAGGGATGTCCGATAAATGCTTTAAAATGTAATATCGGAAATTATCAGTATCGGTTTCAAAATTATCGGTATCGGTTTAAAAAAGTAAAATGTATGACTTTTTAAAACACCGCTGTGTACACGGACGTAGGGAGAAGTACAGAGCGCCAATAAACCTTAAAGGCACTGCCTTTGTGTGCCGGCCCAATCACATAATATTTACAGCTTTTCACACACACACAAGTGAATGCAAAGCATACTTGGTCAACAGCCATACAGGTCACACTGAGGGTGACCGTATAAACAACTTTAACACTGTTACAAATATGCGCCACACTGTGAACCCACACCAAACAAGAATGACAAACACATTTCGGGAGAACATCCGCACCGTAACACAACATAAACACAACAGAACAAATACCCAGAACCCCTTGCAGCACTAACTCTTCCGGAACGCTACAATATACACCCACCTCACCCCCCCCCCTTCCCCCCGCCCCCCAACCCCGCCCACCTCAACCTCCTCATGCTCTCTCAGGGAGAGCATGTCCCAAATTCCAAGCTGCTGTTTTGAGGCATGTTAAAAAAAATAATGCACTTTTTGACTTCAATAATAAATATGGCAGTGCCATGTTGGCATTTTTTTTCCATAACTTGAGTTGATTTATTTTGGAAAACCTTGTTACATTGTTTAATGCATCCAGCGGGGCATCACAACAAAACTAGGCATAATAATGTGTTAATTCCACGACTGTATATATCGGTATCGGTTGATATCGGAATCTGTAATTAAGAGTTGGACAATATCGGAATATCGGATATCAGCAAAAAGCCATTATCGGACATCTCTAGTTTTTATTTACGATTTACACAACGTGCCAACTTCACTGGTTTTGGGTTTTGGATATATATATATATATATATATATATATATATATATATATATATATATATATATATATATATATATATATATATATCCCTGACGTACAGTATTGTGTTGCACTTGATATTGCGTTCAGAGTGCACAAACCTTTACTAAAATATGGACTTTCTATACCCTGTTTAAGAACCAATTCAGTTAGTAAATTGAGGTTCCACTGTAGTTCAGGTTCAGAAAAAAAATGCCTGTCCGGGACGGGGGGCATGACATAAAATCAGGCCCGGCCCTAACCAATCTGGCGCCCTAGGCAAGATTTTAGGTGGCGCCCCCCCACATCGGCAGTGAAGTGTATATACTCACAAGAAACCGAATAGCTTTGTCTTTGACCTTTTTTTTTACTTAAAGAAAGCAAATTAACAATCAGAATAGTTAACAAGATTAAAAAAAATATGGATAAATAAATGAATACAAAAAATTAAAAAATAATATATGAAATACAATATTTTTTACATACATAAACACAAAATAAAACGTGTCAACAAGTTGCATAAAATAAATTAAAAATACAATATAAATAAGGCACTGCACAAAACAAGATATCAAACCAGTATGACTTTAACAACTATATTACAAAAAAAGGGGATCCTACAGAGTTCTCTATTTGTGCTTTTTAATATTGCATTAACTAGAATGACTTACAAATTACTGTACACCAGGGAGTACTGTAATTACCTAACGTTACATAACAATTTAGCCCCCTCCACAATATTAACCCGACGTTAAACCAGAACTAGCTATTTATTGATTAGCAATTGCCGAATCATGTAACATTAGCTTAATGCTAAAAAGCCAGGTTACTATCACATTCTGTAACAGACAAATAATTTCATGTAGGCTAACGTTACCTACCTGCTACCTCTGTCTTTTTCTCGTTTCTCCTCTTCTTTTCTCTGTTTTTTTCCCTGGGCACCTGACAGTTTTGGCCGTTTTGACATCTTGTGTTGATTTTTTGATGTGGTAAGAGTCATGATACGGGAAGGGAGGGGGCGCACCGTGCGGGGGGATGGGAGGGGGGGCGTAATGTTGTAACAAATATTTCTATTAAATAGGCTTTACTTTGCATTGTAATTAACGTGGGATTATTTTTTTGTATTTAGAAATAATAGTACCAACTTTTTTTTTTTTTTTTCCTCCAACATTTGTGGCACTGGCGTGGCGCCCCCTGATGAACGGCGCCCTTAGCATTTGCCTATACGGCCTATGCCACGGGCCGGCCCTGCATAAAATTATTGAAAATATCATTGAAATAATAATATTAATTGAAAACCACTGTATGTCAATCATCATTAAAGGGCGAGGAAACATATTTTTTTTGCTATGCTACTTTCTTAACTTCATTGAGTCCTTTGTCTTTCCAGTTTATTTCATAGAGAATTACCATTTTTTGTAATCGTCCTTCTAAGTGCCCATGGAACATATGAAGCTATTAGAAAAAATGCATAGCAATCCTACAGACCATACCCAGATGTTCGCCTTTGATGTCACGCCATGTTCCGCCGTGGTCGCCCAACGTGTTGCCTGAGCCCAATTTTACGACTTTAATCAATCAACGCTTATCAAAGGTGTGTGCGTCCTTGTGAAAGTCAGTGGAATGAAAATACGTCAGAAAGCATAATGAACATGTAATATATCTCCTTTTTCCACGCGGGTTTCGGCTTTGAATGAAGCTTCATTGATCCCTGAGGGACATTAGATGTTTTATTTAAGTGCTCAGTAACTGAGATGTACAGATGTCTCTAGTCACTGCTGCATTCATTTGCTATCAAGTCTTTTATACTTGAAAGTACAATGATAATATAGCCAGTAACACAACATATGCTGCTTGAATTTTAAACATTTTAATACATTTTTATTATTAAAAGGAAGCAGCGCGGTGGCGAACGTGATTTACCTGTCTTGCCTCAAGGTCGTGCGGGTCTGCGTCCAAGTCTTGGCTGGAACACTGTGTGCAGAGTCTGGTGTTCTTTCTGTGCTTTTGTGGGTTTACTCTCAGGTCATACTTGTCAATATTTGCATTTGAAAATAGCGAGGCGTTCTCGGAAAAGAAGGGAAACGACACATTCGCCGATGCAAAAAAAAAAAAAAACACGTTGCTTGTGCAACTAGGTTGTTTTACAAGCGGGCTTTTATTTTGAAAGCTTGACTCTACAGGCTACATGTTTATTGAGTGTTTGTTATTGTGCTGCCAGAGGACTTTTTTTTTTTTTTTTTTTTTCAAGAAAGTATGGTAAAAATACGAGAACGGGAGGGCACAGGAAAATAATTGCAAAATATGGTAATTTACTGGGCAAACAGGAGAAGTGGGGGTTGACGGTCTCTCTAAGGCCAGAAGAATGCTTGTTAGGTTAATCCAGAGGTCAGCAACCCAAAACGTTGAAAGAGCCATATTGGACCAAAAATAGACAAAAAAAATTTGTCTGGAGCCGCAAAAAACGAAAAGCCGTTTATAAGTGTTATAATGAAGGCAACACATGATGTAAGTGTCTATTTTAGCTGTATTAGCCTACTATCAAAATGACTTTAAAAGTCTTATATAAGTGTTATAATGAAGACAATACATGATTAAGTGTCTATATTAACTACTGTATATTAGTCTACTATCAAAATGACTTTAAAAGCCTTATATAAGTGTTATAATGAAGGCAACACATGATGTAAGTGTCTATATTAGCCTACTATCAAAATGACTTTAAAAGTCTTATATAAGTGTTATAATGAAGACAATACATGATTAAGTGTCTATATTAGCTATATTAGGCTACTATCAAAATGACTTTAAAAGTCTTATATAAGTGTTATAATGAAGACAATACATGATTAAGTGTCTATATTAGCCTACTATCAAAATGACTTTAAAAGTCTTATATAAGTGTTATAATGAAGACAACACATGATGTAAGTGTCTATATTAGCCTACTATCAAAATGACTTTAAAAGTCTTATATAAGTGTTATAATGAAGACAATACATGATTAAGTGTCTATATTAGCTATATTAGGCTACTATCAAAATGACTTTAAAAGTCTTATATAAGTGTTATAATGAAGACAATACATGATTAAGTGTCTATATTAGCCTACTATCAAAATGACTTTAAAAGTCGTATATAAGTGTTATAATGAAGACAACACATGATGTAAGTGTCTATATTAGCCTACTATCAAAATGACTTTAAAAGTCTTATAAGTGTTCTAATGAAGACAATACATGATTAAGTGTCTATATTAGCCTACTATCAAAATGACTTTAAAAGTCTTATATAAGTGTTATAATGAAGACAACACATGATGTAAGTGTCTATATTAGCCTACTATCAAAATGACTTTACAAGTCTTATATAAGTGTTATAATGAAGACAACACATGATGTAAGTGTCTATATTAGCTATATTAGCCTACTATCAAAATGACTTTAAACGTCTTATATAAGTGTTATAATGAAGACAATACATGATTTAAGTGTATATATTAGCTATATTAGCCTACTATCAAAACGACTTTAAAAGTCTTATATAAGTGTTATAATGAAGACAACACATGATGTAAGTGTCTATTTTAGCTATATTAGCCTACTATCAAAATTACTTTAAAAGTCTTATATTAGTGTTATGATGAAGACAATACATGATTAAGTGTCTATATTAGCTACTGTATATTAGTCTACTATCAAAATGACCTTAAAAGTCTTATATAAGTGTTATAATGAAGTCAACACATGATGTAGGTGTCTATATTAGCTATATTAGTCTATCAACATTACTTTAAAAGTCTTATATAAGTGTTATAATGAAGACAACACATGATGTAAGTGTCTATATTAGCCTACTATCAAAATGACTTTAAAAGTCTTATATAAGTGTTATAATGAAGACAATACATGATTAAGTGTCTATATTAGCTATATTAGCCTACTATCAAAATGACTTTAAAAGTCTTATATAAGTGTTATAATGAAGACAATACAAGATTAAGTGTTTATATTAGCTATATTAGCCTACTATCAAAATAACTTTAAAAGTCTTATATAAGTGTTATAATGAAGACAATACATGATTTAAGTGTCTATATTAGCTATATTAGCCTACTATCAAAACCACTTCAAAAGTCTTATACAATATAAGTGTTATATGAAGGCAACACATGATGTGTCTATTTTAGCTATATTAGCCTACTATCAAAATTACTTTAAAAGTCTTATATTAGTGTTATGATGAAGACAATACATGATTAAGTGTCTATATTAGCTACTGTATGTTAGTCTGCTATCAAAATTACCTTAAAAGTCTTATATAAGTGTTATAATGAAGACAACACATGATGTAGGTGTCTATATTAGCTATATTAGTCCATCAAAATAACTTTAAAAGTCTTATATAAGTGTTATAATGAAGACAACACATGATGTAAGTGTCTATATTAGCTACTGTATATTAGTCTACTATCAAAATGACTTTAAAAGTCTTATATAAGTGTTATAATGAAGACAACACATGATGTAAGTGTCTATATTAGCTATATTAGCCTACTATCAAAATGACTTTAAACGTCTTATATAAGTGTTATAATGAAGACAATACATGATTTAAGTGTATATATTAGCTATATTAGCCTACTATCAAAACGACTTTAAAAGTCTTATATAAGTGTTATAATGAAGACAACACATGATGTAAGTGTCTATTTTAGCTATATTAGCCTACTATCAAAATTACTTTAAAAGTCTTATATTAGTGTTATGATGAAGACAATACATGATTAAGTGTCTATATTAGCTACTGTATATTAGTCTACTATCAAAATGACCTTAAAAGTCTTATATAAGTGTTATAATGAAGTCAACACATGATGTAGGTGTCTATATTAGCTATATTAGTCTATCAACATTACTTTAAAAGTCTTATATAAGTGTTATAATGAAGACAACACATGATGTAAGTGTCTATATTAGCCTACTATCAAAATGACTTTAAAAGTCTTATATAAGTGTTATAATGAAGACAATACATGATTAAGTGTCTATATTAGCTATATTAGCCTACTATCAAAATGACTTTAAAAGTCTTATATAAGTGTTATAATGAAGACAATACAAGATTAAGTGTTTATATTAGCTATATTAGCCTACTATCAAAATAACTTTAAAAGTCTTATATAAGTGTTATAATGAAGACAATACATGATTTAAGTGTCTATATTAGCTATATTAGCCTACTATCAAAACCACTTCAAAAGTCTTATACAATATAAGTGTTATATGAAGGCAACACATGATGTGTCTATTTTAGCTATATTAGCCTACTATCAAAATTACTTTAAAAGTCTTATATTAGTGTTATGATGAAGACAATACATGATTAAGTGTCTATATTAGCTACTGTATGTTAGTCTGCTATCAAAATTACCTTAAAAGTCTTATATAAGTGTTATAATGAAGACAACACATGATGTAGGTGTCTATATTAGCTATATTAGTCCATCAAAATAACTTTAAAAGTCTTATATAAGTGTTATAATGAAGACAACACATGATGTAAGTGTCTATATTAGCTACTGTATATTAGTCTACTATCAAAATGACTTTAAAAGTCTTATATAAGTGTTATAATGAAGACACTTCACCCTTGCTCCTGATGGGTCGTGGTTAGGGCCCTGCATGGCAGCTCCCGCCATCAGTGTGTGAATGTGTGTGTGAATGGGTGAATGTGGAAATAGTGTCAAAGCGCTTTGAGTACCTTGAAGGTAGAAAAGCGCTATACAAGTATAACCCATTTACCATTCAACCAGAATTATTCCGCACATTAGGCGCACCGGGTTGTAGGGCGCACTGTCCATTTTTGAGAAAATTGAAGGATTTAAGTGCGCCTTATAGTACGAAAAATACGGTAATTGGATCTATATTATTCCTTATGGGAAACATTGATTCTGTTTTGGTTTGACCTTACTAACAGAAACTTAGACACCACTGTTTTTATCCAAACTAACATAAAAAAAATCATAGTCAAAATAAATCCAAACAGAAGCAGAAGGGATATAAAATATTAACTTTGCATCCGGTATTAATCTGTTATTGTTATTCATGATTTGTTTGCATAATTTGATGTAGCCACATATTTGCATCCGTCCATTTATGTATGTAGCTGTGCATTTCAGCATCCGTTTCTCCATCCATCCGCATTAGTCCATTCATCCATTAATCCCACCATTTATCACAGACTCTCAGGTCTTTTATTTACAACCACCTCTCATATATGATATGCAGCTGTGGCCTTTATGCCATGACTGTAAAGGACAAAAATATGAACTCAATCAAACATTAGCGCATCACTGGCCATTTTCCCGCTGAGCCGCTGTCAAATTATCCTGCCACGCAGTCTGAATGGCTCTTGATGGAAATTGTTTGGAAATGGCAGATAAATTTACATGCTGGGCTGAAGTCCAACATCCTCTGGCTTCATCCTTGGCTGTTAGTGGAAATTCTGTCCTTGTAATAAAGGGAAGGAAAAAACAGTAAAATAACATTTAGAGGAGAAGATGAGCTCACATGGTGACAGCTGGCAGATTCAAATGACTCCGGTTCAATCTGCAGTCAAATGGATTTGTACTATTTGAGTTTTGCGGTGATTTACCTTTTTAGTTTTGCATTTTGGCTGTATGTTTGTTTAAGATGGGGAACGTTTCATTATTCGGCTCATGTACGGCATATTTTCCGGACTATAAGGCCCACTTAAAAAATTTTG
>NC_084751.1:38231174-38276174 GCF_033978785.1 Entelurus aequoreus
AACAGTTTAGCTCGTTACAGAAGCTACAAAACTGACCTTCCTTTGAGCAGATTGAGTTTCTGGAGCATCACATTTGTGGGGTCAATTAAACGCTCAAAATGGCCAGAAAAAGAGAACTTTCATCTGAAACTCAACAGTCTATTCTTGTTCTTAGAAATGAAGGCTATTCCACAAAATTGTTTGGGTGACCCCAAACTTTTGAACAGTAGTGTGTGTGTATATATATATATATATATATATATATATATATATATATATATATATATATATATATATATATATATATATATATATATATATATATATATATATATATATATATATATATATATATATATATATATATATATAATTTTTTTTTTTTTTTTTTGACGGATTATTTAAAAAACAAAAACAATTTTAGGCCACCTCTGTGCTTACTTGGTGCACGTATGTGTCATACGTCAGCAACCAAAAGGAGGTTTTGTAACCTGTAAGCTGTTTTGTTAAGGTATTATGCCAAATAATACGTTGCTAAAATCAGTTTCAATCGAGAATCGTGTTGAATAGAGTATCGATTATGAATCAAATCCTCACCCCAAGAATCGGAATCGAATGTCGTGGTGCCCGAAGATTCACACCAATAACGATTGAATATTTGTATGTACACTATATTGCCAAAAGTATATGAACTTGAAGTGCCATCCCATTCCTAACCCATAGGGTTCAATATGATGTTGGTCCACCTTTTGCAGCTATTACAGCTTCAACTCTTCTGGGAAGGCTGTCCACAAGGTTGCGGAGTGTGTTTATAGGAATTTCCCACCATTCTTCCAAAAGCGCATTGGTGAGGTCACACACTGATGTTGGTGGAGAAGGCCTGGCTCTCAGTCTCCGTTCTAATTCATCCCAAAGGTGTTCTATTGAGTTCAGGTCAGGACTCTGTGCAGGCCAGTCAAGTTCATCCACACCAGACTCTGTCATCCATGTCTTTATGGACCTTGCTTTGTGGACCAGTGCACAGTCATGTTGGAAGAAGAAGGGGCCGGATTCCAAACTGTTCCCACAAGGTTGGGAGCATGGAATTGTCCAAAATGTTTTGGTATCCTGGAGCATTCAAAGTTCCTTTCACTGGAATTAAGGGGCCAAGCCCAACTCCTGAAAAACAACCCCACACCATAATTCCTCCATCAGATTTCACACTATGTACCGTTCTCCTGGCAACCTCCAAACCCAGACTCGTCCATCAGATTGCCATCAGTGATTCATCACTCCAGAGAACGTGTCTCCAATGCTCTAGAGTCCAGTGGCGATGTGCTTTACACAACTGCCTCCCACACTTAGATGCAGCTGCTCGGCCATGGAAACCCATTCCATGAAGCTCTCTGCGTACTGTACGTGGGCTAATTGGAAGGTCACATGAAGTTGGGAGCTCTGTAGCAACTGACTGTGCAGAAAGTCGGCGACCTCTTTGCACTATGCGCTTCAGCATCCGCTGACCCCTCTCTGTCAGTTTACGTGGCCTACCACTTCGTGGCTGAGTTGCTGTTGTTCCCAAACAAAATTGTTTGGGTGACCCCAAACTTTTGAACGGTAGTGTATATATATAGCTAGAATTCACTGAAATTCAAGTATTTCTTATATATATATATATATATATATATATGTATGTATGTATGTATGTATGTATGTATGTATGTATGTATGTACACTACCGTTCAAAAGTTTGGGGTCACATTGAAATGTCCTTATTTTTTAAGGAAAAGCACTGTACTTTTCAATGAAGATAACTTTAAACAAGTCTTAACTTTGCTAATGTGGTAAATGACCATTCTAGCTGCAAATGTCTGGTTTTTGGTGCAATATCTACATAGGTGTATAGAGGACCATTTCCAGCAACTATCACTCCAGTGTTCTAATGGTACAATGTGTTTGCTCATTGGCTCAGAAGGCTAATTGACGATTAGAAAACCCTTGTGCAATCATGTTCACACATCTGAAAACAGTTTAGCTCGTTACAGAAGCTACAAAACTGACCTTCCTTTGAGCAGATTGAGTTTCTGGAGCATCACATTTGTGGGGTCAATTAAACGCTCAAAATGGCCAGAAAAAGAGAACTTTCATCTGAAACTCAACAGTCTATTCTTGTTCTTAGAAATGAAGGCTATTCCACAAAATTGTTTGGGTGACCCCAAACTTTTGAACAGTAGTGTGTGTGTGTATATATATATATATATATATATATATATATAATTTTTTTTTTTTTTTTTTGACGGATTATTTAAAAAACAAAAACAATTTTAGGCCACCTCTGTGCTTACTTGGTGCACGTATGTGTCATACGTCAGCAACCAAAAGGAGGTTTTGTAACCTGTAAGCTGTTTTGTTAAGGTATTATGCCAAATAATACGTTGCTAAAATCAGTTTCAATCGAGAATCGTGTTGAATAGAGTATCGATTATGAATCAAATCCTCACCCCAAGAATCGGAATCGAATGTCGTGGTGCCCGAAGATTCCCACCAATAACGATTGAATATTTGTATGTACACTATATTGCCGAAAGTATATGAACTTGAAGTGCCATCCCATTCCTAACCCATAGGGTTCAATATGATGTTGGTCCACCTTTTGCAGCTATTACAGCTTCAACTCTTCTGGGAAGGCTGTCCACAAGGTTGCGGAGTGTGTTTATAGGAATTTCCCACCATTCTTCCAAAAGCGCATTGGTGAGGTCACACACTGATGTTGGTCGAGAAGGCCTGGCTCTCAGTCTCCGTTCTAATTCATCCCAAAGGTGTTCTATCGGGTTCAGGTCAGGACTCTGTGCAGGCCAGTCAAGTTCATCCACACCGGACTCTGTCATCCATGTCTTTATGGACCTTGCTTTGTGCACTGGTGCACAGTCATGTTGGAAGAGGAAGGGGCCCGCTCCAAACGGTTCCCACAAGGTTGGGAGCATGGAATTGTCCAAAATGTTTTGGTATCCTGGAGCATTCAAAGTTCCTTTCACTGGAACTAAGGGGCCAAGCCCAACTCCTGAAAAACAACCCCACACCATAATTCCTCCTCCATCAGATTTCACACTATGTACCGTTCTCCTGGCAACCTCCAAACCCAGACTCGTCCATCAGATTGCCATCAGTGATTCATCACTCCAGAGAACGTGTCTCCAATGCTCTAGAGTCCAGTGGCGACGTACTTTACACAACTGCATCCCACACTTAGATGCAGCTGCTCGGCCATGGAAACCCATTCCGTGAAGCTCTCTGCGTACTGTACGTGGGCTAATTGGAAGGTCACATGAAGTTTGGAGCTCTGTAGCAACTGACTGTGCAGAAAGTCGGCGACCTCCTTGCACTATGCGCTTCAGCATCCGCTGACCCCTCTCTGTCAGTTTACGTGGCCTACCACTTCGTGGCTGAGTTGCTGTTGTTCCCCAAACTTTTGAACGGTAGTGTATATATAGCTAGAATTCACTGAAATTCAAGTATTTCTTATATACATACACTACCGTTCAAAAGTTTGGGGTCACCCAAACAATTTTGTGGAATAGCTTTCATTTCTAAGAACAAGAATAGACTGTCGTGTTTCAGATGAAAGTTCTCTTTTTCTGGCCATTTTGAGCGTTTAATTGACCCCACAAATGTGATGCTACAGAAACTCAATCTGCTCAAAGGAAGGTCAGTTTTGTAGCTTCTGTAATGAGCTAAACTGTTTTCAGGTGTGTGAACATGATTGCACAAGGGTTTTCTAATCATCAATTAGCCTTCTGAGCCAATGAGCAAACACATTGTACCATTAGAACACTGGAGTGATAGTTTCTGGAAATGGGCCTCTATACACCTATGTAGATATTGCACCAAAAACCAGACATTTGCAGCTAGAATAGTCATTTACCACATTAGAAATGTATAGAGTGTATTTCTTTAAAGTTAAGACTAGTTTAAAGTTATCTTCATTGAAAAGCAAGGACATTTTAATGTCCTTATTCAATCACATTGAAATGTCCTTATTTTTGAAGGAAAAGCACTGTACTTTTCAATGAAGATAACTTTAAACTAGTCTTAACTTTAAAGAAATACACTCTATACATTGCTAATGTGGTAAATGACTATTCTAGCTGCAAATGTCTGGTTTTTGGTGCAATATCTACATAGGTGTATAGAGGCCCATTTCCAGCAACTATCACTCCAGTGTTCTAATGGTACAATGTGTTTGCTCATTGGCTCAGAAGGCTAATTGATGATTAGAAAACCCTTGTGCAATCATGTTCACACACCTGAAAACAGTTTAGCTCGTTACAGAAGCTACAAAACGGACCTTCCTTTTGAGCAGATTGAGTTTCTGGAGCATCACATTTGTGGGGTCAATTAAACGCTCAAAATGGCCAGAAAAAGAGAACTTTCACCTGAAACTCGACAGTCTATTCTTGTTCTTAGAAATGAAGGCTATTCCATGCGAGAAATTGCGTGACCCCAAACTTTTGAACGGTAGTGTATGTATGTATGTATGTGTGTATATATATATATATATGTATATATATATATATATAAAATAAATACTTGACTTTCAGTGAATTCTAGATATATATACACTAAAAATATTCACTGAAATTCAAGTATTTTATATATATATATATATATATATATATATATATATATATATATATATATATATATATATATATATATATATATATATATATATATATATATATATATAAGAAATACTTGAATTTCAGTGAATTCTAGCTAAAAATATATAAAATATACATGAGTTTGACACGTGTGAAATAGATAGTATAATCCAAAGCACAACTTTCCTGTCATGCAGATATCACCTCACACATCAATGAAGTAGTCTTGGGCCAGCAGCTCCAGCTGAGGCAGCAGTAATGCGAATATGACGTGTTTGTGGAATGCAACATGAAAGAAGCTTTTAACCTCTCTGGTGCTGTAAACACACCAAGTTACAGAAGTACACTTCCCTTTTTTTGGGGGGGAGGAAAGTGCTGAGGCTGAGTTGTGCTGCTAAACTCTATTCGTGGATTAAAAGAAAGTGCATCCTTTATGTTCTATATAACCACATCTTTCAACATTGAAATCCAGCCAGACACCCTTTAGGATGGATGCTTAGATGCTGTGGTTGAGTGTTTTGCAAACGACATCCAACATGACAGTAGATGGATCGTGTTTATGTTTTTGCGTATGTTTTCCATTATTTGTCAGTGCGAGTGTCAGGACCACCCAGTTCCTCCGTCCGCTTTGATTAGAGATGTAGTAGAGACGTATTCTATGCGTCTACAGTCAATGCTGTGGCGCACCCCAGGGTTTTGTTTTTTTTCATCACGCACTAAATCAAAGTTGACAATCGCAGTTTCTCCACCGCCTTGGTAATTGCTCACAGTCAGAAACAACTTTTCAATTGGTATGCGATGCACACAAAACGTGCTTTTTTACGTCAGCGAGTTTGTGTTTGATCGCTCGGTTCAGTCAGGTGAGTTTACCATGAATTGATTTACGTGGACCCCCGACTTAAAGGCCTACTGAAACCCACTACTACCGACCACGCAGTCTGGTAGTTTATATATCAATGATGAAATCTTAACATTGCAACACATGCCAATACGGCCGGGTTAGATTAGTAAAGTGCAATTTTAAATTTCCCGCGAAATATTCTGCTGAAAACGTCTCGGTATGATGACGTTTGCGCGTGACGTCACGGATTGTGCGGACATTTTGGGACAGCATTGTGGCCAGCTATTAAGTCGTCTGTTTTCATCGCAAAATTCAACAGTATTCTGGACATCTGTGTTGGTGAATCTTTTGCAATTTGTTTAATGAACAATGAAGACAGCAAAGAAGAAAGCTGTAGGTGGGAAGCGGTGTATTAGCGGTTGGCTGCAGCAACACAACCAGGAGGACTTTGAGTTGGATAGCAGACGCGCTACCGTGAGTACGCAGCTTTGGCTTCCAAACATTTGATCGATTGCCCGTCCGTGCGTGCCGCTATGTGCATGTCACGTACGTAACTTTGAGGAAAATATATGTGCTGTATGAACTTTACGGAGGTGAACGGTACTTTGGGCTGTGGGATTGAGTGTGTTGTTCGGGTGTTTGAGTTGTATTGGTGGGTTATATGGACGGGAGGGGGGAGGTGTTTGTTATGCGGATTAATTTGTGGCATATTAAATATAAGCCTGGTTGTGTCGGGGCTAATAGAGTATATATATGTCTTGTGTTTATTTACTGTTTTAGTCATTCCCAGCTGAATATCAGCTCCCACCCGCCTCTCACAGCATCTTCCCTATCTGAATCGCGTCCACTGCCCTCTAATCCTTCACTCTCACTTTCCTCATCCACAAATCTTTCATCCTGGCTCAAATTAATGGGGTAATCGTCGCTTTCTCGGTCCGAATCGCTCTCGCTGCTGGTGGCCATGATTGTAAACAATGTGCAGATGTGAGGAGCTCCACAACCTGTGACGTCACGCTACTTCCGGTACAGGCAAGGCTTTTTTTATCAGCGACCAAAAGTTGCGAACTTTATCGTCGATGTTCTCTACTAAATCCTTTCAGCAAAAATATGGCAATATCGCGAAATGATCAAGTATGACACATAGAATGGATCTGCTATCCCCGTTTAAATAAGAAAATGTCATTTCAGTAGGCCTTTAAACAGGTTGAAAGACTTATCCGGGTGTTACCATTTAGTGGTCAATTGTACGGAATATGCACTGTACTGTGCAATCTACTAATAAAAGTTTCAATCAATCAATCAAAGTTTACTTGGGGCGTTGTCAAAGTGCGTACAGTCGACGTACGAACCACTCTATTTGCAAACTTTCCAAATACCGTATTTTTCGGACCAAATAGCGCACTGCCGATGAGCGGGTCTAGTCAGGTCTTTTTTCATACAAAAGGCGCACCGGATTATAAGGCGCATTAAAGGGAATCATATTATAATTTTCTTCTAAATGTAAAACACTTCCTTTGTGGTCTACATAACATGTAATGGTGGTTCTTTGGTCAAAATGTTGCATAGATTATGTTTTACAGATCATCTTCAAACCGCTTTCTGACAGTCGCTTCAGGATGCGCCGTTTTGTGGGCGGTCTTATTTACGCGGCTCACTTTCGACAGCGTCTCATCTTTGTTGTAGCGGTGTAGCGCGCAAGGACGGGTGTGGAAGAAGTGTCAAAAGATGGAGCTAACTGTTTTAATGACATTCAGACTTTACTTCAATCAATAACGGAGCAGCATCTCCTCATCCGTGGCTCACTAGTGCAACAACAACGCCGGAAATGTGTGAAAAAACGTCCTACCGGAAATCTCTAATAACTAAAGTTCCTTGGGTGAATAATGTAGACTCACTACACCGGTATGTTTTAGCGCTTTTATGGCGAGTTTACTGACAGATATAAGTAAGAACTTTACACTACTTTATATTAGAAATGGCAACAGCGGAGGATGAATGTCCCATAACCTAAAACTAATGTCCCATAACAAACTAATGTCCCATAACCTAAAACTAATGTAAAGCATCCAAACAGAAGAATAAGTGATTACAATTTAACAGAAGTGTAGATAGAACATGTTAAAACAGAAAGTAAGCAGATATTAACAGTAAATGAACAAGTAGATTAATAATTCATTTTCTACCACTTGTCCTTAATAATGTTGACAAAATAATAGAATGGAAAATGACACAATATGTTACTGCATATGTCAGCAGACTAAATTAAGAGCCTTTGTGTGCTTACTTACTACTAAAAGACAAGTTGTCTTGTATGTTCACTATTTTATTTAAGGACAAACTTGCAATAATAAACATATGTTTAATGTACCCTAAGATTTTTTTGTTAAAATAAAGCCAATAATGCAATTGTTTGTGGTCCCCTTTATTTAGAAAAGTATCAAAAAGTACAGAAAAGTATCGAAATACATTTTTGTACCGGTACCAAAAAATGTTGGTATCGGGACAACACTCGCAACTTAAATTGTGTCCAAAGTGTACAAACCTTCACTAAAATATGAACTTTAGTCGAGGCTGAAACTCATTTATATTTACATTGTTCCTTATGGAGAAATTTGCTTCGCTGTGCGAGCTTTTCAATTTAAGAATCCTGTTGAAGAACGTACGAAGTTTTTAAATCAAGGTTCCACTGTAGTTTGTAAACTGGCTGTAATATTGTATTACCGTAAATGCCTATAACATCCATATTTTAAACATAAACATGTTACATGAAAAAACATTTAAAAAATTAAAATGTAAAAAGAAAAAAAGCATGGAGATGTTAAAGCAGGGGTGTCCAAAGTGCGGCCCGGGGGCCATTTGCGGCCCGCAGGTTATTTTTTAACGGCCCCACGGCACATTTTAAAAATACGATTGAAAAAAACCAAAAACATTAAAAGTGGTATTTGAAGAGCAAACAGGTTAAATGTAACAAGAAAATGTAGCAATGTTTACTCTAATCGCACAAAGCTGCCATGTAGGCTGTTTCTTTCTTTAAAAAATAATAATGAATCAAAATCAATGTCATTATGAATTATTGACCTATTCAAGGCTCCAATTACGTCACAATAAATATTTTGAGATATTTTTGGGGGAAAATGTTGCATATTTTGTGTTTGCCATGTAAAAAAACGAGCTGTTTTTTTTAAAGAAGGGCCTAAAACGAACAAACAAAAAACGTAAACAACAAAAAAACTTATAATTGACAGATAGATCTGAAGTTGATCTCGAGATTATTGTGTTAAAAGTAAACAGTAAAAAAAAAAGAATTATAATTTACTTTTTAACACTTTAATGAGTAGGACCCTTTTGGATCCCCTACAATTTTAGTGTGATTAGTTTTTTAAGTGTCATTGCTCAAAAAATAATAATGAATTAAAATCAATGGTCTTATGAGTTATTGACCTTTTTAATGCTCCAATTATTATATAATCTCAAATATCCCACTTAAAAATTTTATTGGGTGAAAATATTGCATATTTTGTGTTTTTTTCATTTAAAAAAAAAAATCTTTAAAACATGTTATATTGACAGATAGACCTAATGTTGATCTAGAGATTTAAAAACTTGAATAATAACACAAATAATAATACTGAATAATGACACATTTTTTATACTTTTTGGACCAAAACCCTTTGGGGTCCCCGGGATCAAGCCTGAGTGGAAGCCTAAATGTATATTTTTTATACATATATTGTATTGGTTTTTAAAATAAAAAATATCAAAATGGCCCCTGCTAGCTTTGATTTTTCAAGGTGCGGCCCTCAGTGGAAAAAGTTTGGACACCCCTGTGTTAGATAAACCCGTTCTTACTTACAGCATGTCAATCATCATGCCGACTCATACTGTAGCTGTGCGTGTAGTTTACTTGTACTTGAAGGCATCACCATGTACACACGTATGGTTTCTCTTCATTGGGTTGTCATCGTCTCATCATTATTTTGATGGCCACGTTAACACGGAGGCAAACCTCAGAGTAACCCTCTGTCAGTGAAGCTGTGTGAAGTGTACAACTACACACACACACACACACACACACACACACACACACACACAAAGTGGGTGCACACAAAAAGTAGAACAGCTGGTAGCGGATAAAGAACATAACAGAGCTGTCATGACCAAGCTCTACAAGAGCTTGCTGCCACACGCACACGCACACACACACACACACACACACACACACACACACACACGTTTAGAAGTTCAGAAGGCCCAATGATGTGCATGACGACACTTCTAACGCACGTTAAATCTTGCATACACACCTTCATAATAGTAAACTGGTATTAGTTGACCTTTATTCAACAGATAAAGCAAAAGGATGCTACAAAACTTTGTGGGATAGCGGCCCAGAGTTTGTGAAGTTGTTGTAAAATAATACAAAATTAAGAACTCTTTATTCAGTCTTTTAAGAGCAGAGGAGCACAGCATTATACTGAGATGTGAAGAGCCCTAAAGCCCAACAGCACATCCCTGGCCTTCACAATAAAAGTTCTGCACTATATATAAGGTGGTCCGTGTACCTTCCGTTCATTCTATTTCCAATTCTTAAATGCAAATCAAAAAAACTAATTTCGGGTCATGTTTTTCTCTTTTCATTTCTGAAAAAAATATTTAATGACACTTTTTGAAACGACATTAGGACTCCTGCTGAACAAAGATGTTAGCGTTATGTTAAAACATGCTAAACGCGAAGGAAAAGCTAAAATACTGCTTCAGGTCAATTTGTTCACAGGTAAACACGCATTTTTGCATTTTGGATAAACATGGATTGGATTCTTGTGTTTATCTGGAAAAATAAAAATCCATAAAAGGAAAACGGCACAAAATCAAATTGTATGGCAATATTTGTATGAAAATCATCCCTTTTTTTGTCTGTTTTCAAATTTGCCATATATAATAAAAATCGAAAAACGGCCCTATCTTTGTTTTTTGATTTGCGTTTCAGAATTGGAAATAGAATGAACGGAAGGTACACGGACCTAAGGTCTCAGTGAAAATAGCTTACCGAAACTTGTTTTTTGACATGAGGGACAAGCTGTAAAAAATAATTATTAATCTACTTGTTCATTTACTGTTAATATCTGGTTACTTTCTATTTTAACATGTTCTATCTACACTTCTGTTAATAATAATAATCCCTTATTCTTCTGTTGTTTGATACTTTACATTAGTTTTGGATGATACCACAAATTTGGGTATCAATCCGATACCAAGTAGTTACAGGATCATACATTGGTCATATTCAAAGTCCTCATGTGTCCAGGGACATATTTCCTGAGTTTATAAACATAATATACATTAAAAAAAACACAAAAGAAGATTGTGTGATGCTAAAACATATCGATGTAATCTTAGTAGTATCGACTAGATACGCTCCTGTACTTGGTATCATCACAGTGGATGTTAGGTGTAGCTCTACCAATGTTTGTTTATATTGTAACGTCCCGGAAGAGTTGGTGCTGCAGGGAATTCTGGGAATTTGTTCTGTAGTGTTTATGTTGTGTTGCGGTGCAAATATTCTCTCAAAATGTGTTTGTCATTGTTGTTTAGTGCAGTGTTTTTCAACCTTTTTTGAGCCAAGGCACATTTTTTGCGTTGAAAAAATGTGGAGGCACACCACCAGCAGAAATCATTAAAAAACGAAACTCAGTTGACAGTAAAAAGTCGTTGTCGCAATTGTTGGATATGAATTTAAACCATAACCAAGCATGCATCAATATAGCTCTTGTCTCAAAGTAGGTGTACTGTCACCACCTGTCACAACACGCCATGACTTATTTTGCATTTTTTGCTGTTTTCCTGTGTGTAGTGTTTTAGTTCTTGTCTTGCGCTCCTATTTTGGTGGCTTTTTCTTTTGTTTTGGTATTTTCCTGTAGCAGTTTCATGTCTTCCTTTGAGCGATATTTCCCACATCTACTTTGTTTTAGCAATCAAGAATATTTAAGTTGTTGCTATCCTTCTTTGTGGGGACATTGTTGATGTTCGGATGTACATTGCGGACGCCGTCTTTGCTCCACAGTAAGTCTTTGCTGTCGTCCAGCATTCTGTTTTTGTTTACTTTGTAGCCAGTTCGGTTTTAGTTTCGTTCTGCATAGCCTTCCCTAAGCTTCAATGCCTTTTCTTAGGGGCACTTACCTTTTGTTTATTTTTGGTTTAAGCATTAGACACCTTTTTACCTGCACCCTGCCTCCCGCTGGTTCCGACATCTACAAAGCAATTACTGTATTTTCCGCACTATAAAGCGCACCGGATTATAAGGCGCACCTTCAATTAATGGCCTAATTTAAAACTTTGTTCATATATAAGGCGCACTGCATTATAAGGCGCACAGAATAGACACTACAGTAGAGGCTGGGGTTACTTTATGCATCCCGTAGTTGCGAGACCTGTTGTGGCTCAATATTGGTCCATATATAAGGCGCGCCGGATTATAAGGCGCACTGTCAGCTTTTGAGAAAATTGGAGGTTTTTAGGTGCGCCTTATAGTGCGGAAAATACGGTAGTTACCTGCTGCCACCTACTGATGTGGAAGAGTATAACACGGTTACGCTGCCGAGCTCTAGACAGCACCGACACTCAACAACAACACATCATTTGGAGACTATAATTACTGGTTTGCAATAAATATTTTTAACGCAAATAGGTGGAATTAGATAGTCTCCCACGGCACACCGGACTGTATCTCACACACTGGTTGAAAAGCACTGGTTTAGTGCGTCTTAAAGGGTGATGACGCCAATGTGTAGGGAACCGGTACTTTTTTAGAGGCGGTATAGTACCGAATATCAGGCCTGGCCCTAACCAATCTGGCGCCCTAGGCAAGATTGGTTGCCTAGGGCGCCCCCCCACTTCGGCAGTGAAGTGTATATACTCACAAGAAACCGAATAGCTTTGTCTTTGACCTTTTGTTTACTTAAAGAAAGCAAATTAACATATTACATGAGAATGTTGTTATGATTATCTTTAACCGAATCACAGCAGTGCTCAAATTAAAAAAACAGCATTCCCTCTCATGTGATATTGCTTAATTAACATTAATGATGTGCACTTTAACAACTAGGCTTACCACTATACCTAATATATAAAGGGGTGGAAAAGTGACTATTACCTGCAGGGCAAACATTAGCTAACCAGAAGGCAATAACAATGTAAACAAAAAAACACCTGCTTAAAAGATCTAATACAAATGTCCCTGAGGAATGTAAGGTGGGAGTACTGTAATTACCTAACGTTACATTATTATTTTCCATAACAATTTAGCCCCCTCCACAATATTAACCCGACGTTAAAACAGAACTAGCTATTTATTGATTAGCAATTGCCGAATCATGTAACAAAAGCCAGGTTACTATCACATTCTGTAACAGACAAATAATTTCATGTAGGCTAACGTTACCTACCTGCTACCTCTGTCTTTTTCTCGTTTCTCCTCCTCTTCTTTCCTCTTTTTTTCTTCCCTGGGCACCTGACAGTTTTGGCCGTTTTGACATTTGTGGTGACGTCCAAAAAGAGTCATGATACGGGAAGGGAGGGGGCGCACCGTGCGGGGGTAGGTCGTAATGTTGTAACAAATAATATTTCTATTAAACAGGCTTTACTTTGCATTTTAATTAACGTGGGATAATTTTTTGCATTTAGAAATAATAGTACCAACTTTTTTTTTTTTTTTCTCCAACATTTGTGGCACTGGCGTGGCGCCCCCTGATGGACGGCGCCCTTAGCGTTTGCCTATACGGCCTATGCCACGGACCGGCCCTGCCGAATATGATTCATTAGTATCACGGTACCATACTAATACCGGTATAAATGTCATACTGTCCTATACGTGTTTCCCTTTCACTCGTATTGTTTCGTCTTTGTACCCTTTCCCTCCGTTTCCTCGCCCAATATTCCACGTCTCCTCTACTTATTGCCTCTCCTCCTCCTCTTTTATTTGTAATTGCATGCAGGAAGCTGGCAGATATGGTGAGGTGTAATGTGCTGTCTGATTCCCCCTCTAAGTGTTCTTAAATGATTGCTATGTGTTTGTCAAGCCAAGCGTTGAGTGCTTATTAAAGAGAAATGCTTTGAACAGTGTGTGTGTGTGTGTGTGTGTGTGTGTGTGTGTGTGTGTGTGTGTGTGTGTGTGTGTGTGTGTGTGTGTGTGTGTGTGTGTGTGTGTGTGTGTGTGTGTGTGTGTGTGTGTGTGTGTGTGTGTGTGTGTGTGTGTGTGTGTGTGTGTGTGTGTTGTAGAGGATGGAGCAAATTATCTCTGTTGTGTCAATCCCTCACAGTGCGTCGATTCGGTCGGACATTTTTTTTTTTTTGGTCTGTGTTGTCGTTGCACTCGTGCGACATCACTCGGCTGCCCCGCGCATTAACTCTGATGAGCGAGCTTATCAGCGATCTCATCTGTGCCTCGGTTATGACTGATTCTAAGAGCGCACTAATTATCCTTCTCCCTACAGAGGGAATTGAATTGCTGACCATGACAGCATCATTGCCTGGCTCAAGGGACGCTCGTCACTGCGCTTGGCTGTCGTTCTTGGCTCGGTTGAAGGGGATTTTTTTGGGGGGTGAATTGTAAATATCTAGTCGTGCAACATGAAATTGGACAAATGTGATGAAAGGCATACGTCAAGCTGAGGATGTGCGTAATAATCCATTAGGGGATTGATTGATCATTAAGACTTCGGTCGATTTTGCGAAATTTATTGTTGATTGATTGTGTTGCGGTAAAGTCTAATGCACTACTTGGCTGCAGCCAGCAGAGGCACTGTTGATTCAGACCTAGCTGGTTTGTGGCTTGAAGAAGAACAGCATCACGTCGTCTAAGGCAGGGTTTTTCACTAGTGTGCCGTGGGAGATTATGTAATTTCACCTATTTGGGTTAAAAATATTTTTTGCAAACCAGTAATTATAGTCTGCAAATGATGTGTTTAGAGCTCGGCAGAGTAACCGTGTAATACTCTTCCATATCAGTAGGTGGCAGCAGCCGGTAGCTAATTGCTTTGTAGATGTCGGAAACAGCGGGAGGCAGTGTGCAGGTAAAAAGGTAAACCAAAAATAAACAAAAGGTGAGTGCCCCTAAGAAAAGGCATTGAAGCTTAGGGAAGGCTATGCAGAACGAAACTAAAACTGAACAGGCTACAAAGTAAACAAAAACAGAATGCTGGACGACAGCAAAGACTTACTGGGGAGCAAAGACGGCGTCCGCAATGTAGATCCGAACATGACATGACAATCAACAATGTCCCCACTAAGAAGGATAAAAAAACAACCAAAATATTCTTGATTGCTAAAACAAAGTAGATGTGGGAAATATCGCTCAAAGGAAAACATGAAACTGCTACAGGAAAATACCAAAAAAAGAGAAAAAGCCACCAAAATAGGAGCGCAAGACAAGAACTAAAACCCGACACACAGGAAAACAGCAAAAAAACTCAAAATAAGTCAGGGTGTGATGTGACAGGTGGTGACAGTACACCTACTTTGAGACAAGAGCTATATTGATGCATGGTTGGTTATGGTTTAAAGTCATATCCAACAATTGTGACAATGACTTTTTACTGTCAACTGAGTTTAAATTTTTAATGATTTTTGCTGGTGGTGTGCCTCCAGATTTTTTCAACGCAAAAAATGTGCCTTGGCTCAAAAAAGGTTGAAAAACGCTGGTCTAAGGTCTACTTTCATGCAGACCTTTGCTATGCAACAGCATTGTTCTGCTAGCAAAGTTAGCTGGCCAGTATCTCTGTATTAAAAACTGCAGTCTAGCTATGCAGTGATACAGTATTTGTGTCCTTAGTAGCATACTTGCCAACCTTGAGACCTCCAATATCGGGAGGTGAGGGGGGGGCGTGTTTGGGGCGGGGACGTGGCTAAGGGCGTGGTTAAGAGGAGAGTATATTTACAGCTGGAAATCACCAAATCAAGTATTTCATATATATATATATATAATATATATATATATATGCAGTGTCGGGTTAGTTACTGAAAACCAGTAACTAGTTACAATTACGAGTTACTTAATGTCAAAAGTAACTCAGTTACTAACTCAGTTACTTACATCAAAAAGTAATGCCTTATTGTGAAAAGTAACTATTTAGTTACTTCTTTTTTTCTTCTTTTTTTTTTAAAGCTCCCATTAATGGCCTTTTAACCTTCATTTCAGTACTGTTATTGCACTGGAGAATAATACAATCTGTTGATCAACTTGACATGCATTTCTATTTGCATTTTAACATAATTAATGAAAAACAGTGCAACATAAAAAGGCATTTCTCCTTTCTTTAAACTTGGACCAATGACCATTAATAACAAAAAACAACTGAAAGTGCAACATAAGAAGGCACATCATCTTCCTTGAAACATAGATAGTGAAATAAAGCCTGACATCTGGAGTGATGCTGCTGTCTTCCACACTTGGAGTCATGGATTGTAGAGTCCTTGTTCTCAGTGGCAGGATCATTGACACAGATGGTGAAGTTTCAGATGTAACACTTTTGAGGGGTTTAAGCACCTGGAGGACCTCCTCTGCCACTCTCGCATCATCATCAGACAGGTTGACGATGTATTTGACATTTTTCTTCAGGGTGTTGTGGATCAATGCAGAGTATATAGCTGCCTGCTGCTGCAACATATCATAAGTGGAGTTCCACTTCGTTGGGACGTCATGTATGAGCTTTATGAGTAGGCAGCTTTAGTATTTCTTGCTTTGTCTTAAGCACATGAGCAGCTGTTGTGCTAGGAAACCTCCTTCCTGATCCATCCTATTGACTGAGATGTGATGCCAAATTCACTACATGTGCAAAGCACCTATCTGTGGTCCCAGTCCTGCGTCATTCACTGCAATTATTTGATTTTTGGCATTATCGCGTGTGACTGGGAAATCTTTA
This sequence comes from Entelurus aequoreus, assembly GCF_033978785.1. Taxonomy (NCBI): domain Eukaryota; kingdom Metazoa; phylum Chordata; class Actinopteri; order Syngnathiformes; family Syngnathidae; genus Entelurus; species Entelurus aequoreus. The sequence continues at coordinate 38,247,548 of NC_084751.1, forward strand.
TCTTCCATTCCTCCACTGCTTGTGTCAGTACCTGCGCAAGGTGACTCTCGTAGAGGGGGCGTGTCTTCTCATCTGCCAGTCTGCTGTGATGAAGTGAGCTCTTTTATCGTCACATAGTTTCCCTGGACGTCCACCAGTCTGGTGATGCTCGGGATAGTTCATCCACAACTTTTTTCTCCTCATGCTCATAAAGATCTGGCACAATCTTATCGCTGAAGTGGGTGCGCGACGGGATGTCGTAACGTGGCTCAAGCACGTTCAGCATGTGTTTAAAACCCTCGTTTTGCACAACGGAGTCTGCTCCTATAAACACACCGGTTGAATGGCGCGGGGCGTTCAAGCTCTTCCGTTACTCCGCTCGCCATGACCGCGCTGTGTGTGGACTGAACGTGCATGCGAACAACCTTTTTGTTTTGTTTTATATATCAAACCGCGGATCACGTGTGTGCCTCCCCTCCCCACACCCACACCCACACCCAGACACACACACACGCCTCTTTTCTTCTCTCCAGCGTGTGACAGGGGAAGATTTAGAAGAAAGACACCGCAGCGCATCTGTTTCTAGCCGATACTACATCAAAAATAACGTAAAATAACGCAGTAACGCATCATGTAGTAACAGTAACTGAGTTACTGCATATAAAAAAATAACGCGTTAGATTACTAGTTACCGCCGAAACTAACGGCGTTACAAAGTAACGCGTTAGTCCCAACACTGTATATATGTATGAAATACTTCACTTTCAGTGAATTCTAGCTATATATATATATATATATATATATATATATATATATATATATATATATATATATATATATATATATATATACATATATATATATATATATATATATATATATATATTATTTTTTATTTTATTATACATATAAATAAAAGACATACTTGAATTTCAGTGTTCTGCAGGCTATCCAGTAGGTGGCAGTATTGTCCTGTTTAAGAGTGTCACAACATTGCTGTTTACGGCAGACAAACTGCTTTACGGTGGACTAAACGTGACTGCTGTTGTCGTGTGTTGTTACCGCGCTGGGAGGACGTTAATGAAACTGCCCAACAATAAACCCACATAAGAAACCAAGAACTCTCTCTCCTTGTTGTGCATTCTACTCTCTAAAAGCCGTAGATGTTATGACGTCATTGGGCAGGCAAGCTGCTGGGAAAGCGGACGTGAGAACGGCTGTCCCCGCTCAGGTCCGCATTGAGCTGGAGGGGGCGTGGCCTCCAGCTCCGGCTGAATACCGGGAGTTTGTCGGGAGAAAATCTCTGCCGGGAGGTTGTCGGGAGAGGCGCTGAAAAACGGGATTCTCCCGCTAAAAACGGGAGGGTTGGCAAGTATGTTAGTAGTGTTGTCCCGATACCAATATTTTGGTACCGGTACCAAAATATTGGTATTTCGGTACTTATCGGTACTTTTCAATACTTTTCTAAATGAAGGGGACCACAAAAAATGGCATTATTGGCTTTATTTTAACAAAAAAAATCCTACGGTACATTAAACATATGTTTCTTATTGCAAGTTTGTCCTTAAATAAAATAGTGAACATACAAGACAACTTGTCTTTTATTAGTAAGTAATCAAAATCAGTCCAAGCCTGGGCCCCTGGGCCTCAAAAACCAGCAACGTCACGGCGTGACAACGCGCCATCATGCCCGTTAGTACAGTTTTTGATTCATTAGTACCGCGATACTATACCAGTACCGGTATCCCGTTCAACCCTAGTCTGTACCTTCGTAATTTGCTACGAGTTCTTTGTTTAAGTCAACAGTGTTTCTCATCGTCTTTTCCAGAGTGTTTTTTTGGGCCCCCGTGGTGGCTTATTGCGCAACCACACTGAATAACATCAACATATTGACTGTTTCACTAACGTGTGAGATTAGTGTGTTACGTGCAATCGTCATTTTCAGAAACTGTCAAAAAGTGCGTACAAAAACCGAGGTACCACGATATCGATTCATGAATAACACTGAGCATTATTTGTTATCGTTATAAAGTACAATTTGAATACCCCTCAATGTAATTAGTTTGTGAAGATGTACTTAATGTTGTACTAGTGTTGTCCCGATACCAAAATGTATTTCGGTACTTCTCAGTACTTTTCGGTAATTTTTTAAATAAAGGGGACCACAAAAAATGTCATTATTGGCTTTAATTTAACAAAAAATCTTAGGGTACATTAAATATTTGTTTCTTTTTGCAAGTTTGTCGTTAAATAAAATAGTGAACATACAAGACAACTTGTCTTTTAGTAGTAAGTAAGCAAACAAAGGCTCCTAATTAGTCTGCTGACATATGCAGTAACATATTGTGTCATTTTCCATTCTATTATTTTGTCAACATTATAAAGGACAAGTGGTAGAAAATGAATGATTAATCTACTTGTTCATTTACTGTTAATATCTGCTTACTTTCTCTTTTAACATGTTCTATCTACACTTCTGTTAAAATGTAATAATCACTTATTCTTCTGTTGTCTTGATACTTTACATTAGTTTTGGATGATACCACAAATTTGGGTCCAGATTGAGGCCAAGGGGAAAAAAACCTCATAGCCATAGCGAAACATAAACATGTGTGTAAGAGGGAAACATCAAATATCAAAAAGAACATTAAAGACATTGAAAGAGCAGAGCTGATGCAACCAGCCACAAAAGTAAAACGACAACAAAAAAAACAAAACCAAAACATATACACTGTGGTGGCCTCGGCAGTGTTAGGGTTAGGGTTAGGATCGATACCATTTATTTAGAAAAGTACATTTTGTTACCTGTGTGTGTGTGTGTGTGTGTGTGTGTGTGTGTGTGTGTGTGTGTGTGTGTGTGTGTGTGTGTGTGTGTGTGTGTGTGTGTGTGTGTGTGTGTGTGTGTGTGTGTGTGTGTGTGTGTGTGTGTGTGTGTGTGTGTGTGTGTGTGTCAGCTGGAGCAAAGATGGCATCCAGGTGAGCCGCTGCCTCATCAGCACTTCCTAATAAATAATGGCTTCCTCCTCTCTCTCTCTTTTGCTGTCCATCTTTGTCCCTCCTTTTGGGTTTGGACATAAATTCATAACATCTGCATGAGTTTTATAGTCATAGAGCAGTGGTCCCCAACCACCGGGCCGCGTCCCGGTACCGGTCCGTGGACTGATTGGTACCGGTCCGCGGCCGCACAAGAATTTTTTTTTTTTTTTTTTTTTTTTTTTTTTTTAATTAAATCAACATAGAAAACACAATATATACATTACATATCAATATAAATCAATACAGTATGCAGGGATACAGTCCGTAAGCATACATGAATGTATTTCTTTCTGACAAAATTATTATTTTTTTTATTTTTTTATTTTTTTTACTGTGAGTTAGACACACACATGGCAACTTCTACTACTACGGGTTTACATGTTGTTTTTAGTGCTGTCAAACAATTAATTAAAATAAGAGATTAATCACAGTTTTAATTGTGATCCATCATGAATAGTCACAGTATATTGTTTGCGAGCATACCGTATTTTCCGGACTATAAGGCGCACTTGAAATCCTTTTTTTCCCCCTCAAAACTCAACAGTGCGCCTTATAACCCAATGCGCCTAATGTACGGAATCATTTTGGTTGTGCTTACCGACCTCGAAGCTATTTTATTTGGTACATGGTGAAATGGTAAGTGTGACTAGTAGATGGCAGTCACACATAAGAGATATGTGTAGACTGCAATATGACTCAAGGAAACAACACCATAATTGTATATGTTCGATTGAAAATATATCCCTTCACTGGCTTCCTGTTCCACTCGGGATTGAATACAAAGTCTCCCTACTAACTCACCAGTGCCTCCATGGAAATGCCCCCCTCTACCTCAAAGAACTACTCACCCCCAAATCCTCCGCTCCGGACAGGCTAACCTCCTCCAACCTCTGAGGACAAAGCTACGAACTATGGGAGACCGGGCTTTCTGCTCCGCCGCTCCCAGTCTGTGGAACGCTCTCCCTGACCACCTGAGGGCACCACAGACTGTGGATGCTTTTAAAAAAGGCTTAAAAACCCTTCTTTTTTTTAAAAAAAAAAGCCTTTTTATAGATATATGCATACTAGGTCTAGCTATTAGGCTGTTCTAGTTTTTATTTTTATTTATTTTTATTATCTTAATTTTTTTTAATACACTGTAGCACTTTGAGGTTGTTTGCTCAATGTAAAGTGCTTTTTACAAATAAAATCTATTATTATTATGATTATTATTATTATTATAGAACATTACACACGGGTCTCCAAAATCTATTAGAAATGTTTTCGTACGACTTTGGTAAGCTATGAAGTCGCACCACTTAAAGGATTGTACTGTGCTTCAATTTACGATTATTATTATGGCGTGTGTATAAGGTAAGACATATTATCTGCCGTTTTGTTTCGCAATATTATGCAAAAGAAACGTTTCTTACCTTCTGGTACATGCTGATGTGTATTTGGGATCTGCATAAGTCCTAAAAATTTGCGCGCGTCCGCCTTTGTAGTCCGTGCCGACACCGTTGTCCAGGGGTCCCCAAACTTTTTGACTCCGGGGCCGCATTGGGGTAAAACAATTTGGCTGGTGGCCGTGCTATACATATATATATATATATATATATATATATATATATATATATATATATATATATATATATATATATATATATATATATTATAATATTATATGTAAATGTGTGCGTGTTTATATATGTGTGTGTATATATGTATATGTCTATGTAAATGTGCATATATGTGTGTGTGTATATATGTATATTTGTATATATATATGTATGTATGTATGTGTATATATGTATGTATGTATGTGTATATATATATGTATATGTGTATATATGTATATATACACTACCGTTCAAAAGTTTGGGGTCACCCAAATAATTTTGTGGAATAGCCTTAATTTCTAAGAACAAGAATAGACTGTCGAGTTTCAGATGAAAGTTCTCTTTTTCTGGCCATTTTGAGCGTTTAATTGATCCCACAAATGTGATGCTCCAGAAACTCAATCTGCTCAAAGGAAGGTCAGTTTTGTAGCTTCTGTAACGAGCTAAACTGTTTTCAGATGTGTGAACATGATTGCACAAGGGTTTTCTAATCATCAATTAGCCTTCTGAGCCAATGAGCAAACACATTGTACCATTAGAACACTGGAGTGATAGTTGCTGGAAATGGGCCTCTATACACCTATGTAGATATTGTACCAAAAACCAGACATTTGCAGCTAGAATAGTCATTTACCACATTAGCAATGTATAGAGTGTATTTCTTTAAAGTTAAGACTAGTATAAAGTTATCTTCATTGAAAAGTACAGTGCTTTTCCTTCAAAAATAAGGACATTTCAATGTGACCCCAAACTTTTGAACGGTAGTGTATATGTATATGTATATGTGTCTATATGTGTGTGTATATATATATATATATATATATATATATATATATATATATATATATATATATATATATATATATATATATATATATATATATATATATATATATATATATATATATTCCTCGCGCACTAATTGACTGAAAGAGCGCACTTGCTGCATGTCACGTTATCGATGGTAAAATGCATTTTTAGACAATATGATTTGCATGAGTGGCTAGGAGACGGTAGAAAATGGACTAGCAAGGACACATTTTTAAAAAAATTATTTAAAAAAAAAAAATATATATATATATTTTTTTTTTTAACTTGGGACTTCCTGCGGGCCGGATTTTGGACGCTGGGGGGCCGTATCCGGCCCGCGGGCCATAGTTCGGGGACCCCTGCCGTAGTCGATAAGCTTCTTCTTTTTCTCTATCTTCTTGTTATGGGACATTCATCCTCCGCTGTTGTCATTTCTAATACAAAGTAGTGTAAAGTTCTTACTTATATCTCTCAGTAAACTCGCCATGAAAGCGCTAAAACATACCGGTGTAGTGAGTTTACATTATTCACCCAAGGAACTTTAGTTATTAGAGAGTTCCGGTCGGACGGTTTTTCACGGGACACAAATACGGTAGGTAGGTCCCAATTTGATTCAAACAACCTTATTATGGAACTTTAACGGCAATATTGCTTATATTTCAGTGGCCAATGAAAGATCCAAAGTGTTATGCATGACATCATAACGCCCCAGACAGTTTGGATCCTTCATTGGCCACTGAAATAAAAGTCATTCACAAAACTTCACAATGCAGATCCAGAGTTACTTTCTTTGTGTAAGTTTGTATTCCTCTCACCACACCCGGCAACGACACAAGTGCACACTTTCTCGTGACAAGTCTAACCGCCGGAGGTGGCATCCAGCCATATGTCTCGGTGAGTGTCAGGACAGAGACACTCTTATGTGTCCCTCTCTGCGCGTCTATCTACACGTCTTCCCTCCCAGCCTCGCCGGCAATCTATCTTGGTTAATTTTGTCATTGTGTGCAGCTGGTCACAGAACGAGCCCAGTCCGCTCTGGAAGAAAACAGACCCCGGTGTAGTGTGGGAATTGTGTGTGGAAGCATGAGAGAATTACGAAACCATAAACCAGTGAAGTTGGCACGTTGTGTAAATCGTAAAAAAAAAAAACTGAATAAAATGATTTGCAAATCCTTTTCAACTTATATTCAATTGAATAGACTGCAAAGACAAGATACTTAACGTTCAAACTGGAAAACGTTATTTTTGGCAAATATTAGCTCATTTGGAATTTGATGCCTGCAACATGTTTCAAAAAAATCTGGCACAAATGGCAAAAAAGACTGAGACAGTTGAGGAATGCTCATCAAACACTTATTTGGAACATCTCACAGGTGAACAGGCTAATTGGGAACAGGTGGGTGCCATGATTGGGTATAAAAGCAGCTACCGTGAAATGCTCAGTCATTCACAAACTAGGACGGGGCGAGGGTCGCCACTTTGTGAACAAACGCGTGAGCGAATTGTCGAACAGTTTAAGAACAACATTTCTCAACCAGCTATTGCAAGGAATTTAGGGATTTCACCATCTACGGTCCGTAGTATCATCAAAAGGTTCAGAGAATCTGGAGAAATCACTGCACGTAAGCGATGATATTACAGACGTTCGATCCCTCAGGCGGTACTGCATCAAAAAGTGACATCAGTGTGTAATGGATATCACCACATGGGCTGAGGAACACTTCAGAAAACCACTGTCAGTAACTACAGTTTGTCGCTACATCTGTAAGTGCAAGTTAAAACTATACAATGCAAAGAGAAAGCCATTTATCAACAACACCCAGAAACGCTGTCGGCTTCACTGGGCCTGAACTCATCTAAGATGGACTGATGCAAAGTGGAAAAGTGTTCCGTGGTCTGACGAGTCCACATTTCAAATTGTGTTTGGAAACTGTGGACGTCGTGTCCTCCGGATCAAAGAGGAAAAGAACCATCCGGATTGTTCTAGCCAGCATCTGTGATGGTATAGGGGAGTATTAGTGCCCAAAGCATGGGTAACTTACACATCTGTGAAGTTAAGTTGAAAAGGATTTGCAAATCATTGTATTGTTTTTATTCACGAATTACACAATGTGCCAACTTTACTGGTTTTGGTTTTTGTACACAAACGCACCTCCCAAATCTCTGCTAACATTGTCGATGGCCTGCATGTCAAACAAGACGATTGCTCAAACGCTTCTCACTTGTAGGATCTGAGCATGATCATGAAAAGGAATAAATTATTAAACTGAATTAATTTTCTGGTGGACCAAAACAAGGCACACTGACAATAGCATGACTGTGGGTAGCACAGAAGGAAAGTGACTTGGTAGACTATCCTCTCTTTGTACCACTTAAACCATAAACATTAATAATTAAACTATGTACAAAACCCAAAACCAGTGAAGTTGGCAATCGAAAATCATAAATAAAAACAGAAGACAAGATATTTAATGTTTGAACAGAGAAACTTCTTTTGTTTTTTTTGCAAATAATCATTAACTTAGAATTTAATGGTAGCAACATGTTGCAAAAAAGTTGGCACAGGGGCATGTTCACCACTGTGTTACATGGCCTTTCCTTTTAACAACACTCAGTAAACGTTTGGGAACTGAGACCAATTTTTGAAAATTTTCAGGTGGAATTATTTTCCATTCTTGCTTGATGTACAGCTTAAGTTGTTCAACAGTCTCCGTTGTGGTATTTTAGGCTTCATAATGCGCCACACATTTTCAATGGGAGACAGGTCTGGACTACAGGCAGGCCAGTCTAGTACCCGCACTCTTTTACTATGAAGCCACGCTGTTGTAACACGTGGCTTGGCATTGTCTTGCTGAAATAAGCAGGGGCGTCCATGATAACGTTGCTTGGATGGCAACATATGTTGCTCCAAAACCTTTACGCATTAATAGTACCTTCACAGATGTGTAAGTTACCCATGCCTTGGGCACTAATACACCCCCATACCATCACAGATGCTGCCTTTTGAACTTTGCGCCTATAACAATCCGGATGGTTCCTTTCCTCTTTGGTCCGCAGGACACAACGTCCACAGTTTCCAAAAATAATTTGAAATGTGGACTGGTCAGACCACAGAACACTTTTCCACTTTGCATCAGTCCATCTTAGATGAGCTCGGGCCCAGCGAAGCCGGCGGCGTTTCTGGGTGTTGTTGATTAATGGCTTTCGCTTTGCATAGTAGAGTTTTAACTTGCACTTACAGATGTAGCGACCAACTGTAGTAACAGACAGTGGTTTTCTGAAGTTTTCCTGAGCCCATGTGGTGATATCCATTACACACTGATGTCACTTTTTGATGCAGTACCGCCTGAGGGATCGAAGGTCTGTAATATAATGGCTTATGTGCAATGATTTCTCCAGATTCTCTGAACCTTTTGATGATGTTACGGACCGTAGATGGTGAAATCTTGAATATAGGTTGAAAAGGATTTGCAAATCATTGTATTCTGTTTTTATTTACGATTTACACAACGTGCCGACTTCACTGGTTTTGGGTGTTGTATAATAATAGGCAAAGCTAATAATAGGCTATTCAGATAATAGTGCAGTGGTGAATAGAGCAAAGGGATGATAAAGTGAACAGGAGTTAGAACTAGCACAGGGACGAATTAGTTCCAGGGTTATTTCCCAGCAACAGGTCTGACACTCTGTGACTGTTTAGCGTTTATCAGATTGATAACCTGGGGGGAAAACTGTTTCTATGAAGGGTTGTTTATGCATACGGTGATTTGTAACGCTGGAAGGGAGGAGTTTGAACAGTTTGTGACCAGGTTCTGAGGGGTCTGCAGTGATGCTACCTGCATGTTTCTTGACCCTTGATCGGTATAAGCCCTGGATGGGAGGGGAAGAAGGCCGACACGATTCGCTTTTCTGCAGTCCTGATTGTCCGTAGCAGTCTGCGTCTGTCCAGCTTGGTTGCTGATCCAAACCAGACGGTGATGGAGGTGCACAGGACAGACTGAATGATGGCGGTGTAGAACATGGTCGGTCAGTTACTGGGGCAGGGTAAACTTCTTGAACTGACGCCGTGCTGTGCATTTTTCCTGATTGTGTCTAGGTCCTGTGAGATTGTGGATCCGAGGGACCTGAAAGAGTCCAGAGTATAACCTGTGCTGTTCAGAAGGAAGAAGGGTCTGGGGGGGAATTAGGAAGGGCTTCTCCTGAAGTCCACTGTGAACTCCACAGTCTTGACCAGGTTCAGCTCCAGATGGTTCTGACTGTACCAGACAGTGGCATGTCCAGAATTTTTTTTCCCAGGGTGGCACCCGTAAAACAGTCAGGGGCAGCTCTAGCTACTATATTAGTTTCCCGGATGGTTACATCACAAAGTATGGAGTGAATCTTCTTGTAAGACTCATTTAATTAATTACTGCATTATGCATTTTCATGTGTATGGATCATTCAAAGTGCACCATCACTATACAGTCGCCTCCCAGAGCAAAAAAAAAAGGTTCTGTTGTTTAGATCGCACGTCTATGGCAACCAGAAAATGTGGTTTTATATTATATTTTCTGTTTCATGTTTTACAACATAACGTAACAGCACAGGTTGGAGCTTTGAAGCATTTGATGTCATGAATGTGGAGAGATACGGGTGTCTGCACGGGTACAGCCGGTATCACTCTCTCACCCGGGTACCATGTTAGACTGGACCGGTATAATACATGCAAAACCCTCATTTAAATAGGGCAGTCTGCACCCCGTTTGCACTTGTTGTCAATTGCACTTGCACAGTCTTAGTAGGTCAACCACATACAGTACGTCCACTAATACTACACGCAATTATACGGTTTGTGCACGCTGTTTTGCACTTGTTATTTAGATCTTAGTAAATCCGACCCTGTGTCTAGTCCGGGGTTCGGCAACCAGTTGCTCTAGTCTTTAGCACATTTTCAAAAATGTATGAAAATGTAAAAAGATGATGGAAAAAGCATATTTTTTGTTTTAATATGGTTTCTGTTGGAGGACAAACATGACACAAAACCTTCCTAATTGTTGGAAATCCCACTGTTTATGTTAAACATGCTTCACCGATGGGAGTGATTGGCGAGTGCCGTTTTGTCCTGCTAAGTTTGCCGGTCCTTGAACTCACCGTAGTTTGTTTGCATGTACAACTTTCTCCGACGCTGCCACGGAAAGACGTGTTTTATGCAACTCCTTCTTTGCCTGGTTTTGTCCACCAAACTTGTTGTGAGCTTTGTTGATGTTATTGACTTGTTGGAGTGCTAATCAGGCATATTTGGTCACTGCTTGGATGACTGCAAGCTACTCTATGCTAACATGCTATTTAGGCTAGCTGTATGTACATATTGCATCATTATGCCTCGTTTGTAGGTACATTTGAGCTCATTTAATTTCCTTTACTTATGTCCTCTGTGTATTTAATTTATATTTGCATGTCTCATGACACATTCTCTGTATGTAATATTGGCTGCATTTCTCATAGTGTGCCACGCTGTTCCAGACCACAGCAAACGTTACCCAGCTTGCAAATATTGTAATAAAACCATTAGATTCTAGTGACTAGAAGAAGACCGCCTGTCGTTTCCTTTAACTTGGACACACACACGTATACATTTGGCCATTCTCAGCTAGTAATTTCCAGGAGTTATCTCACCCTCCGAGAAGCCTCTGTTTTACTAATGTTTTCCAAGTTGTAAAAATGTGTAGAATAAATATTACATTTCAGCATTTCTTTCAACAAAGATTTACGTCAGCCTGCGACACATAGTCATTTTGATAGTAGGCTGTTAATGCTATTATTGACATCACATACATCACATGTTGCCTTCATTATAACACTTATATAAATATTTTAAAGTCATTTTGATAGTAGGCTAATATAGACTCTTGCATCATGTGTTGCCTTCATTATAACACTTATATAAGACTTTTAAAGTCATTTTGATAGTAGGCTAATATAGACACTTACATCAGTGTTGCCATCATTATAACCCCTATATAAGACTTTTGAAGTCATTTTGATAGTAGGCTAATATAGACACATCATGTGTTGCCATTATTACAACACTTATATAAGACTTTTGAAGTAATTTTGATAGTAGGCTAATATAGACACTTACATCATGTGTTGCCATCATTATAACACTTATATAAGACTTTTGAGGTCATTTTGATAGTAGGCTAATATAGACACTTACATCATGTGTTGTCTTCATTATAACACGTATATACGACTTTTGAAGTCATGTTGATAGTAGGCTAATATAGACATTTGCATCATGTGTTGCCTTCATTATAACACTTATACAAGACTTTTAAAGTCATTTTGATAGTAGGCTAATATAGACACTTACATCATGTGTTGCCATCATTATAACACTTATACAAGACTTTTAAAGTCATTTTGATAGTAGGCTAATATAGACACTTACATCATGTGTTGCCTTCATTATAACACTTATATACGACTTTTGAAGTCATGTTTATAGTAGGCCAATATAGACACTTACATCATGTGTTGCCTTCATTATAAGACGTATATAAGACTTTTAAAGTCATTTTGATAGTAGGCCAATATAGACACTTACATCATGTGTTGCCTTCATTATAACACTTATATAAGACTTTTAAAGTCATTTTGATAGTAGGCTAATATAGACACTTACATCATGTGTTGCCTTCATTATAAGACTTATATACGACTTTTGAAGTCATGTTGATAGTAGGCCAATATAGACACTTACATCATGTGTTGCCTTCATTATAACACTTATATAAGACTTTTGAAGTCATTTTGATAGTAGGCTAATATAGACACTTACATCATGTGTTGCCATCATAACACTTATATACGACTTTTGAAGTATGTTGATAGTAGGCTAATATAGCTAATATAGAAACTAGCATCATGTGTTGCCTTCATTATAACACATACTGTACATAAGACTTTTAAAGTCATTTTGATAGTAGGCTAATATAGACACTTACATCATGTGTTGCCTTCATTATAACACTTATATAAGACTGTTGAAGTCATTTTGATAGTAGGAAGTCATTTTGATAGTAGGCTAATATAGACACTTACATCATGTGTTGCCTTCATTATAAGACTTATATACGACTTTTGAAGTCATGTTGATAGTAGGCCAATATAGACACTTACATCATGTGTTGCCTTCATTATAACACTTATATAAGACTTTTGAAGTCATTTTGATAGTAGGCTAATATAGACACTTACATCATGTGTTGCCATCATAACACTTATATACGACTTTTGAAGTCATGTTGATAGTAGGCTAATATAGCTAATATAGAAACTTGCATCATGTGTTGCCTTCATTATAACACGTACATAAGACTTTTAAAGTCATTTTGATAGTAGGCTAATATATAGTAATATAGACACTTACATCATGTGTTGCCTTCATTGTAACACTTATATAAGACTTTTAATTTTTTGCGGCTCCAGACCTTTTTTGTTGCTGTTTTTTTCCGTCTTAATATGGCTCTTTTAACATTTTGGGTTGCCGACCCCTGGTCTAGTCTCATAACTGGATAGGTGATAGTGTTGTCCCGATACCAATATTTTGGTACTCTTACCGGTACCAAAATGTATTTTGGTAAATTGTGGTTAATTGTGGTAAATTTTGGTAAATGTTGGTAATTTTTGGTACTTTTCGATACTTTTCTAAGTAAAGTGGACCACAAAAAATTGCATTATTGGCTTTATTTTAACAAAAAATCTTACGGTACATTAAACATTTGTTTATTATTGCAATTTTGTACTTAAATAAAATAGTGGAAAAACAAGACAACTTGTCTTTTAGTAGTAAGTAAGCAAACAAAGGGTCCTAATTTAGTCTACTGACATATGCAGTAACATATTGTGTCATTTTCCATTCTATTATTTTGTCAAAATTATTAAGGACAAGCGGTAGAAAATGAATTATTAATCTACTTGTTCATTTACTGTTAATATCTGCTTACTTTCTCTTTCAACATGTTCTATCTACACTTCTGTTAAAATGTAATAATCACTTATTCTTCTGTTGTTTGATACTTTACATTAGTTTTGGATGATACCACAAATTTAGGTATCAATCCGACATCAAGTCGTTACAGGATCATACATTGGTCATATTCAAAGTCCTCATGTGTCCAGGGACATATTTCCTGAGTTCATAAACATAATATACATTTTAAAAAACGAAAAAAGATGTTGTGATACAAAAAAATATTGATATAATCATAGTAGTATCGACTCGATACGCTCCTGTACTTGGTATCATTACAACGGATGTCAGGTGGAGATCCACCCATGGCGTTTGTTTACATTGTGACGCCGGTGAGCTACGGTGTGTAGTGAAGCATGTTTAGCTATTCCTCGTCCTGCAGGGATGATACTTGTAAGAAACTTACTTTATTTGTCGCCATGGAGACGAGGATTAGTGATTTGGAAGTAGCGAAAACACTGCCGACTGCGGCGGGACTTTAGCCTTCACCTTTATCGTTAGTTTTTAAGCAAAAATGCGTCCGTTCTCCCTTTTCTGTTTACACACTGTGTCTGCTTGTAAGTACTCTGTGATAGTGCGCTGCCGAACATGCTCCTCTGCTCGTAAACCAGCAATGTCATGATGTGATGACAACGGGAGGCCGGGTGGGTGCTGAACTGGTACTTTTTAGAGGCGGTATAGTATCGAATAGTACTATAGTACCGTACAACCGATCGTCATGACAAAACTTTTCCCAATGTTTTGCCTCGGAGGTTCCTTGACCGTCACTAGCGGGTCCCCGCAGTGACATCACGGCGAGCGCAGAGCGTAGAGCGCGCAGGTAAAGGGAGACAGTCAGTCAGTCAGACAGACAGATGGGGGGTATTTTGTCTCTCCTCCAGCTCGTCTAGTTGCCAGGGCGACCGTCTGGCCCCGGCTCAGTGCTCAAGTACAAGGGGAGAAAAAAGGCAAGAAAAAGCAGCACAATCAGCGAGACTCTTTTTTTGTTTTAGTGGGAACCCCATTTTTAAACCCCCCCGGTGACACGCACTCTCACGGCATGATTGAGGCGGTGTGTGTGTGTGTGTGTGTGTGCGCCAGCGTCCCGTGCCTTTGTGTCTGACTCCGTCTTGTGTGCGAGACTGACTTTATTTAGGACAAGGGCCCTTTTGTTTTAAGCGGGAGAAAGGGCTCTGAGGCCGAGGCCGGGGCCCTGTAATTGGCCTACTTAGACCCTGCTTAGCATGAGAAAAGCCTTTCCTTGGCTCTCTAACTCTTGTTTTCAGCCGCCGAGAGGACGGATGTGCTGATTAGAATTCAGATTAGTGTGAAAAACATCCAGGAGCACCCACCGCACACCACCCCCCCCTCCACGCTTTATATACACCGCACACTAATTACTTAACGACAAAGCTGGGAGGGAGGAAAAAAATAAAAATCGACAATTTAACTGAGTCGTGGAAGACTCCATTGGCGGGGGGGTGGGGGCTTACTCACTTTTCTGTTCTCCTCACTAACTTTTCATGCCTCTCTCCTCCATCCATCTTCCTGTTTTTTTTTTGGGGCCCAGACGCCACTTGTTGCCGCACGACGATTGAACTTAATTAGGGGAGACAAAGTGAGAGCGGCTTGCAAAAAGTTAGAGTCGGCAAAACGAGGTGACAGTTAGAGCGAGGGGAAGACCGGGCAGACGTTAAGAGTCCAAAGCGAGAGTGAGGGGAAGACCGGGAGAAGTTAGAGACTGAGCAGCATGAGGGTGCGTTCAAGGAGGTACCGTAAAACATCGTCTTTAAAAATCTGCTTTTCTTATGTCCTTCTTCTTCTTTGTGTTATCATTGTGCTCTTATTTCATATCACTCAGCATCAGTTAAACATAGTTATAAGGTATACATAGCGACATTAAAGACACTATAGGATGAATGTGACACTCACTGTTGACAATGAACCCTTTTTACTTACCTTTTTATTCAGTGGCACTTCTGTATGTTTGTGATTTTTATCTCTGTTGTTACCCTTTTTTTTTTTTTTTTTTAAATCACTTATTTTGATTCTCTATCTGTTTGTGGTGAAGAGGAAGGCAGTACATTGCTACCCACTGTGACTGAAATGTAGGACGGGGGGGGTGGGAGGGGTCGTTATTATTTTACTTTGATTATTTTTCTGTATTTTTCTAATTTATTTTATTTTTATTTTTTATTTTTTTGTATTCTTGTGGGGTTTTATTTTATTTTATTTATTTTATTGTTTTTTGGTGAGGGAACAAAAAAAAAGTGTCTGTTTTCTCAGTACTTGTACCCGGTACTATGATTTCCTTGTCAAATGAATAAATAAATATTACAAATAAGGGAGGGGATAAAAGGGGGAAGAAAGGAAAGAAGAAGGGAAGAGAGGAAGAGAAGAGAAGGGAAGGAAGGGAAAAAAAAAAATCGTCATATCTTTTTTGTAGTTTTATTCTTTTTTTATTATTGTTATTATTTTTTGTATTGTTCACCACACTAGCATTGCTTTTTTGTGTCACTTTTGATATGGTTTTGTCACGATTTACTTGCTTTTTTTTGTGCCTTCATTATAACACTTATATAAGACTTTTAAAGTAATTTTGATAGTACGCTAATATAGCTAATATAGACACTTACATCGTGTGTTGCCTTCATTATAACACTTATATAAGACTTTTAATGTCATTTTGATAGTATGTTAATATAGACACTTACATCATGTGTTGCCTTCATTATAACACTTATATAAGACTTATAAAGTAATTTTGATAGTAGGCTAATATAGACACTTACATCATGTGTTGCCTTCATTATAACACTTATATAAGACTTTTTGAAGTCGTTTTGATAGTAGGCTAATATAGACACTTACATCATGTGTTGCCTTCATTATAACACAAATATAAGACTTTTGAAGTCATTTTGATAGTAGGCTAGTATAGAGACTTGCATCATGTGGTGCGTTCAAGGAGGTACCGTAAAACACCGTCTTTAAAAATCTGCTTTTATTATGCCCTTCTTCTTCCGTCCGTCCATTTTCTACCGCTTGTCCCTGTCGGGGTCGCAGAGGGTGCTGGAGCCTATCTCAGCTGCATCTTTGTTATTATTTTTTCTTTGTCATGATTTACTTGCTTTTTTTGTGACTTCATTATAACACTTATATAAGACTTTCAAAATAATGTTGATAGTAGGCTAATATAGACGTATACTAATATAGACACTTACATCATGTGTTGTCTTCATTATAACACTTATATAAGACTTTTAAAATAATGTTGATAGTAGGCTAATATAGAGACTTACATCATGTGGTGCGTTCAAGGAGGTACCGTAAAACACAGTCTTTAAAAGCTGCTTTTCTTATGTCCTTCTTCTTCTTTGTTATTGTTATTATTTTTTGTATTGTTCCCACACTGTCACTTTTGATATGGTTTTGTCACGGTTTACTTGCTTTTTTTTGTGACTTCATTATAACCCTTATATAAGACTTTTAAAGTCATTTTGATAGTAGGCTAATATAGACACTTACATCATGTGGTGCGTTCAAGGAGGTACCGTAAAACACCGTCTTTAAAATCTTGCTTTTCTTATGTCCTTCTTCCATCCATCCATTTTCTACCGCTTGTCCCTGTCGGGGTCGCAGAGGGTGCTGGAGCCTATCTCAGCTGCATATTTGTTATTATTTGTTTTTGTCACGATTTACTTGTTTTTTTGTGTGACTTCATTATAACACTTATATAAGACTTTTAAAATAATTTTGATAGTAGGCCAATATAGACACTTACATCATGTGTTGCCTTCATTATAACACTTATATAAGACTTTTAAAGTTATTTTGATAGGAGGCTAATACAGCTAATGTAGACACTTGCATCATATGTTGCCTTCATTATAACACTTATTTAAGACTTTTAAAGTCATTCTGATAGTAGGCTAACATAGACACGTACATCATGTGTTGTCTTCATTATAACACTTATCCAAGACTTAAAATTATTTTGATAGTAGGCTAATATAGCTAATATAGACACTTACATAATGTGTTGCCTTCATTATAACACATGTATAAGACTTTTAAAGTCATTTTGATAGTAGGCTAATATATAATAATATATAATATAGACACATCATGTGTTGCCTTCATTATAACACTTATATACGACTTTTAAAGTCATTTTGATAGTAGGCTAATATAGAGACTTACATCATGTGGTGCGTTCAAGGAGGTACCGTAAAACACAGTCTTTAAAATGTGCTTTTCTTATGTCCTTCTTCTTCTTTGTTATTATTTTTTTGTATTGTTCCCACGCTACCATTGCTTTTTTGTGTCACTTTTGATATGGTTTTGTCACGGTTTACTTGCTTTTTTTGTGACTTCATTATAACACTTATATAAGACTTTTAAAGTCATTTTGATAGTAGGCTAATATAGACACTTACATCATGTGTTGTCTTCATTATAACACTTATATAAGACTTTTAAAGTCATTTTGATAGTAGGCTAATATAGCTAATATAGACACTTACATCATGTGTTGCCTTCATTATAACACTTGTATAAGATTTTTCAAGTCATTTTGATAGTAGGCTAATATAGACACTTACATCATGTGTTGCCTTCATTATAACACTTATATAAGCTTTTCAAAGTCATTTTGATAGTAGGCTAATATAGACACTTACATCATGTGTTGCCTTCATTATAACAGATATGCAAGACTTTCTAAAGTCATTTTGATAGTAGGCTAATATAGACACTTACTGTACATAATGTGTTGCCTTCATTATAACACTTATATATGACTTTTAAAGTCATTTTGATAGTAGGCTAATATAGACACTTACATCATGTGTTGCCTTCATTATAACACTTATATAAGACTTTTAAAGTCATTTTGATAGTAGGCTAATATAGACACTTACATCATGTGTTGTCTTCATTATAACACTTATATAAGACTTTTAAAGTAATTTTGATAGTAGACTAATATAGACACTTACATCATGTGTTGTCTTCATTATAACACTTATATAAGACTTTTAAAGTCATTTTGATAGTAGGCTAATATAGACACTTACATCATGTGTTGCCTTCATTATAACACTTATATAAGACTTTTAAAGTCATTTTGATAGTAGGCTAATATAGACACTTACATCATGTGTTGCCTTCATTATAACACTTATATAAGACTTTTCAAAGTCATTTTGATAGTAGGCTATTATAGACACTTACATCATGTGTTGCCTTCATTATAACACTTATATAAGCTTTTTAAAGTCATTTTGATAGTAGGCTAATATAGACACTTAGTTCATGTGTTGCCTTCATTATAACAGATGTACAAGACTTTCTAAAGTCATTTTGATAGTAGGCTAATATAGACACTTACTGTACATAATGTGTTGCCTTCATTATAACACTTATATACGACTTTTAAAGTCATTTTGATAGTAGGCTAATATAGACACTTACTTCATGTGTTGCCTTCATTATAACACGTATATAAGACTTTTAAAGTCATTTTGATAGTAAGCTAATATAGACACTTACATCATGTGTTGCCTTCATTATAACACTTATATAAGACTTTTAAAGTCATTTTGATAGTAAGCTAATATAGACACTTACATCATGTGTTGCCTTCATTATAACACTTATATAAGACTTTTAAAGTCATTTTGATAGTAGGCTAATATAGACACTTACATCATGTGTTGTCTTCATTATAACACTTATATAAGACTTTTAAAGTAATTTTGATAGTAGACTAATATAGACACTTACATCATGTGTTGTCTTCATTATAACACTTATATAAGACTTTTAAAGTCATTTTGATAGTAGGCTAATATAGACACTTACATCATGTGTTGCCTTCATTATAACACTTATATAAGACTTTTAAAGTCATTTTGATAGTAGGCTAATATAGACACTTACATCATGTGTTGCCTTCATTATAACACTTATATAAGACTTTTCAAAGTCATTTTGATAGTAGGCTATTATAGACACTTACATCATGTGTTGCCTTCATTATAACACTTATATAAGCTTTTTAAAGTCATTTTGATAGTAGGCTAATATAGACACTTAGTTCATGTGTTGCCTTCATTATAACAGATGTACAAGACTTTCTAAAGTCATTTTGATAGTAGGCTAATATAGACACTTACTGTACATAATGTGTTGCCTTCATTATAACACTTATATACGACTTTTAAAGTCATTTTGATAGTAGGCTAATATAGACACTTACTTCATGTGTTGCCTTCATTATAACACGTATATAAGACTTTTAAAGTCATTTTGATAGTAAGCTAATATAGACACTTACATCATGTGTTGCCTTCATTATAACACTTATATAAGACTTTTAAAGTCATTTTGATAGTAAGCTAATATAGACACTTACATCATGTGTTGCCTTCATTATAACACTTACTGTATATAAAACAACCATTTTTTTTGTCAATGCTCTGGCAAAACAAAGGTGTATTCCCTTTGTTTTGGGTTGAAATAGATATGAAAATAAATGATCCAAATGGACATTTTTATTTTGTAATTAAGAAGAAAATTGGTTGCTTGGAGACCCCTGATAGGCCCACGGTAATATTTATTATATGTAGTAATAGTATTTATCTGGTGAGTGATTAGAAAAGATAAGAAAGTTTGAAGAAGAAGACAGCCTAAGGTTTGGGGGTTGAATGCCTGGCTCAAGAGCACACCGGCAGCAATTCCCTTTGATTGTATTGAAAGTGAGTAGCCACTGACGACAAACCTAATATCTATATATGTTTTTTCAAAAAATTTCACTGGTAATTGAGCATATATATTATTATTATAGTGCTGTCAAATAATACATATTTTAGTCAAATTAATCACACTTTGTTATTTACATGAATCATGATAAATCACAGGTTATTACTCACTTGCATACTTTAAATTAACTAAAAAAAGACCCAAATATTTGGAGACGAATGAAATCGTCTTGTCAGAATGTTTTACTTTGCACCTTATTTATTAGCTCATAATATGCATGATGGAATTTGCCACTCATCCTTGCGCTGAAATATGCGTGTACGATCAAAATAAATCCATCAGCATATATACACCATTATTGCCATTGATTTTTGTGAATAAACACGCGAGTTAACTTGTTATTTTTGACAGCTGTAATTAATATAGGTTGCCTAATGAACCCCTCTCATCTCATTGCAATGTGTTTACTTGTGGTATTCCAACACATTAAAACTGCAGTCTTACTATAATGTATACAGATGTATACAGTGTGTGTGTATGTGTGTGTGTATATATATATATATATATATATATATATATATATATATATATATATATATATATATATATATATATATATATATATATATATATATATATATATATATATATATATATATATATATATTCTTTTTTCTCTTTTTTTTTTTTTTTTGGAGGCTATTTTGAAGAAACTAGAATACAAAACATGTTTTCAGTTATTTCACTTTTTTTTTTGTTAAGTACATAACTCCACATGTGTTCATTCATAGTTTAGATGCCTTCAGTGACAATCTACAATGAAAATAGTCATGAAAATTAAGAAAACGCATTGAATGAGAAGGTGTGTCCAAACTTTTGGCCTGTACTATCTATCCTCCATGAAAACGTACTTTGTATGATCATATTCATTTTGTCTTAAAGTCCAGTTTAGAGAAGTATTTAATCTTGGATACAGTATATAATCCTCCATATTGGCAGACACATTCATTTAATTCAATTGCAATCCAAGCAATAAAACAATATTTTTGCATCTGACAAAAAACACCCCACAAACACTGGCTTACTGTAATAAAAATGCCATGTTTGTTTTAAATACAGTTTTAAAAAAAAAAGAAAAACAAAAAGAAAAAAGTCTGGCTTCCGCTGGAGAGACATGCTCTGCTAGCTTGAGCACCCCCACTTCTCCCAGTGTGGCGAGTCAGAGTACTGCTGAGGCATTGAAGTGCAAGTTGACAATATATCGCCCCCTACCTTGAGGCAGAGGTACTTGATGCCTCATGGCCTGCCTTTTCCCAGCGGCAACAAGCACACGCCCCCTCGCACGCACACGCTCAAAACACTTTGTGTGTAGCCGTGGAGGCACCACCTGTGTTTGCCTCACTTCTCGTTTGCCACATTATTTTGATCAGGAAACACGGAATTTCTGCAATTTTGACCACAAAAATGGTCAAAATACACAGGAACCACACCTAAATCACATAGAAAGCATAGACCAAAAGAGAAATATTAGAACTTATTTTATTTTATTACTTTGTTTTTGTACATCTCATGGTTAAGCCTTTTACCCTCCTGGTGGCAAGGTGAGGCACTGCCTCACTTGCCTCCCCTGACAGCACGTCACTATATATATATATATATATATATATATATATATATATATATATATATATATATATATATATATATATATATATATATATATATATATATATATATATATATATATATATATATATATATATACTGTATATGCATACACACACACATACATATGTATATTATATACATAAATAGATATAGTTGTGTGTATATATATATATATATATATATATATATATATATATATATATATATATATATATATATATATATATATATATATATATATATATATATATATATATATTTGTTTTAATTAACACCGCCTTCTTTTTGTCTCCTACTATGATTTCCAAACAAGTCGATGTTGGGCGGTGAGATGGCTTTGGGGAGTCCTGGTGCCACGTCGCCCACCAAGCCGGCCGGTCAGTACTACCAGCATTACAGCGCCAACCCACGGAGGAGACCGCTGCATATGGACTCTATGGGTAAGACAACCTTTTTTTTAAAATAAAGGAGCACATTCAGTCCTTTTTACAACACACCCAGCCATGAAAGGGGAACCCCCGCTTTCCATGCCTTTTCTTAAATGGGGGTCCTACGTTAATTGGCATCATTGCTGTTGCTACGGTACCCGATCAGTTGCTGTGAATAATAGCTTGACTATGACAACGTGAAATGTATATAAATATTGTCTCCCTCTCCTGAGAGTGTCACTATTTAGGCTTTTTAAAAAATTATTTCAGTCAATATTTTGATCAGGAAATCATGCATAAATATTTTTTTCTTCAAAATGCTGTATTTTGGCCTTGAAAATGTTTCAACAATTCAATCAATCAAGCTTTATTGCAGACTCCAACGTCCAAGTAGGCATACAATCCCATACAGTACATGAGGCAAACAAACAAAAAAAAGGAAAAAATGCAGTATAAAAGGCATTATCACTTAATATTAAAACAGTGCTTGTGCATATTCAGTAAAAATGCATGTATAAAATAAATAAAAGCAGCAATAAAACAAACAAAACAAAAAAAAATACATATGTATACTTTAAAAATGCATTATCACGATAAAAAAAAAATTATTACAGAAAATCAACTCGTCCATAAGTCTTTTATGGACATGTTTCAAAGTTGTCAGTGAAAAAAAAAAATTCTGAACATTATTTATCATTTTTTTCATTGCATTGTATTTGTTTACATACAATGTGGAGCACTGTTTTTTTTCTAAATACAAAAAAGTGAATAAAAATAAGCAAAATATTGTCAAAATGAGGCTTCAGATGTCCTGTAAAATGGAGTGTAAATTTCCTCTACATTATTTATATATATATATATATATATATATATATATATATATATATATATATATATATATATATATATATATATATATATATATATATATATATATATATATATATATATACATATTTATATATATATATATATATATATATATATATATATATATATATATATATATATATATATATATATATATATATATATATATATATGCTAGATTATTGCGATTACTCGCAGATAGATATAATTTTTCATCATTTAAAAGTGTACCTGAGACAGATAATTTTTAGGTTTTAACACCATGAATTGACAATAGATTTGCTTTAATTTAATGAGTTTTAAACATTATGCTTTTTTAAACACAAAAAGGACAAACAAGATTTAATGACAATTTAAAAAAAAAGATTCTTGCTGTGTGCCAGATTTTGGATTTTGGAGAAAAACAGAAATTGTATCCTTGCTATAGGAGCACTTGCATTCAGAGGACGAGGTACACCATGTTTAGATAAGATTAGACCGTATATATGGTAAGGCGTTCTATATTTACTTGTGCTGTCAAAAATTTCCTCTGCACTTTAATTCACGTTCATTCTGTACCAAACAGCACCTGATCCCAATTTCTAACATTTTTGTATTGTATTGCTAAATCTTGTTTACTTCCCAATTAATGGAGAGTTAGGGCTGCCAAACGATTTAAATATTTATCGCGATTAATCGCATTTTGGTCATAGTTAAATTATTGCGATTACTCGCAGACAGATATAATTTTTTATCGTTTAAAAGTGTACCCTAGACAGATCATTTTCAAGTTTTAACACCATGAATGCTGTTAAAAATGATTGGCTTTTATGAAATGTATTTTAAACATTACGCTTTTTTAAACAGTTCAACACAAAAAGGATAAACTAAATTTAATGACAATTGTGTGAGTGGGTGTGGATGAGTGTGAATGGGGGAGGGAGGTTTTTTGGGTTGATGCACTAATTGAAAGTGTATCTTGTGTTTTTTTGTGATTTGATTTTTTTTTTTTTTTAATTAAAAAAAAAAAAAAAAATGTGAAAAAATAAAAAAAAAATAAAAAAAATGTTTTTAAATTTTTAAAATAATTAAAATAAAAATGTTTTATGACAAAACAGAGAAAAACAGAATTTGTATCCTTGCTGTAGGAGCACTTGCATCCAGAGGATGAGGTACACCGTGTTTAGATAAGATAAGATTAGACCGTATATATGGTAAGGTGTTATATATTTACTCGTGCTGTCAAAAATGTCCCCTGCACTTTAATTCACGTTCATTCTGTACCAAACAGCACCTGATCCCAATCCCTAACATGTTTGTATTGTATTGCTATATCTTGTTTACTTCCCAGTTAATGGACACCCATGATTGAAATATTTATCGCGATTAATCGCATTTTGGTCATAGTTAAATTATTGCGATTACTCGCAGACAGATATAATTTTTCATCATTTAAAAGTGTAGCCTAGACAGATCATTTTCAAGTTTTAACACCATGAATGCTGTTAAAAATGATTGGCTTTAATGAAATGTGTTTTAAACATTACGCTTTTTTAAACAGTTCAACACAAAAAGGATAAACTACATTTAATGACAATTGTGTGAGTGGGTGTGGATGAGTGTGAATGAGGGAAAGAGGTTTTTTGGGTTGATGCACGATTGAAAGTGTGTCTTGTGTTTTTGTTATGTTGATTTAATAAAAAATAAAAAAAATTAAATTAAAAACTAAAAAATTTTAAAAAAAAATAAAAAAAATTGAATTTTTTTTTTTTTAATTTAAAAAAATTAAAAAATATTTAAATAAAAATGTTTTATGACAAAACAGAGAAAAACAGAATTTGTATCCTTGCTGTAGGAGCACTTGCATCCAGAGGATGAGGTACACCGTGTTTAGATAAGATAAGATTAGACCGTATATATGGTAAGGCGTTATATATTTACTCGTGCTGTCAAAAATGTCCCCTGCACGTTCATTCTGTACCAAACAGCACCAGATCCCAATCCCTAACATTTTTGTATTGTATTGTTAAATCTTGTTTTTTTTTGTTTGGAAAGCAAATATTTGTGATTGCATGTCAGCGTGGCCACCACGTCTATTTTCCTGTCTATAGTCGTGTTTTAAATAGTGGAAACATTCAAAATAAAAAACAGCTAAATGTAGCCTTGGTAATGTTTGCCTTGATAAGACACACACAAACACACACACACACACACACACACACACACACACACACACACACACACACACACACACAAACACACGCACACACACACACACACACACATATATACGGACAGAAAAAAAAAGATCCTGGGACAATTTCCAAAAAAAGCATGTTTTCATTTTTCCATCAAAGTCTCACCTTCCCAGTTAATGGACCGCTCCCTCACTCCCTTTGAGGGGATAGAAAAGAGCGTCCTTATACAAAATAATATGACCATAACCTCCTTTCTTTTATCAAAGCAAAGCGGGGCGGTGGGGTGAACTAGGCCGTCTTTTTGTCGTCCCGTCATTCTTTTTTTTTTTTTTTATTCCTCGCATCTTATTTTGTTTCCCTTTGTGTGCGGTCTTTGGAGGTCCATTGACAAGCGGTAGTAAAATGTGGCCTTGCTCTTTCCTCCTTCCATAATTGATTCAATCCAAATCAAAAGGGGTCCTTAAAAAAAGATACAGGCTTGTTCAACCTTTTTTTTTTTTTTCTCTCTCTCTCTCTCTTTTCAGAAATTCACCCCAGAAAAGTACGGAAGGTCCCCCCAGGCTTGCCGTCCTCGGTAAGTGATAGCATTTGTCCGTTTTTATTGCTTGGAAGATGCTGAAGCTTTGGTTGGGGATCACTGAAGTTCTATTTTTTGGTTGAGAGAAGATGAAATGACCTTGGGCATTTTATTTTAAGTAGTAAAAAAAATAGAATAAAAGAGTGGAATTACAACATAATCGTGACATAACTTAACATATTATATAAGACACAACATAATATTACATGGCGTAAAATGAAATAACATAATAAAACATATATTACAAAACATATTACATTATATCACACAACATAAAATGATATAACATATAACATAATAAAACATATGACGTAGCATAACATATGTCATAACGCGTGCAATATAATAACGTACCATAAAACATAACATGTTGTTGATATTATTCATTTTTTGTTTGACTACTTTTGGATTGTTTTGTGTCATGTTTGTGTGTCTTCTCAATTGCTCTGTTGATTGCTATTCTGAATGTTGCCGGGCCGGTTTTTGGAATTGGAATTGTATTATTATGGTATTATTGTGTATTATTATTTGTTGGACTGATTAATAAAAAAAAATAAAAACATAACATAATTCCATATAGCATATACCATAATAAAACATATAACATAATATAATGTAACATTGCACACTATACAACATAACATAACAGAGCATATACAATAATATAACATTACATAGTACATAACATAACATAACATTACATAAAATAACATAACGTACAACATAATATATAACTTGATATAATATTACATAAAATAAAATAACATTAAAAGACATAACATAACTAAACATAAAAAAACACATAACACAAATACAACATATAATATACAATAGAATAGAATAGATTAGAATATATCTTTATTGTCATTGTACATTGTACAACGAAATTGTAAGCAAAACTAATTTAGTGCAAATTAATAATAACACAAAAAAATAAAATAAATAATAATAATAATATTAATAAATAAATCATAATGTATAACAGAACAAAACATATACAATAATATAACATTACATATCGTAAAATATAATACCTAATATCACATAACATATAACGTAAAATGAAATAATATAACATACAACATAACATAACAGAGCATATAACATAATATAACATTACATAGCACATAACATAATATAACATTACATAAAATAACATAACGTACAACATAATATATAACTTGATATAATATTACATAAAATAACATAACATTAAAACACATAACATATAAAAGACATAAAATAACACCTAACACAAATACAGCATATAATATACAATAAATAATACTGTATAACAGAACAAAACATAGACAATAATATAACATTATATATCGTAAAATATAATACCTAATATCACATATAACACATCACGTAAAATTAAATAATATAACATACAACATAACAGAGCATATAAAATAATATAACATTACATAGCACATAACATAACATTACATTAAATAACATAATGTACAACATAATATATAACTTGATATATAATAACATGACATAATATAACATTAAAACATATAACAAAACATAAAACGACACATAACACAAATACAACATATAACATACAATAAACCATAATATATAACAGAAAAAAAACATATACGATAATATAACATTACATATCATAAATTATAATACATAATATCACATATATAAGGGAAATTTAAATAATATAACATACATTATATGAGGTAAAATGTCACAAAATACAAGATAATAAGGCTTGACCTATAACTTAACAAAACATATACAACATATAACATAACATACGACAAAACATATAAATAAAATATAACAAAACAAAGAAAATAATAAACATAACATACAATTGAACACATATCACATACAACATATACAACAGCATAAAACATAACCTCTAAAATGACATAGCACAACATATAATATGACATACAGCATAACAATATATGACCTATAGCATAATACAACATAACATATAATAGAAAATAACATCTAATAGAACATGAACGTTTTCCCTCTGAAATAAATGTAAGTGCACAAATAAAATTGAGTTGAGACTGATTTTAAAAAGTACATATTTTTGGTTAAACATAAATGTTTGCAAAGTAAAAGGAAAAAAAATTCTATTATTGTTGGCTTTACTGGTGTACACTTTCAATGTAGAAATATGATGTGATTTATTGTAAATGTGTACCAGTATTTGCCAATCAAATAATTTGACAAAATATTTATCTATTGAAAGACTTGTAGACTTTAATGTAACATTTTATTAATTTGTTTATTTTTTTCATTTTTAGCTTTCAGAGCTTTGTGGTTGCTTGTATTTGTTTTACAATTAATACATTCATGAAAATGATCATGGAAAGAAGAATGATGTTGTTTTTTAATGAGTTACTGGAACTTAAGGCAACGTCTTTTTGTTTACGTATAAAGGTATCGTTATTTGGGATGGAGAAAAAAAACAGAGCGAACCTGCTTGCATTTTGCTGTATTTTGCTGTATTTTTCTCCTTTATCTCCGCCATTTGTGCTTGTGGAGTTATTTTTATTCTTCAGCGCTGACCTCATTAATCATCACTTAACGACTGCTGAATGCGCTTTGTCAGCTGCCCATTTGGCTCGGCAGGAGTCCGGCTCGCAGTGACCTCGGCCCACTTGGTCCCTACCTCCTCTTCCCTTCCCTTTCTGGGCCTACTCCATACGCAGTGTGTGTGTGTGTGTGTGTGTGTGTGTGTG